>NC_035163.2:14493492-14809529 GCF_001659605.2 Manihot esculenta | reverse complement strand
ATATATATATATATATATATATATAATTATATTCCCTTTTTTTCTAAAGAAATATATTTCTCTTCAAAAGTTTTCCTGTTCTTTCCTTTCTCATCATTTCCCCTGTACAATTTCTCTTTATTTCCCTTCCATTATCAAAGTGCCCAAAATGAATTCCCACAAGCATGAAGCATGAAGCATTAGCTCTCAACGCGAGATCAACTTTAACCTTCACATATGCTAAAAAAGATGCTTTTGAATTTAAAAATAAACCATGTTTCTCATAATCAATAATTTCTTAACCTCTGCTCTACTAGATTAACCCACCAAAAAGGATTATCACTACAATTATCTGCGGCAGCAAACAAATTCCAAATAACAAAAAATGACAACAATAAATCCCACAAACTTCAAGAATAACTTCATCGTACAGCTTGTGCCTGTGCATGTTCTAAAAGTTGACCGACTAACTTGTAAGTACGCCCCGATATTGCCTTGGTGTGATCTATCAACTGTTCATACCTGAATTGAGGGAAATTTCCAAATTGCATTTTAGTCGTTAAGAAAAATAAAGAAAAGAAATCAACACATAGATATAGAGTGCAAAAGAATTATAACAGGAAAAGATAAGAGCAAGATAGAAGGCACTGAAAAATACTAGACCAACACAAGTGCTATTATTTATGAATCTATCTATAATCTTACACATTGGGCTGATTAGGCTCCATGATAACAGTTCCTGATTGTGAATCAATCTTAGCATCAAGCTTTGAGTTTCTAATAAGATTTACAATCCATCTTTCGGCCTCCTCATAATTCAGGTTCAATTTCTCAGCAAGGACTCTGCATTTGAACAGTTAATTTCATTTAGCAAAATAAAGGAAAGGAACTGTAAAATTGTTCCAATTCCCTAACCCATTGTTTGGCATGATTTATTTTGCAATAAAAGAATTTAAATAAATTCTTACATTTTAAATGAAAATTTTTAAGTTAAAAAGAACTGAATTTCTTTCTTTTCAATCAAGAAAATTAAAATCAATTAAATTGAATAAAATTCTTGATTCCAAAAGCAAGACTTCACTAAAAGCATCCAGTATGCACTTACCCCATGTTAATACGTTGATGTATACGGCAATAAGTCTCAAAGATAAATAGGCGAGCATTTTCAAGGAACTCATCTCTCATCGGCACGGTAGAAAAGTTGCTGTCTTCAACTCGTTTTCCAAGGAATGGATCATTTAAAATCACCTATAATGTAGCAACAAGAAATATAACATACAAAAATGACTCAGCTCAGAAGAACTAACGATTACATCTACCAGTAACACAAGCTACAACCTCGCACACTCCCTCACCCTCAAAGCCCCCCCTGCCCTGCCCCCAATCCACATTAAAAGAATTTGGGAAAAAAATCAGAAGTGAAAAAAAGAAGAGGACCAAACAGGAAAAAAAAAAAGGCTTTTTGCTAAGAAACCATGCTATTGCAATGTCACTGTGATGCCAACCATGTCGTCTCATTCACCAGTCCCATTCACATGCCCAAAACTTTTTTTTAGAAAAAAAAAAAGGTAAAGATAGAGAGAGAAAGTAAAGGTCATCTGGGAAAAGTGGCAGCCTTTCAGTGAGGATAATAACTTAAATGTTTTTGTTAGCCAAACAATCACATTAGGATATAGAAAGCTTACCTCTTCACACTCTCTCATCTTCTTTTGTGCCCCATCAAAATCATAATTAACGTACACACATGCTAAAAACTCTGTGATGGGATCTTTATATGATTGCTGCTCTTGCTGTAGCACTTTTATGAAGTCTTTGAATTGGGGTCGTCTCCTTTTGTTGACAATAAATGCAGTTGATAGGTACCTCAAAAGATGAGGAGCATTGGTTTGAATGGCATTGAGATACCTGAAAATATATAAGAAATGAAGTATAATAAACAGCAAAAGATTTAAATGATACATAAAATTAAATATTATGCGGTCTTGCTCAACATCACACTGCTGCATGGTTTGAAGCATAGGACAGCTTAAATAATCTCCACTAATATCTCTTCCACCATAGATAAGGCCAAAAAAAGAAAAGCTAAGATCCAGCAAAAAAAATTTAAAAAAATTTATCAATTATCATACAACATATCAGAGCAGTAAAGTTAGACATGCACAGAATCCATAATTGCATTTTGGGAATATCCATTAAGTACACTGCATGCTGCCAGTCAGATCATATATAGTAAAAGCTTGACAATTTATAAAAACTACTCTTGAAATGTCAATTGGCCAAGTGGTCAAAAAACCAGAAGACCAGTCCATAAAAAGCTAAAGACACTCAAGAAATTGTTTAAGAGATGAAACAAGTCAGAGAAATTCAACAAATGCTAAAACACAGAGAAAAGAAAAAGATAAATCATACTTGTCCTGATTAAACAAATCAATAATCTGTGTTCTTCCATTGTCATGATTGAAAAAGATGAAAAGACTCCAATGCATCAACCATATTCGACTTTGCATCTGATTCAATGGTGACGAGAAACTCTGAAACGTAAAATCACAGCCAGTGAACATATCAATTCCAAAACAACAAAAATAGTAAATCATCATACAGGGAAAAGTAGATACAATAAAACCACCTTTGAATCAATTATTTCTTTCAACCTATTAAGTTCTTCAAGAGCAATATCCCAGTTTTGCATCAATATCTCAGCTGCCAACTTCCCCCACAGTGCACTCAGACTCCTTTCACTGTTAGTGCACAAGGCCCTGTATTGATACAGGTAGTCAGCTGCACCAGAGTAGTTTCCACATTCAAACTGAAATTTGGCATACTGATATAGTGCCTCAATCTGCTTTGGACCAATCTGATAATGAAGCATTACCACCATTTTAATGAGTGCATTCTGGAGAGTAAGAATAACTATATATCTTAACCAACAAACCCTAACGCTATTTCATGAGTGCATTCTCAAGAGTAAGATAACCAAATCTCTTAACCAACAAACCCCTCCCAAAAAAAGTAGCAGTAGGAGGGGGGATTTAGGAAGAAAAGAATTACTTGAAGGTAACGTTCAAGAACTTCTGTGATGAAATTATGCAAGAGACTTATCAATAGCAACACCAATGTGCAATCATTGGATGATTTGGATCTGGTAATGACTTTGGAATGCATAGAAGCTATATCACTATGACACAAGTTGAAGAAAAAGTGGAATTCAGCTAAAATTAAAAGCTTTGACAATACACTTATATTGAAAAATTGAGTCTTTCAATACAGAAGCAAGGGAGCTTTTGAATTCAGCAATTTCTTTTGAACTCAACAATAACACCACATCATTTCATCCCAATAAATATGACGCCTGAATTAGCATAACACTTCAATTACAATAATGCCAGTTGCATAGCACACTTCAAAAACTCAAACAAGATTAAACCAAAGTAGGTTTAGGAGCAAGAAACGACACCCATACCAATTCTACATTACATTACAATCACCCGTTACTAAAGCATAAATTGCAATTGCAAACCTGGAAGCGGTCATTAAGCATCTGAAGATTGTACTGTTTGTCCGCTCGCAACTCCTGCACGGCGTTCACATTCTGCAAAAAACGCCACAAGAGGGGCTGCCCCCTCCTCTAGGGCCTTCAATCTCGCTACGACTTCAGCTCTCCTCTCAATCATATCTAACAAAAACCCAACCAAACACATCACATACGCATCATGTATAGAGCGCCCAAGGTCAGAAAGGATGAAATTTGTAGTTACCTTGAGGGACGTCTTCAGTGTGGTAGAGGCTCTTGTGGATATCCATGGCGTAATCGACCATGTTAGTTTTGCTCAAGAGCTCGATTTTGGACTTGAAGATCTGTTCCTCTGGGTATAGCTGTCGTTCTTGGAGAAACTCCAAGAGAGGGAACACCAGGTGCCTGTCCAGATTCGGTGCAATTCTCGGAGTTAGATCGTAAGTAGCCATTGTTGCTCTGGGGTGGTGCTGATATTCGTATTTCCTGCGAATTGAAGGTGGGGAAAGGAGAGTGATAGAATTAGGGTTTTTTAGGCAGTCATGTAGTTGGTTGTAGGGATGTAAACGGGTAGGGTACCCGCAAAATTGAGAGCACCCAAACCCAAATCCGATTATATATAAAATTCCCAAACTCATCCCAAACCCGTTTAGTATTTTAATTTTACAACCCATACCCGATCCAAATCCGTTTAACAATACCCGCACACTACCCGAACACAACCGAACCCGATTTTTTTTAATTCAATTCAATGACAAAAAAATTTAAAGATTTGGATATTATAACCCAAATAACAAACCTGAATTAGAAAATTTAAATATATTAAAACAAAATAAATATATTACAAATTGATCATAACACAACCATTAATCAATTATCTATCCAACATAAAATTTTGAACAAATGAAATGTTCCAAAAATTCATTAAGCTACATTGATTGAACATAAAATATATTCAATTGGCCATTTCAATCTCCAATATCAAATTGTGCTTGAAAAGCTTCAAAAAAACAAATAGATTAGCAAATATCCTAAATATGAAAAACAATAACATGTATTAGCAAACAATACATAACCATAAGAACAAATAACATATAGTAACTTAATTAGCAAATAAATTTATTTAAGTCAATACATAACCACAAACTAAAATAACTACTCCAGTTCACCTAGTTAATTCTAAAGATTTGCTCAAAGATCCCTTTACTGAAGTCAACACACTCGTACTCATCAGAGAGAACGATAATATCAATAATTTAGCTCACAAATAAACTACCAACAGTTAAAACATAGATTGTAAATCAAGTCTGAGAACTTGCAATAATTTTCACTAAAACTATCAGTAGGATATGCACAATCCAGCAGTAGAAACATTGGAGAAATGCTCAATGACACGAACCAGGTGGATTACATAGATGGTACTTCGGCATTATAATCTCTTCACTACATCAAATATCATTCTGGTAAATTAACACATATTTTTCTTAAACAGCATGGGATCTGATAGTATTAACATATTTTAACAGCAACTAAAAAGATCTTGATTATCAGATTAAGAGTGACCAACTAGCAAATAATCATATTAATAATCAGATAATCAGATTAATAGTCCATAAATTCTAAAAATCTTTAATAGCAACCTTTAGTCCATACATCATATTAATAGCCCATAAATTCTAAAAATCAACAGTGTTAAAGTAACCAAATAGCAAATGATTAGATTTTTTAACAGTATCCAAATAATCAAATTAATAGTCCATAAATTCTAAAAATCTTTAATAGCAACTAAAAATTCTTTAACAACATGCACATAAAAGATCTTGATTATCAAAAAATTTGATTGCAAACCTGAAGAGAGTTCCAGTCAAAGGAGATGTCGCCGACGGCGATTGGGGAGAGGCAAGGCTTGTCTCCAGCGGTCGTCAGTGAAGTGGGGGAGAGAAGATTTGAACTCATATTTTTCAATCAAGTCTCCAGCAGACCAACACCACCATATTTTTCAAATTTGAACTGATATTTCACTTGCAAGCATAAAAAAATATTAGAATAGCTATAAAAAATTGTAAGAATCAATTCAATAATCAATAATAACAAGAAAAAAATATCTACCTTGAAATCATAATGTACACACAAGATGTGGATTGAATCATGCAAGAGACTAAGAATCATGACGATATCAGAGGCCAAAGGCTTTGGAGTGCAGCAGAAAGGGAATAATAATGAATAATGATATCAATTTGCTAGAAATATAAGTCTCAACTCTTTGATGTTGTATAGTACTACCTTGGAGAATTTTATTTTGAGAGAGGTAATGCAATAGAACTGGCTCCACCTTCAACTTTTGAAGCTGACCAAAAAAGGAATTCCAACACCGTTACAACAGGCAACTACAAGCATATGTCCAACTACACAGAACAGATAAAAAATGAAATTTCAATAATAAAATATGTATAGACTAAAGATTGATATACCCGGTCCGCAAGTTCAATCACAAAGAAATCCACAGGACCACCAACCAAGAAAGCATTTGGAAAAACAGGAAAGTGCTTTAAGAAGATTTCTAGTTTGTCATCTACACAGAACAAAGTATCATAAATAGGCAAATAACCATGAATTCATTGTTCAATGTTGAATTAATGCAAAGTAATTAAGGTTACCTAAGTTGTAAAAAAGTAAGGATCTTGAGAGTAGAAGAAACAGATCTTGTTGTGCCTGAATTAAATTGACAAATTACATTTTTCAATTATATCTGATTAAGGAAAATTTCACATGTTTGCTAGTGAATGATGGTTCCAAAGTTCTAAACATATTTTTAGTATATAGTAATGACAGCAGAGCTAAACCATTCAATAGTAACTTCCTGACCTGTAATGGAATTTTATTCAAGCGCTTAGGCTCTAGTGCAACTTCCTCAAGGAGATACTGAAACCGAAAAAACACAAAGATAAAAGTAACAGGCATTAGAAAACAACAAGAAAAAAATAACAAAATGTGTTTTAACAATGTATATCAACTTTTATGGGTCACTTCAACTTATTGAAAGGCCTCTTACCCGAAAGAGGCTTTGAAAATGCCGAGTGTTTGTTTGGATGTCAATCCTGAACAGATATCAAACAAAAAAAATTACCACATCTGGTGTAAAATACAAAATTTTAGTTTCCTCTATCTTGAAAGATATGTACACTACAGTATTAATCTGACAGCACAGAGTTGACACTATGAAAAGGTACATCTGGACTTCTCCCACCCCAAATCCCCTCTTCTACTTTTCTTGCCAGGTTGACCTCTTGGCCACATATATGACATTATCTGACCAAATGAGAAAGCTATTTGATTGGAGCACCAAGGTTATTAAGAAGAGTATGACTTGCCATCTCAGTTCAGCATTAGACCACTTAGAAATGCGCAGTTTGATACCCAGATATTCAACAAGCAGAGGGGAAAACAAAATACATTGATTTTTTTTACTCCAAGAAAAATGCTACAGATAGAAAGCTAAGAACAGTTAGATTTTGATCTGATTTATGACATGGAATTGATCTTACACGATGACCAGAACTTGATTCATCTTGAAAGAAGAGAAAATGAAAAGAGATGTAAAATAAACATTACTCAGAACCTTAAGATGGTCAACTTCAAAATGGAATCTTAAGGTGGTCAATTTCAAAACTAGTGCATTTCTTCCTTTTTTTTTTCAAATCCAGCCATAAGAAACTCAGTTTCATTCCTGATGCATAAGTAATGTCAAAGAGTGCAGCCAACACTTGGCGATATTCAATCAAAAGAAATAAAAAAAACTATTAAGCAGGTGCTAAAGCACAATCAATCTACGCAAGATTGCAGGCATTCATACCAGAAAACGTTTGTAGCACCTTGAACAAGAGCAGATGAATAACGTAGAAGTACTTCAGTACTATGAAGATGGGATTCAAATAGCTGCAGAAAGGTGCAAGTACTAATCAGGCAACATAGGACCTTGGAAAAGCGATCCAGAATTATCATTTACTACAGAATATCGATAGACAAAATAGATGACATTGGCATATTTTTAACAGAAAAATTCAAAATGAGGCTTGAAATCACATTCATAGAAGCAACCTTTCAAATAAAAATCTCGGCTTAAGATAATAGCCTTAAATCTGAACTACAAAGGCAGCGAATTATTCTGACCAGTTATCATGTGAAATAAATACAATGACTGAATGAGGGGAAAAGGTTTAAAGATGTGGTGAATAAATACAATGTTTGAATGAGGGAAAAAAGTTTAAAGAGGTGGTGAATAAATACAATGATTGAATGAGGGAAGAAAAGACAGTGGTGAATTCACTCTATAAAGACCATCTGTTCATTTTCCTAAAAAAACAATAACATGAGATTAACAGTTAATTAGAGCCCGAAATATGAAAGAGGACAAGGTTAAGAAATAAGACAGGACAATACTAGTACAAATAAACAAATATATATATATATATATATATATATATAAAATGGGCCCAGACCTTACTTAAACTTTGATTCAGTTGGATGAGTCAAGTACCTCAAAACATGATCATATACAGTACAAAATTAATGGTATTTCTGTCTACTTCCAAACTAAATACTGTATCCTAACTTGATTGCAATTAAACAGATCACAATAGAAGATTGTAATTAAACATATCAATTGGCATGCAGTCACTAATTAATTTATGTTTAATTATAATTATACTGTTGGCTATTTATTTTATTATAATTTCTATTAATTATAATTATAATTATAGTGTCGGCATGCAGTCACTAATTAATTTCTGTTTAATTATAATTATACTGTTGGCTATTTATTTCATTATAATTTCTGTTAATTATAATTATAATTATATTTATAATTACAGATCAATTGACAATTAATTTTTGTCTAATTTCCTAAATTATTCACATAATATTTCTGTCTAATTTCAACAATCAAGAGCACACAACTTCAACACTCAACACTTCAACAGCACACAACTTCAACAATCAAGAGTACACAAGCCAATAGATCAGCTAATGTAGACCCAATACAATCATGTTTTATTTTTTTTTTTAAATTATTTTTTATAAGTTAAAATATGTTCACTTCTATTTGTATTATTTCTTTGTCCCAATTCACCAACTTTTCCATACCTTTCTTGAACACCAAACAGTCTCACAGATTTATCTGTAACAGCAGTAGATAACAACTCGATCGTAAATTTCAAAGAATTATAGCTCATCATGTTACAGAATTGAGTTTCATATAAATCGACGAGGAAAAGTGTTCATGAAAGAACTCCGGCAACGATCAATAGCAAATCACAAATATTTACTTACCTTGTACAGTTTACTCAAGTTCAACTGTGAATGGCTGGAAGCGCGACACAGAGACTCGGAGAGGACTGAGGGCTGTGGAATAAGCACGACTGAGAGCAACGGCTGACGCCGACGGTGAATCAGTCCAGTCGAGAGGAGACTGGAGGCACAGGCGCGAGAATCTCGAGGCGAGATGCGTGCGTGGCTCTTCTCAGAAAGAGATCGGAGGCTGGACGGTGGATGGTGAAAGCGCCGCTGGAAGTGGATGGAGCTGAGGTGGAAGCGCCGCTCAGAGGCGAGGCACTTAAGGTGAGGGCGTTAGCGTTAGGGGTGAGCACAGAGATGAGAGATGAGAGATGGAGGAGGAGGAGCACTGGGTCTGGCGGCACGCACAGAAATTTGTTTTAGATTTAGGGCAGGGAAGGGAAGGGAAGGGAAATAGGGAATTAGGGAAATCTTAAAACGACATAGTATAGGTGATTTCGGTTCGGTTCGGTTTAATCGAAATTTTTATGTCTAAAATTGAACCGAACCGAAATCACTGATTTTTTAAAAATTTCAAACTGAACCGAGCGGAAAAAAAACCGAACCAAATTTTTGAAATTAATCGGCTCGGTCGGTTATTTCGGTTTAAACCGAATACTGCTCACCCCTACAAAGCGCACAAGTGATAAATAAAAAAATAAAAAGAAAAAAAAACGTCACGAGCAGACTCTGTATTTTTAGTTTGTCAGATTACTGTTCCTATAACGGAATGCTTACCCGGTTAGAATATTCGTTGTTTGTCTTGGAGCATGAGAATGCGCTCCTATTAATACAGGGACGCGAGGAGAATTCCTTGAAGGTAGTACTCAAGGGATGGGGAAAAGGGAGATATCGCTAGCTGGGGTGGGAGAAGATTTATGGTCGTTGGGAAGAAAAAGGAGACGTCGCCGGTGTCGGGGCTGCCGGCAGTGAAGTGGGGGAGAGAGTCGATTGGGAATTATGGGAAGGGAAGCGAGGGAGAGAGGCGCCGACAGAGAGAGGGAAGTGTATGAAGTGAAATGAAAAAAGAAAATTTAGGGATTATAACGGGTCAAATCCGAATCCGCTCAAATCCGTTTTGTAAAAATCCAAATCCGTCCTAATAGGATTTGGGCGGTTCGGGTACCCGTGAAAACCCGCCCGCTTGCCATCCCTAAGTATAGCTAATAGGGTTCGGGTAACGGGTATCCGATCATCTATTCCCGAACCCTGCTCGAATCTGAGACGGCTAAAATTTTTCAAACTCGAACTCGCCTAAATCCGTTTTGTAAAAATCCAAATCCGTCTTAATAGAGTTTGGGCGGATCGGGTACCCGCGAAAATCCGCCCGCCTGCTGACATCCCTAGTTGGTGGAGCGAATATAAAAGCCATCCCTTCTTAATTTTAGATAAATTACAAGGGAAATTTATTAAGGGTAATTTACATGAATCTTTGTTTGACAAAATTCACGTCACTCATGAACTTTTTTAATAAAATAGTACTTAATTAACCACTAAAATTTTTATGTTTTTTAATAAAAAAATATCATTTTAAGTAGTTAAAATTTTTTTTATAAAAAAATATTTTATTTATTATTTTAATAACTAAAATTTCATAAATTATTGTTTTAATTTTTAAAAATCAGTGAATTTATGATTTTTATTCATTTTTTTATTTATTACCATTATAAATAATTTTAATTTTTAAAATATAAAAATTGAATTATATATTTATAAAAATCAATCTAAATTTTGGATAAAAATGGCAACTATGAAAGCATTAAGAAAAATTTTTCTATGTTTTAAGTTTTATTGATGGAGAAGGCCAACTTAGAAAATCAGTTGTGAGAGCGTGGTGGATTTTTTTGGTTCAATATCCCATATCAGTTGCATGGGCAATTTGATGTGGGTATACAAGAACTTGGACTTGATTATCCTGAGGAACTTATTGGAATCTCTTATATATCCTTACCTTCTTTTTAATCACAAAATTGCATTAACTCAAAATTACACCTAGTGACAACAGTTCTTTGAATGAGATTTTGTTATCATCTGCAACCTCTAGTTCAGTTCTGAACTGTCAGAGAAGGCAATTCTCTGTTGTTCTGTGTTTGTCCCTTTTATCGTTAACTCTTTGGGCTTTTTTCTGTTGGTATTTTCACCTTTTTAAATTTGGAATGCTAATTGATTTTTATTTACTGTTTTTCTTTAACACAGCGGGCAAATTATGATCTAGAGGAGGAAATTAGAAAAGCATCAAAGGAAGCCACCCTCCCAGAAGAACTTCAGATGGTTACAGCTATTCATATGGGAGGAGTGGTAACCGTCAGCGAAATTGTCAGGACAACTGGAATACATATGGCCATTCACGTTCTCGATGGTAAGAAGCTCATGGCAGTCCTGGGATTTTGTGCAAATAAACATTATTTGGCATTCAAGTCGCCTTATTTGGATCGATTTGGTCGGATCAATATAGTGGCACAAGTTTTGCAGTGGGTCTAAGTAATTAGTACTGGTAGCAGTCGCCTTGGTCTGTTAACCAACTTTAGCTCCGGAATGGATCAAATAGAAGGGACTGCCATATCTCCAAGAATCATTACTCCTATACATATCTAAAGCATTTTGGGTCTTATACAATATGCAAAGTTGACTACTATATGACTTGCAAAGTTAATGAGGAGTGTTTGTAAAGTTAGGAGTTGGATGTGGGAGGAGAATGGCCTGTTATCTACTGGACTCAAATTCTTGCATTTCGACATCGTCAGGAACACAGAATATAAAAGAAAATGATTGGAAAGTCGTACATTTGTTATTGATACAATTCGAATGTTTAATTGTCATTAACTGGTAGACTTGCAGCAGCCTGGTTGCTGTGGCACGAAGTGAGAGCATATGATGAAGGAAATAAAGAGTACATACTCCTTTTTTTTTTTTAAATTGAGCCTGTGTTATAATTCATATACTATGATATAAAAATTGGTTAACCATGAATAGTACAATCACAATTGTTTTTTAATATTGTTGGTTTACATATTTTCCCCTTTTTCTTCCATCCAGCTCTCTTTTTTGGGTTTTTCTTTTCATTCTTTTTAGAACATTAAGGTGGCAAAGAACTAAGAACAATGCTGCGCTGAACCAGTTCTTATCCCATATGGCTTTAGAAGCTATGCTATGGCCTGCTGAGTTACAGGATCTATAAACTCGAATATTGCTGAATTTCTAGAGGAATTGGTCCCTCATTTATGGCTTGAATGACTCCCAAAGCATCTCCTGCCACAATTAAATCATCCAAGCCTCTGTTTATTGCAAATATCACTACGTCCCTGCATGCCATTGCCATGCATTCCAAAACTAGCCATGAATAATCCTGCAATTTCAATCTAAACCACATCGTCTCTACCTGCCACTGCACTTGCTCCTCTTCCTTTCTCTCCTCTTATTGACAGCATCATCAAAATTTACTTAGAGATAATGGTTCTAATATCTTGCAATTCATCTTGAAGACCCGGGCATTTCTACTCTTCCACAAATGCTACGACAGGAAAATCAATAACTGAGTCAAGAATTTGCCATCAGGTAGAATTTCCGCCAAGGATTCTTGGAGCCTGATTTAACTGAATATCTGCCTTGTCTGTTATAATGTCATATCAATTTGTCTTCCCTCTGAAAAAAATGTGAGGAATAGAATCCCCGAAACTTTGGAATTCAACCATCATTTTTATGATCAATGACTTCTCTTCATCCTACCTACCAAAGGATGCTCTCTATCCCCATCATAGTCTATTGCTAGAAGTAACTGCAAGTAAGGATGAGCGAAAGAAAATATTTTCTTTGACTACTCGAGAGAGAAGATTGGATACTAAAGGTTTGTCCCTCTTTACTTAGCCAGTAACCAGTAGAGCCATATTAAAGCCCTCCACCTTCTTTAGCTTTGGGTTCATACATTTTAGATCATGACGTCCAACGAACCTTTTTGCTTATTAAATTGTTGGTCCTACCAAAAGTTAGATAGCATACTAATAATTCTTCTATAAACAGTGGAAGGAAGTTTAGAACATAAACCAACAAAGCTAAGGTTACAGATTTATTTTTTCCATCCTTGGGTAATTATAGACTTATTATTGATGACCATTTTTAAAATTTTAAAACATTCAAAATCAGTTTAGAACGTAATCCAATCCAGCAAAGTCATAAATAATATGTGTGATACTTTTAAACTGTACCCAAAAAATAAATCTCAAGAAAAAAATTAAAGACCCTAATACCTATATAACAAATTAGACTTGTAGAAAATAGTTGTCGTTTCTTTTATTGAACAGGAGTGTTTATATACAAATTATAAATTTTTATTAAAATAACAAATCATTCTCTTAAAAATTTTCTATTTATCGGTTAGTATCAATTAGTTTTATGATTTTGTAGTTTATTTAAATTATGTACAGAGTTCGTATTTACATTTACAGGTTTAACATGTATGAGAAATCTTGAATTTTAATCTCTTAATTATCGATTTCTATTTCAAAAAAAAAAAAAAAACATATTGTATTTAATTTTGAAATCTAGAGGTGCTGCTTAGTTGAATAGGTAGAAGGCACGTGATATTTTGGCTTTGTTTCTCTATGAAAATCATTTCACTATTTTGTTTCTCTTTTCTTCTGTTTGCCTTTGTTTTCAACTTGTTGTAAGTTTGTTTTCAGCTTGTTATCATATGGCGATGAAACATTATTATAAGCTTGTTTTTAGCATCTTGTCACCCTATATTCCATTCGATATATACATCTCCTTTTCATACCGAAAGTGTTTTGGGGAAGTTGGGCTCTCTTGCTCTTCAAGAATTTTTCTTTGGCATGGGGACTTGAAAGTGAGCTTCAAAAGATTAAAGAGAATTTGAAAGTCATCAAACCCGTGCTTTTGGATGCAGAGCAGCAGCTGTCGCAAAATCCTTGGGTAGAGATTTGGCTGGAGAATCTCAAACAAGTTCTATACGATGCAGAAGATGTGGTGGATGATTTTGAATATGAAGCCTTGAGAAGGAAAGTGACTCGGAAGGTACGCCGATTCTTTTCTAGCCCTAATCCACTCGCATTCCACTTTAAAATGGGACACAAAGTAAAGAAAATTAGGGAGAGGATAGATAAAATCGCAGCTCTTAAGTCTAAGTTTGGTCTGACTGAGCGGATTTTTCATAGACATGTGATTCATAAGAAGAGGGAGATGACCCACTCCTTCATAGATGCTTCTAATGTCATTGGGAGGGAAGAAGCTAAATTTACCATCATTGAAATGTTGTTGCAATTTGTTGATGGTGAAAATGTTGTCTCCATTATTCCAATTGTTGGACTTGGAGGTCTTGGGAAGACAACACTTGCTAAATTGGTGTACAATGATCAAAGGGTAGCTACTCATTTTTGAATTGAATCTATGGGTTTGTGTTTCAAATGTCCTTGAATTAGATAAGGTGGTTATTGAAATTCTCAAATATGCATGTCTTGGTCAGAAATATGTAGATATGGATATAGACCAACCACAGAGAACTTTGCGAGAGACTTTAAATGGAAGGAAATATTTGATGATCCTAGATGATGTATGGAGCGAGGACCCCAAAAATGGCTTGATCTGAAAAGTCTGCTAATGGGAGGTTCTAATGGTAGTAGAATAGTAGTCACCACTCGTAGCAATCGTGTTGCTGAAATTATGGGCACAGTTTCTCCGCACAATTTGAGTCTTCTCCATCACCAACATTGTTTATCTTTGTTTTTTAAATGTGCATTTTAAGTACGAGAAGGAAAACAAAATCCAAATTTTACAAGAATTAGGGGAGAAATAGTGAGAAAATGCAAAGGAGTTCCTCTAGCAGTCATAACTTTAGGATCGTTGCTTTACTCTATAACTGATGAACGTGAGTGGGAATTTATAGAGATAATGAGATATGGAAATGAGAGCAGAAGGAAAATGATATATTGCCTGCTTTAAGATTGAGCTATGAACATTTAACATCTTACTTGAAAAGATGCTTTGCATATTGTTCCATTTTCTAAGGATTATGAGTTAGTAGACATTGATTTGGTTTATTTATGGATGGCAAATGGACTTGTTCAATCTTCCAATGAGAATCAAGAGTTTGAAGATGTTGGCTTGCGCTATTTTAAAGTGTTGTGTTCTAGGTGTTTCTTCCTGGATTTTTCTGAATATGGTGGTAATGTTAGATGCAAAATGCATGAACTAATAAATGATCTAGCATTATCCATCACACAAAATGAATACTCAATGTTTATCGGCAGCACTCAACAATTTGCCAAGAGTGTTCGACATGTATCTTTTCCTTATCCTGAATCACTTTCCAAAGTTGTTCCTAAATCCTTACAAAACTTGGATTGCATGCGAACCATTTGTTGTATAAATGAAAGAAGAGAGGGAATAAGTAGTAAAGTGTTCATTAGGACATGTTTCTCAAGATTTCAGTACTTGAGAGTACCATCAAAAGACTCCCTAATTCAATATGTAAGTTACAAAGCTTGCAAGATCTACTACTATTTGGATGTTGGAACCTTAAAGAGCTGCCCAAAGATATAAAGTACATGATTAACCTTAGATTGCTCTGGGTAACTACGCATCAAAAGTGTTTCTCAATGGGCGGAATAGGTTGCTTGAAGGCTCTTTGATCTCTTTTCATTACTGAATGTCCGAATCTGGAATATTTGTTTGAATATATGCTAGGTCTCAAAAAGCTCCGAAGATTGGCCGTCTCTAGTTGTAGAAGTTTGATCTCTTTGCCACAAAGTATAAAATGCCTAACAGCATTAGATAGTCTTTGTATTGAAGATTGTAAAAACCTTGATTTGAGAATTGAGGAAGGAGAAGACGCTCAATTTAGCCTACACAAATTAGAGTTAAGAGAGTTGCCAAAATTAGTGGACTTTCCACAATGGCCTATTCGAGGATTTACTAATACTTTAAAAGTGTTGGAAGTTGCTTACTGTGACAACCTCAGAGAATTGCCAAATTGCCTACAGAACATGGCGTCCCTTCAAGAGCTCCGATTCATAGATTGTACCAAGCTAAACAATAATCTTTTATGAAAAGTAGGTGAGAGTTAATGTATAATACTATGATCCAAAAATACTTAACAATTTGTGTGTTATTTTTAATATTAAGAATTACTCGATTTTTAAACCAAGTAGATATATACTCTTTTTAACAAATTGAACGTATCATCACCGAATATTATTTCCTTATAAGTTTCAAAAAATATCATAATTTCTTGTTCAATGTATTAAGAAATGATAATTTTTTTTTGTTAAAAATAATTTTTTTTTATTAACTTTTCGATTATACTCATGACAACATTAAATTTTATTTTATTTTTTTAAAAGTATATTAAGTTTTATTAAATATTAAGAAATAATTTGAATACTCATTAAGCGATTTGTCATAAAAGAATCATTGGTTATAAAGTACTTGTGGAATTAATTTTTTATTTTTTTTTATTTCTGTGGAATTAATTTTGGTGGATTGATTGTGATTTCTTGATCGATTTATAAGCAAATTGGTACTCTGATCGTCTCAAAATCATTTCTATTTTGCTTTCTAAATATTGAAGCATGCTGATTTGACGCTTCAAATCACAATCACCATTTCTATCAGCATAATTCAAGAGGACATTTGCGTTGGTAGGTAGAGCATCACACTTTTGAGGAACCTTGTACACAAAATCACGGTGGACCAAATCATTTCTATTTTGATTTTGCTTTTTTTATCAAATATCGGAACTGACCGAACTAAAATGGTACTTAAAAAATAATATTATATATATTTTTTAAATAATTTTAATAATATTATAATTATATAATTTCAATAATATATTTTATATTTTCAACATGATCTTATAATTTACATTATTAATTATATAAGGAGTACAAGTTAGTCGGTCATCTTATAATTTACAAAGCATTTGTGGTATTTTCGTTAATCTAGACAACAAAACAAAACAATTTTGTAACAATGCTTTCAGTTTTAAACACATCTAACCAATAATTTACAAACAAATTGAATTCCCACAAGCATGAAGCATTAGCTCTCTCAACGCAAGATCAACTTTATGCTAAAAAAGATGCTTTTGAATTTAAAAATAAACCATGTTTCTCATAATCAATAATTTCTCAACCTCTGCTCTACTAGATTAACCCACCAAAAAGGATTATCACTACAATTATTTGCGGTAGCAAACAGATTCCAAATAACAAAAAATGACAACAATAAATACTGCAAACTTTTGGAATAACTTCATCGTGCAGTTTGTGCCTGTGCATGTTCTAAAAGTTGACCGACTAATTTGTAAGTACGGCCCGATATTGCCTTGGTGTGATCTATCAACTGTTCATACCTGAATTGAGGGAAATTTTCAAATTGCATTTTAGTCGTTAAGAAAAATAAAGAAAAGAAATCAACACACATAGATATAGAGTGCAAAAGAATTATAAAAGGAAAAGATAAGAGCAAGATAGAAGGCACTGAAAAATACTAGACCAACACAAGTGCTATTATTTATGAATCTATCTATAATCTTGCACATTGGGCTGATTAGGCTCCATGATAACAGTTCCTGATTGTGAATCAATCTTAGCATCAAGCTTTGAGTTTCTAATAAGATTTACAATCCATCTCTCGGCCTCCTCATAATTCAGGTTCAATTTCTCAGCAAGGACTCTGCATTTGAACAGTTAATTTCATTTAGCAAAATAAAGGAAAGGAACTGTAAAATTGTTCCAATTCCCTAACCCATTGTTTGGCATGATTTATTTTGCAATAGAAGAATTTAAATAAATTCTTACATTTTAAATGAAAATTTTTAAGTTATAAAGAACTGAATTTCTTTCTTTTCAATCAAGAAAATTAAAATCAATTAAATTGAATAAAATTCTTGATTCCAAAAGCAAAACTTCACTAAAAGCATCCAGTATGCACTTACCCCATGTTAATACGTTGATGTATACGACAATAAGTCTCAAAGATAAATAGGCGAGCATTTTCAAGGAACTCATCTCTCATAGGCACAGTAGAAAAGTTGATGTCTTCAACTCGTTTTCCTAGGAATGGATCATTTAAAATCACCTATAATGTAGCAACAAGATATATAACATACAAAAATGACTCAGCTCAGAAAAACTAACGATTACATCTACTTTTATAAAGTCTTTGAATTGGGGTCGTCTACTTTTGTTGACCATGAATGCAGTTGATAGGTACCTCAAAAGATGTTAATACGTTGATGTATACGGCAATAAGTCTCAAAGATAAATAGGCGAGCATTTTCAAGGAACTCATCTCTCATAGGCACAGTAGAAAAGTTGTTGTCTTCAACTCGTTTTCCAAGGAATGGATCATTTAAAATCACCTATAATGTAGCAACAAGATATATAACATACAAAAATGACTCAGCTCAGAAAAACTAACGATTACATCTACTTTTATAAAGTCTTTGAATTGGGGTCGTCTCCTTTTGTTGACCTTGAATGCAGTTGATAGGTATCTCAAAACATGGGGACCATTCGTTTGAATGGCATTGAGATACCCGAAAAAAATTATAGAAAATATATAAGAAATTAAGTATAATAAACAGCAAAAGATTTAAACGATACATAAAAATAAATATTATGTGGTGTTGCTCAACATCACACTACTGCATGGTTTGACGTATAGGACAGCTTAAATAATCTCCACTAATATCTCTTCCACCATAAATAAGGAAAAAAAAAAAAGAAGCTAAGATCCAGCAAAAAATTTTTTGAAAAATTTATCAATTATCATACAACATATCAGAACAGTAAAGTTAAACATGCATGGAATCCATAATTGCATTTCGGGAATATCCAGTAAGTACACTGCATGCTGCCAGTCAGATCATATATAGTAAAAGCTTGACAATTTATAAAAACTACTCTTGAAATAACAATTGACCAAGTGGTCAAAAAACCAGAAGACCAGTCCATAAAAAGCTAAAGACACTCAAGAAATTGTTTAAAAGATGAATCAAGTCAGAGAAATTCAACAAATGCTAAAACATAGAGAAAAGAAAAAGATAAATCATGCTTGTCCTGATTAAACAAATCAATAATCTGTGTTCTTCCATTGTCATGATTGAAAAAGATGAAAAGACTCCAATGCATCAACCATATTCGACTTTGCATCTGATTTAATGGTGACGAGAAACTCTGAAACGTAAAACCACAGCCACTGAGCATATCAATTCCAAAACAACAAAAATAGTAAATCATGATACAGGGAAAAGTAGATACAATAAAACCACCTTTGAATCAATTATTTCTTTCAACCTATTAAGTTCTTCAAGAGCAATATCCCAGTTTTGCATCAATATCTCAGCTGCCAACTTCCCCCACAGTGCACTCAGACTCCTTTCACTGTTAGTGCACAAGGCCCTGTATTGATACAGGTAGTCAGCTACACCAGAGTAGTTTCCACATTCAAACTGAAATTTGGCATACTGATATAGTGCCTCAATCTGCTTTGGACCAATCTGATAATGAAGCATTACCACCATTTCATGAGTGCATTCTAGAGAGTAAGAATAACTATATATCTTAACCAACAAACCCTAACGCCATTTCATGAGTGCATTCTCAAGAGTAAGATAACCAAATCTCTTAACCAACAAACCCCTCCCAAAAAAAGGAGCAGTAGGAGGGGGGATTTAGGAAGAAAAGAATTACTTGAAGGTAACGTCCAAGAACTTCTGTGATGAAATTATGCAAGAGACTTATCAATAGCAACACCAATGCACAATCATTGGATGATTTGTATCTGATTATGACTTTGGAATGCATAGAAGCTATATCACTATGACACAAGTTGAAGAAAAAGTGGAATTCAGCCAAAATTAAAAGCTTTGACAATTCACTTATATTGAAAAATTGAGTCTTTCAATACAGAAGCAAGGGAGCTTTTGGATTCAGCAATTTCTTTTGAACTCAACAATAACACCACATCATTTCATCCCAATAAATATGACGCCTGAATTAGCATAACACTTCAATTACAATAATGCCAGTTGCATAGCACACTTCAAAAACTCAAACAAGATTAAACCAAAGTAGGTTTAGGAGCAAGAAATGACACCCATATCAATTCTACATTACATTACAATCACCCATTACTAAAGCATAAATTGCAATTGCAAACCTGGAAGCGGTCATTAAGCATCTGAAGACAGTACTGTTTGTCCGCTCGCAACTCCTGCACGGTGTTTGCATTCTGCAAAAACGCCACAAGAGGGGCCGCCCCCTCCTCTAGGGCCTTCAATCTCGCTACGACTTCAGCTCTCCTCTCAATCATATCTAACAAAAACCCAACCAAACACATCACATATGCATCATGTATAGAGCGCCCAAGGTCAGAAAAGATAAAATTTGTAGTTACCTTGAGGGACGTCTTCAGTGTGGTAGAGGCTCTTGTGGATATCCATGGCGTAATCGACCATGTTAGTTTTGCTCAAGAGCTCGATTTTAGACTTGAAGATCTGTTCCTCTAGGTATAGCTGTCGTTCTTGGAGAAACTCCAAGAGAGGGAGCACCAGGTGCCTGTTCAGATTCTGTGCAATTCGCGCCACTAATTCCCGCTAAATTTAGCGACGATTTAATAATAACGACCAATTTTTGGTCGTTGAGCTTTTTATTAAATAAAAATACTATTTTATTCATGTAGTAGCAGAATGGTCGCTGATTGGTTGCTATATAGCAACCAAAAATTTTGGTCGCTAATTTTGGTCGCAATTTCACAGTTTTTTTTGTAGTGTAAGTAGCCATTGTTGCTTTGGGGTGGTGCAGATGTTCGTATTTCTTCCGTATTGAAGGTGGGGAAAAGAGAGAGATAGAATTAGGGTTTTTTAGGTAGTCATGTAGTTGGTTGGAGCCAATATAAAAGTCATCCCTTCTAAATTTTAGATAAATTACAAGGGTAATTTATTAAGGATAATTTATATGAATTTGAGTTTGACAAAACCCCGTCACTTATTAAATATTTTAATAAAATAGTTCTTAATTAACAACTTAAAAATATTTTTTTATTAAAAAACATAATAATTTTAGTGGTTAATTAAGAATTATTTTATTAAAAAAGTTAATGAGTGACGTGGATTTTGTCAAACACAGATTCATGTAAATTACGCTTAATAAATTTCCCTTGTAATTTATATAATTTATCTAAAATTTAGAAGGGATGTTTTTATTTATTATTTTAATAACTGAAAATTGATAAATTATTGTTTTAATTTTTAAAAATCAGTGAATTTATGATTTTTATATATTATTATTATTTATTTATTACCATTATAAATAATTTTAATTTTTAAAATATAAAAAGTGATATTATATAAGTATGAAAATCAATGTAAAAGCCATCCCTTCTAAATTTTGGATAAAAATGGCAACTATGAAAGCATTAGAAAATTTTTTTCTATGTTTTAAGTTTTAAGGTTTTGGGATTTATTTGTATTATTGTTTTTTTCTAATTAAATGAGGGTAATTAAGTTTTTTTTTTCCATAATAACTAATGGAAGAATAGTGGCTAAATAGAGGATGTCCTTGCTAATTAATGGAATTAAATTATAAGAATTTTTTTAATATAATTTTAAAATATAGTAATATTTTAATTAATCAAATTAAATTTCATGATAATTTACCTAATATAATATTAATATATGTACCCTTAAATGCGATAGGGATATAATTTAAAAAAATTATATATTTACAAAGAAAATTATTATTTACTCTTTACACTAAAAAAAACTCATTGGTCAACCAATTTTAATTAATTTTAATCTTTGATAACTAAAATTTTCAAACATCAATTTATATCAAGATATTTTATAATAATGTTATATTAAATAATTTCTCTTACTGTATAAAATCTTAATTTCTAAATTTCTTAAACGCGAATTTATATCATATATTTTATAATAGTCTCATATTAAATATTTTTTAATTATATTAAAATAAGAAATTTTTGATATAATTAACAAATTATTTTTTAAAAATTTATATAATTTTTTTAAAATATATTATAATTAATAGATGTATATTAAATTACTTATAGAGAAAATATTTAATACGATATTACTATAAAATGTGAAATAATTGAATTTAAATATCATCTGGTTAATAAAATAGTTATTCTATTAAAATTTATTATTGGACTATAATAATGTAGTATTTTGAATTAAGAGTTGAAATTTGAAAAACTGTATTATTATAAAATTTTAACCGAATAATTATTTTACTAACAAAATAAAACTTTATGAGCTAATAATTATTTCACATTTTACAGCAATATTGTATTATATAATTTTTTCTATTATGTTAATATTAGTATAAGTATTTGTGTTTTTTCCATATACCAACCAATTGTAATATATTCAATAAAAATATATAAAAATTTTGGAAGATAATTTATTAATTTGTATCAAAATTATTTATTTTAGTATAATTGAGAAAAAAAAATTAGTATAAGACCATTATAAAATATTTTGATAGAAAATGGTTTTTAAGAAATTTAGGAATTAAAGTTTCCGGATTTATATAGTAGAGAAATTATTTAATATAAAATTATTATAAAATATTTTGATATAAATTGGTATTTAAGGAATACATTAACGAAGGATTCAAGGTTAATTAAAATCGAGTAGAGAATTTTTTATATTTTATGGACCAGATAGTAATTTTACGCCCAAATTGTATACTATACTGTGATTATATAACATTCTAAAACTCTGAGATAGGAATGGGGCACTATTAGTCATTTTTCAAAGTTAGAGTAAATAGGTTTTAAAAGAGGTGCTAACTTAATTTTAACGAGTTAGCTTAATCATGGCTGTATGACATAGACTCTTAAAGTTAAATTGAAATATGATTAAAAGTTTAGTAGGTTAAAGAATTGTTTTAGAAAGTTAATAAGTTAAATTAAATCCTAACCTTCGAAATAAAGTAATAATATATCCTAGCCCTCCATTTGTCTTTCAAATACACTTAAGAATATGAATGAACTAAAAACAAAAGTTGTCTTCAACCTTACCTAAGCTTGGCTCCATAGAAAAACAAGGTGAGCTTTCTTCATTTTCCATCAAATTTATGCCAATTTCTCCATGAAATCCAAAACTTTATCCAATCAAATTCTTTCCTAAGACAAACAACTAAAAGAAGAGTCATAGATTGAAAGTTTTCAAGTTCTAAAAGTTAAGGTTCCAAGTTGTCTTAATTTGGAAGTCAAAAGCAATCGAAAAAAAATTAAGAAACTCCACCCTTTCATGTATTAATTTAATATGCAAAGCTAGTTTTAATATTCAATCCTTTGCTAAAATTGAAATTGACATAGATGAAAGAACTTCAAAGGAAAAGGAAGTGGCAAATGAGTAAAAGTGGTGAACTAAATAACTTTGTTGAAAAGATTTGGTCTAATGGTGTTTTCAATTTTTCATTGATTATACTTAGAGTTTGATTTTAGAGGCTGGAAATATTATTTTGAATGTTTAAATGAGTTAAATGAATGATGGAAGGTTTTTTAAAAAATAGGTAAGTATGGAGATTTTGATTTAAACTTGGCAAATTGAAACTCTAATTCGACAATTTATATTTAGAAAGCTGTAATTTATTATGTATTTGTTCAAATGAAGTACAATATGAACAAAAAAGAGTTACGACAAAGGAATAAAACTTTGATGAGGAGACCAATATATGATTTTAGATCTAAAATAGTGAAAAATATAAATCCTAAAGTTTAGTAGGATTAGTACATCTGAAACAATTTGTATTACTTGTGTTATAACTAAAGTCTTACTTAATGAAATTAAGCAAATTAGTGCCAAATAAATCCTAAAGGGTAGGCATAACATTTTGTAGAAGACAAAAAAACAATCCAATTCTATATGCATTTTTATGAAAATCAAATTCTTTAATCGGTTAAATACTGGCATTAAATCTGGACTAGTAAATACTTGTTTGAGTAGCTTGTAAAGAAAATTTTATATCTTAGACTAGAGTGATCAAAATTAGGTTTACTATATTTTGTTAGAAAATTAAGATAAAAATACAAAATTTTTATGAGGAAAACTAAGTTTACTTATATTTATAAGATGCTTGAAAATTTGAGATAAAATCGGGCAGAATGCAGCCTAATTGAAAACAAATTGCAAAGAGTTAACATGCTTGCGTTTTCGGTAAAGGTTACACATATGTTAGGTTTATACACGTATTAACTTGTTAATCTAAATTTTTGTACACTAGGAGGGAAGTATAAATAATCTTTATATGTCTTATTGGAACTCAAAATTTTTATTTTGAATTTATTTGATGTACCATTGAAAATGCTAAGGCATTAGAACCGTGTATTAAATTTTTATGTTACTAATAGAGAGTACCTTACGGCATGAAGTTGCAAAGAGATATTTTGATAAGTTTGCTTAAACTGGCATGAAATAGATACAGAATTATACATATACATATTGAGTTAATCTAATATATGATATTAAATGTATTTAGTCCTAATAAACTCATTGAGTCGAAGTTGGTATAAAAGTACGACATGTGATATATAAAATGTATGGGTTAACTTGGTAAACTTTGAAAAAAAATCGAGGTAAATTTGAAATTTATTTGTATTTTTATACTAAATTACTTAAATGCCCTTAGAAATATATATATATATATATATATATAATTATATTCCCTTTTTTTCTAAAGAAATATATTTCTCTTCAAAAGTTTTCCTGTTCTTTCCTTTCTCATCATTTCCCCTGTACAATTTCTCTTTATTTCCCTTCCATTATCAAAGTGCCCAAAATGAATTCCCACAAGCATGAAGCATGAAGCATTAGCTCTCAACGCGAGATCAACTTTAACCTTCACATATGCTAAAAAAGATGCTTTTGAATTTAAAAATAAACCATGTTTCTCATAATCAATAATTTCTTAACCTCTGCTCTACTAGATTAACCCACCAAAAAGGATTATCACTACAATTATCTGCGGCAGCAAACAAATTCCAAATAACAAAAAATGACAACAATAAACACCAACAAACTTCAAGAATAACTTCATCGTACAGCTTGTGCCTGTGCATGTTCTAAAAGTTGACCGACTAACTTGTAAGTACGCCCCGATATTGCCTTGGTGTGATCTATCAACTGTTCATACCTGAATTGAGGGAAATTTCCAAATTGCATTTTAGTCGTTAAGAAAAATAAAGAAAAGAAATCAACACACATAGATATAGAGTGCAAAAGAATTATAACAGGAAAAGATAAGAGCAAGATAGAAGGCACTGAAAAATACTAGACCAACACAAGTGCTATTATTTATGAATCTATCTATAATCTTACACATTGGGCTGATTAGGCTCCATGATAACAGTTCCTGATTGTGAATCAATCTTAGCATCAAGCTTTGAGTTTCTAATAAGATTTACAATCCATCTCTCGGCCTCCTCATAATTCAGGTTCAATTTCTCAGCAAGGACTCTGCATTTGAACAGTTAATTTCATTTAGCAAAATAAAGGAAAGGAACTGTAAAATTGTTCCAATTCCCTAACCCATTGTTTGGCATGATTTATTTTGCAATAAAAGAATTTAAATAAATTCTTACATTTTAAATGAAAATTTTTAAGTTAAAAAGAACTTAATTTCTTTCTTTTCAATCAAGAAAATTAAAATCAATTAAATTGAATAAAATTCTTGATTCCAAAAGCAAGACTTCACTAAAAGCATGCAGTATGCACTTACCCCATGTTAATACGTTGATGTATACGGCAATAAGTCTCAAAGATAAATAGGCGAGCATTTTCAAGGAACTCATCTCTCATCGGCACGGTAGAAAAGTTGCTGTCTTCAACTCGTTTTCCAAGGAATGGATCATTTAAAATCACCTATAATGTAGCAACAAGAAATATAACATACAAAAATGACTCAGCTCAGAAGAACTAACGATTACATCTACCAGTAACACAAGCTACAACCTCGCACACTCCCTCACCCTCAAAGCCCCCCCTGCCCTGCCCCCAATCCACATTAAAAGAATTTGGGAAAAAAATGAGAAGTGAAAAAAAGAAGAGGACCAAACAGGAAAAAAAAAAGGCTTTTTGCTAAGAAACCATGCTATTGCAATGTCACCGTGATGCCAACCATGTCGTCTCATTCACCAGTCCCATTCACATGCCCAAAACTTTTTTTTAGAAAAAACAAAAAAAGGTAAAGAGAGAGAGAGAACGTAAAGGTCATCTCGGAAAAGTGGCAGCCTTTCAGTGAGGATAATAACTTAAATGTTTTTGTTAGCCAAACAATCACATTAGGATATAGAAAGCTTACCTCTTCACACTCTCTCATCTTCTTTTGTGCCCCATCAAAATCATAATTAACGTACACACATGCTAAAAACTCTGTGATGGGATCTTTATATGATTGCTGCTCTTGCTGTAGCACTTTTATGAAGTCTTTGAATTGGGGTCGTCTCCTTTTGTTGACAATAAATGCAGTTGATAGGTACCTCAAAAGATGAGGAGCATTGGTTTGAATGGCATTGAGATACCTGAAAATATATAAGAAATGAAGTATAATAAACAGCAAAAGATTTAAATGATACATAAAATTAAATATTATGCGGTCTTGCTCAACATCACACTGCTGCATGGTATAAAGCATAGGACAGCTTAAATAATCTCCACTAATATCTCTTCCACCATAGATAAGGCCAAAAAAAGAAAAGCTAAGATCCAGCAAAAAAAATTTAAAAAACTTTATCAATTATCATACAACATATCAGAGCAGTAAAGTTAGACATGCACAGAATCCATAATTGCATTTTGGGAATATCCATTAAGTACACTGCATGCTGCCAGTCAGATCATATATAGTAAAAGCTTGACAATTTATAAAAACTACTCTTGAAATGTCAATTGGCCAAGCGGTCAAAAAACCAGAAGACCAGTCCATAAAAAGCTAAAGACACTCAAGAAATTGTTTAAGAGATGAAACAAGTCAGAGAAATTCAACAAATGCTAAAACACAGAGAAAAGAAAAAGATAAATCATACTTGTCCTGATTAAACAAATCAATAATCTGTGTTCTTCCATTGTCATGATTGAAAAAGATGAAAAGACTCCAATGCATCAACCATATTCGACTTTGCATCTGATTCAATGGTGACGAGAAACTCTGAAACGTAAAATCACAGCCAGTGAACATATCAATTCCAAAACAACAAAAATAGTAAATCATGATACAGGGAAAAGTAGATACAATAAAACCACCTTTGAATCAATTATTTCTTTCAACCTATTAAGTTCTTCAAGAGCAATATCCCAGTTTTGCATCAATATCTCAGCTGCCAACTTCCCCCACAGTGCACTCAGACTCCTTTCACTGTTAGTGCACAAGGCCCTGTATTGATACAGGTAGTCAGCTGCACCAGAGTAGTTTCCACATTCAAACTGAAATTTGGCATACTGATATAGTGCCTCAATCTGCTTTGGACCAATCTGATAATGAAGCATTACCACCATTTTAATGAGTGCATTCTGGAGAGTAAGAATAACTATATATCTTAACCAACAAACCCTAACGCCATTTCATGAGTGCATTCTCAAGAGTATGATAACCAAATCTCTTAACCAACAAACCCCTCCCAAAAAAAGTAGCAGTAGGAGGGGGGATTTAGGAAGAAAAGAATTACTTGAAGGTAACGTCCAAGAACTTCTGTGATGAAATTATGCAAGAGACTTATCAATAGCAACACCAATGTGCAATCATTGGATGATTTGGATCTGGTAATGACTTTGGAATACATAGAAGCTATATCACTATGACACAAGTTGAAGAAAAAGTGGAATTCAACTAAAATTAAAAGCTTTGACAATCCGCTTATATTGAAAAATTGAGTCTTTCAATACAGAAGCAAGGGAGCTTTTGGATTCAGCAATTTCTTTTGAACTCAACAATAACACCACATCATTTCATCCCAATAAATATGACGCCTGAATTAGCATAACACTTCAATTACAATAATGCCAGTTGCATAGCACACTTCAAAAACTCAAACAAGATTAAACCAAAGTAGGTTTAGGAGCAAGAAACGACACCCATACCAATTCTACATTACATTACAATCACCCGTTACTAAAGCATAAATTGCAATTGCAAACCTGGAAGCGGTCATTAAGCATCTGAAGATTGTACTGTTTGTCCGCTCGCAACTCCTGCACGGCGTTCACATTCTGCAAAAACGCCACAAGAGGGGCTGCCCCCTCCTCTAGGGCCTTCAATCTCGCTACGACTTCAGCTCTCCTCTCAATCATATCTAACAAAAACCCAACCAAACACATCACATACGCATCATGTATAGAGCGCCCAAGGTCAGAAAGGATGAAATTTGTAGTCACCTTGAGGGACGTCTTCAGTGTGGTAGAGGCTCTTGTGGATATCCATGGCGTAATCGACCATGTTAGTTTTGCTCAAGAGCTCGATTTTGGACTTGAAGATCTGTTCCTCTGGGTATAGCTGTCGTTCTTGGAGAAACTCCAAGAGAGGGAACACCAGGTGCCTGTCCAGATTCGGTGCAATTCTCGGAGTTAGATCATAAGTAGCCATTGTTGCTCTGGGGTGGTGCTGATGTTCGTATTTCCTGCGAATTGAAGGTGGGGAAAGGAGAGTGATAGAATTAGGGTTTTTTAGGCAGTCATGTAGTTGGTTGTAGGGATGTAAACGGGTAGGGTACCCGCAAAATTGAGAGCACCCAAACCCAAACCCGATTATATATAAAATTCCCAAACTCATCCCAAACCCGTTTAGTATTTTAATTTTACTACCCATACCCGATCCAAATCCGTTTAACAATACCCGCACACTACCCGAACACGACCGAACCCGATTTTTTTTAATTCAATTCAATGACAAAAAATTTAAAGATTTGGATATTATAACCCAATTAACAAACCTGAATTAGAAAATTTAAATATATTAAAACAAAATAAATATATTACAAATTCATCATAACACAACCATTAATCAATTATCTATCCAACATAAAATTTTGAACAAATGAAATGTTCCAAAAATTCATTAAGCTACATTGATTGAACATAAAATATATTCAATTGGCCATTTCAATCTCCAATATCAAATTGTGCTTGAAAAGCTTCAAAAAAACAAATAGATTAGCAAATATCCTAAATATGAAAAACAATAACATGTATTAGCAAACAATACATAACCATAAGAACAAATAACATATAGTAACTTAATTAGCAAATAAATTTATTTAAGTCAATACATAACCACAAACTAAAATAACTACTCCAGTTCACCTAGTTAATTCTAAAGATTTGCTCAAAGATCCCTTTACTGAAGTCAACACACTCGTACTCATCTCACAAATAAACTACCAACAGTTAAAACATAGATTGTAAATCAAGTCTGAGAACTTGCAATAATTTTCACTAAAACTATCAGTAGGATATGCACAACCCAGCAGTAGAAACATTGGAGAAATGCTCAATGACACGAACCAGGTGGATTACATAGATGGTAATTCGGCATTATAATCTCTTCACTACATCAAATATCATTCTGGTAAATTAACACATATTTTTCTTAAACAGCATGGGATCTGATAGTATTAACATATTTTAACAGCAACTAAAAAGATCTTGATTATCAGATTAAGAGTGACCAACTAGCAAATAATCATATTAATAATCAGATAATCAGATTAATAGTCCATAAATTCTAAAAATCTTTAATAGCAACCTTTAGTCCATACATCATATTAATAGCCCATAAATTCTAAAAATCAACAGTGTTAAAGTAACCAAATAGCAAATGATTAGATTTTTTAACAGTATCCAAATAATCAAATTAATAGTCCATAAATTCTAAAAATCTTTAATAGCAACTACAAATTCTTTAACAACATGCACATAAAAGATCTTGATTATCAAAAAATTTGATTGCAAACCTGAAGAGAGTTCCAGTCAAAGGAGATGTCGCCGACGCCGATTGGGGAGAGGCAAGGCTTGTCTCCAGCGGTCGTCAGTGAAGTGGGGGAGAGAAGATTTGAACTGATATTTTTCAATCAAGTCTCCAGCAGACCAACACCACCATATTTTTCAAATTTGAACTGATATTTCACTTGCAAGCATAAAAAAATATTAGAATAGCTATAAAAAATTGTAAGAATCAATTCAATAATCAATAATAACAAGAAAAAAATATCTACCTTGAAATCATAATGTACACACAAGATGTGGATTGAATCATGCAAGAGACTAAGAATCATGACGATATCAGAGGCCAAAGGCTTTGGAGTGCAGCAGAAAGGGAATAATAATGAATAATGATATCAATTTGCTAGAAATATAAGTCTCAACTCTTTGATGTTGTATAGTACTACCTTGGAGAATTTTATTTTGAGAGAGGTAATGCAATAGAACTGGCTCCACCTTCAACTTTTGAAGCTGACCAACAAAGGAATTCCAACACCGTTACAACAGGCAACTACAAGCATATGTCCAACTACACAGAACAGATAAAAAATGAAATTTCAATAATAAAATATGTATAGACTAAAGATTGATATACCTGGTCCGCAAGTTCAATCACAAAGAAATCCACAGGACCACCAACCAAGAAAGCATTTGGAAAAACAGGAAAGTGCTTTAAGAAGATTTCTAGTTTGTCATCTACACAGAACAAAGTATCATAAATAGGCAAATAACCATGAATTCATTGTTCAATGTTGAATTAATGCAAAGTAATTAAGGTTACCTAAGTTGTAAAAAAGTAAGGATCTTGAGAGTAGAAGAAACAGATCTTGTTGTGCCTGAATTAAATTGACAAATTACATTTTTCAATTATATCTGATTAAGGAAAATTTCACATGTTTGCTAGTGAATGATGGTTCCAAAGTTCTAAACATATTTTTAGTATATAGTAATGACAGCAGAGCTAAACCATTCAATAGTAACTTCCTGACCTGTAATGGAATTTTATTCAAGCGCTTAGGCTCTAGTGCAACTTCCTCAAGGAGATACTGAAACCGAAAAAACACAAAGATAAAAGTAACAGGCATTAGAAAACAACAAGAAAAAAATAACAAAATGTGTTTTAACAATGTATATCAACTTTTATGGGTCACTTCAACTTATTGAAAGGCCTCTTACCCGAAAGAGGCTTTGAAAATGCCGAGTGTTTGTTTGGATGTCAATCCTGAACAGATATCAAACAAAAAAAATTACCACATCTGGTGTAAAATACAAAATTTTAGTTTCCTCTATCTTGAAAGATATGTACACTACAGTATTAATCTGACAGCACAGAGTTGACACTATGAAAAGGTACATCTGGACTTCTCCCACCCCAAATCCCCTCTTCTACTTTTCTTGCCAGGTTGACCTCTTGGCCACATATATGACATTATCTGACCAAATGAGAAAGCTATTTGATTGGTGCACCAAGGTTATTAAGAAGAGTATGACTTGCCATCTCAGTTCAGCATTAGACCACTTAGAAATGCGCAGTTTGATACCCAGATATTCAACAAGCAGAGGGGAAAACAAAATACATTGATTTTTTTACTCCAAGAAAAATGCTACAGATAGAAAGCTAAGAACAGTTAGATTTTGATCTGATTTATGACATGGAATTGATCTTACACGATGACCAGAACTTGATTCATCTTGAAAGAAGAGAAAATGAAAAGAGATGTAAAATAAACATTACTCAGAACCTTAAGATGGTCAACTTCAAAATGGAATCTTAAGGTGGTCAATTTCAAAACTAGTGCATCTCTTCCTTTTTTTTTTCAAATCCAGCCATAAGAAACTCAGTTTCATTCCTGATGCATAAGTAATGTCAAAGAGTGCAGCCAACACTTGGCGATATTCAATCAAAAGAAATAAAAAAAACTATTAAGCAGGTGCTAAAGCACAATCAATCTACGCAAGATTGCAGGCATTCATACCAGAAAACGTTTGTAGCACCTTGAACAAGAGCAGATGAATAACGTAGAAGTACTTCAGTACTATGAAGATGGGATTCAAATAGCTGCAGAAAGGTGCAAGTACTAATCAGGCAACATAGGACCTTGGAAAAGCGATCCAGAATTATCATTTACTACAGAATATCGATAGACAAAATAGATGACATTGGCATATTTTTAACAGAAAAATTCAAAATGAGGCTTGAAATCACATTCATAGAAGCAACCTTTCAAATAAAAATCTCGGCTTAAGATAATAGCCTTAAATCTGAACTACAAAGGCAGCGAATTATTCTGACCAGTTATCATGTGAAATAAATACAATGACTGAATGAGGGGAAAAGGTTTAAAGATGTGGTGAATAAATACAATGTTTGAATGAGGGAAAAAAGTTTAAAGAGGTGGTGAATAAATACAATGATTGAATGAGGGAAGAAAAGACAGTGGAAAATTCACTCTATAAAGACCATCTGTTCATTTTCCTAAAAAAACAATAACATGAGATTAACAGTTAATTAGAGCCCGAAATATGAAAGAGGACAAGGTTAAGAAATAAGACAGGACAATACTAGTACAAATAAACAAATATATATATATATATATAAAATGGGCCCAGACCTTACTTAAACTTTGATTCAGTTGGATGAGTCAAGTACCTCAAAACATGATCATATACAGTACAAAATTAATGGTATTTCTGTCTACTTCCAAACTAAATACTGTATCCTAACTTGATTGCAATTCAACAGATCACAATAGAAGATTGTAATTAAACATATCAATTGGCATGCAGTCACTAATTAATTTATGTTTAATTATAATTATACTGTTGGCTATTTATTTTATTATAATTTCTATTAATTATAATTATAATTATAGTGTCGGCATGCAGTCACTAATTAATTTCTGTTTAATTATAATTATACTGTTGACTATTTATTTCATTATAATTTCCGTTAATTATAATTATAATTATATTTATAATTACAGATCAATTGACAATTAATTTTTGTCTAATTTCCTAAATTATTCACATAATATTTCTGTCTAATTTCAACAATCAAGAGCACACAACTTCAACAATCAACACTTCAACAGCACACAACTTCAACAATCAAGAGTACACAAGCCAATAGATCAGCTAATGTAGACCCAATAAAATCATGTTTTATTTTTTTTTTTAAATTATTTTTTATAAGTTAAAATATGTTCACTTCTATTTGTATTATTTCTTTGTCCCAATTCACCAACTTTTCCATACCTTTCTTGAACACCAAACAGTCTCACAGATTTATCTAACAGCAGTAGATAACAACTCGATCGTAAATTTCAAAGAATTATAGCTCATCATGTTACAGAATTGAGTTTCATATAAATCGACGAGGAAAAGTGTTCATGAAAGAACTCCGGCAACGATCAATAGCAAATCACAAATATTTACTTACCTTGTACAGTTTACTCAAGTTCAACTGTGAATGGCTGGAAGCGCGACACAGAGACTCGGAGAGGACTGAGGGCTGTGGAATAAGCACGACTGAGAGCAACGGCTGACGCCGACGGTGAATCAGTCCAGTCGAGAGGAGACTGGAGGCACAGGCGCGAGAATCTCGAGGCGAGATGCGTGCGTGGCTCTTCTCAGAAAGAGATCGGAGGCTGGACGGTGGATGGTGAAAGCGCCGCTGGAAGTGGATGGAGCTGAGGTGGAAGCGCCGCTCAGAGGCGAGGCACTTAAGGTGAGGGCGTTAGCGTTAGGGGTGAGCACAGAGATGAGAGATGAGAGATGGAGGAGGAGGAGCACTGGGTCTGGCGGCACGCACAGAAATTTGTTTTAGATTTAGGGCAGGGAAGGGAAGGGAAGGGAAATAGGGAATTAGGGAAATATTAAAACGACATAGTATAGGTGATTTCGGTTCGGTTCGGTTTAATCGAAATTTTTATGTCTAAAATTGAACCGAACCGAAATCACTGATTTTTTAAAAATTTCAAACTGAACCGAGCGGAAAAAAAACCGAACCAAATTTTTGAAATTAATCGGCTCGGTCGGTTATTTCGGTTTAAACCGAATACTGCTCACCCCTACAAAGCGCACAAGTGATAAATAAAAAAAATAAAAAGAAAAAAAAAACGTCACGAGCAGACTCTGTATTTTTAGTTTGTGAGATTACTGTTCCTATAACGGAATGCTTACCCGGTTAGAATATTCGTTGTTTGTCTTGGAGCATGAGAATGCGCTCCTATTAATACAGGGACGCGAGGGGAATTCCTTGAAGGTAGTACTCAAGGGATGGGGAAAAGGGAGATATCGCTAGCTGGGGAGGGAGAAGATTTATGGTCGTTGGGAAGAAAAAGGAGACGTCGCCGGTGTCGGGGCTGCCGGCAGTGAAGTGGGGGAGGGAGTCGATTGGGAATTATGGGAAGGGAAGCGAGGGAGAGAGGCGCCGACAGAGAGAGGGAAGTGTATGAAGTGAAATGAAAAAAGAAAATTTAGGGATTATAACGGGTCAAATCCGAATCCGCTCAAATCCGTTTTGTAAAAATCCAAATCCGTCCTAATAGGATTTGGGCGGATCGGGTACCCGTGAAAACCCGCCCGCTTGCCATCCCTAAGTATAGCTAATAGGGTTCGGGTAACGGGTATCCGATCATCTATTCCCGAACCCTGCTCGAATCTGAGACGGCTAAAATTTTTCAAACTCGAACTCGCCTAAATCCGTTTTGTAAAAACCCAAATCCGTCTTAATAGAGTTTGGGCGGATCGGGTACCCGCGAAAATCCGCCCGCCTGCTGACATCCCTAGTTGGTGGAGCGAATATAAAAGCCATCCCTTCTTAATTTTAGATAAATTACAAGGGAAATTTATTAAGGGTAATTTACATGAATCTTTGTTTGACAAAATTCACGTCACTCATGAACTTTTTTAATAAAATAGTACTTAATTAACCACTAAAATTTTTATGTTTTTTAATAAAAAAATATCATTTTAAGTAGTTAAAATTTTTTTATAAAAAATATTTTATTTATTATTTTAATAACTAAAATTTCATAAATTATTGTTTTAATTTTTAAAAATCAGTGAATTTATGATTTTTATTCATTTTTTTATTTATTACCATTATAAATAATTTTAATTTTTAAAATATAAAAATTGAATTATATATTTATAAAAATCAATCTAAATTTTGGATAAAAATGGCAACTATGAAAGCATTAAGAAAAATTTTTCTATGTTTTAAGTTTTATTGATGGAGAAGGCCAACTTAGAAAATCAGTTGTGAGAGCGTGGTGGATTTTTTTGGTTCAATATCCCATATCAGTTGCATGGGCAATTTGATGTGGGTATACAAGAACTTGGACTTGATTATCCTGAGGAACTTATTGGAATCTCTTATATATCCTTACCTTCTTTTTAATCACAAAATTGCATTAACTCAAAATTACACCTAGTGACAACAGTTCTTTGAATGAGATTTTGTTATCATCTGCAACCTCTAGTTCAGTTCTGAACTGTCAGAGAAGGCAATTCTCTGTTGTTCTGTGTTTGTCCCTTTTATCGTTAACTCTTTGGGCTTTTTTCTGTTGGTATTTTCACCTTTTTAAATTTGGAATGCTAATTGATTTTTATTTACTGTTTTTCTTTAACACAGCGGGCAAATTATGATCTAGAGGAGGAAATTAGAAAAGCATCAAAGGAAGCCACCCTCCCAGAAGAACTTCAGATGGTTACAGCTATTCATATGGGAGGAGTGGTAACCGTCAGCGAAATTGTCAGGACAACTGGAATACATATGGCCATTCACGTTCTCGATGGTAAGAAGCTCATGGCAGTCCTGGGATTTTGTGCAAATAAACATTATTTGGCATTCAAGTCGCCTTATTTGGATCGATTTGGTCGGATCAATATAGTGGCACAAGTTTTGCAGTGGGTCTAAGTAATTAGTACTGGTAGCAGTCGCCTTGGTCTGTTAACCAACTTTAGCTCCGGAATGGATCAAATAGAAGGGACTGCCATATCTCCAAGAATCATTACTCCTATACATATCTAAAGCATTTTGGGTCTTATACAATATGCAAAGTTGACTACTATATGACTTGCAAAGTTAATGAGGAGTGTTTGTAAAGTTAGGAGTTGGATGTGGGAGGAGAATGGCCTGTTATCTACTGGACTCAAATTCTTGCATTTCGACATCGTCAGGAACACAGAATATAAAAGAAAATGATTGGAAAGTCGTACATTTGTTATTGATACAATTCGAATGTTTAATTGTCATTAACTGGTAGACTTGCAGCAGCCTGGTTGCTGTGGCACGAAGTGAGAGCATATGATGAAGGAAATAAAGAGTACATACTCCTTTATTTTTTTTTAAATTGAGCCTGTGTTATAATTCATATACTATGATATAAAAATTGGTTAACCATGAATAGTACAATCACAATTGTTTTTTAATATTGTTGGTTTACATATTTTCCCCTTTTTCTTCCATCCAGCTCTCTTTTTTGGGTTTTTCTTTTCATTCTTTTTAGAACATTAAGGTGGCAAAGAACTAAGAACAATGCTGCGCTGAACCAGTTCTTATCCCATATGGCTTTAGAAGCTATGCTATGGCCTGCTGAGTTACAGGATCTATAAACTCGAATATTGCTGAATTTCTAGAGGAATTGGTCCCTCATTTATGGCTTGAATGACTCCCAAAGCATCTCCTGCCACAATTAAATCATCCAAGCCTCTGTTTATTGCAAATATCACTACGTCCCTGCATGCCATTGCCATGCATTCCAAAACTAGCCATGAATAATCCTGCAATTTCAATCTAAACCACATCGTCTCTACCTGCCACTGCACTTGCTCCTCTTCCTTTCTCTCCTCTTATTGACAGCATCATCAAAATTTACTTAGAGATAATGGTTCTAATATCTTGCAATTCATCTTGAAGACCCGGGCATTTCTACTCTTCCACAAATGCTACGACAGGAAAATCAATAACTGAGTCAAGAATTTGCCATCAGGTAGAATTTCCGCCAAGGATTCTTGGAGCCTGATTTAACTGAATATCTGCCTTGTCTGTTATAATGTCATATCAATTTGTCTTCCCTCTGAAAAAAATGTGAGGAATAGAATCCCCGAAACTTTGGAATTCAACCATCATTTTTATGATCAATGACTTCTCTTCATCCTACCTACCAAAGGATGCTCTCTATCCCCATCATAGTCTATTGCTAGAAGTAACTGCAAGTAAGGATGAGCGAAAGAAAATATTTTCTTTGACTACTCGAGAGAGAAGATTGGATACTAAAGGTTTGTCCCTCTTTACTTAGCCAGTAACCAGTAGAGCCATATTAAAGCCCTCCACCTTCTTTAGCTTTGGGTTCATACATTTTAGATCATGACGTCCAACGAACCTTTTTGCTTATTAAATTGTTGGTCCTACCAAAAGTTAGATAGCATACTAATAATTCTTCTATAAACAGTGGAAGGAAGTTTAGAACATAAACCAACAAAGCTAAGGTTACAGATTTATTTTTTCCATCCTTGGGTAATTATAGACTTATTATTGATGACCATTTTTAAAATTTTAAAACATTCAAAATCAGTTTAGAACGTAATCCAATCCAGCAAAGTCATAAATAATATGTGTGATACTTTTAAACTGTACCCAAAAAATAAATCTCAAGAAAAAAATTAAAGACCCTAATACCTATATAACAAATTAGACTTGTAGAAAATAGTTGTCGTTTCTTTTATTGAACAGGAGTGTTTATATACAAATTATAAATTTTTATTAAAATAACAAATCATTCTCTTAAAAATTTTCTATTTATCGGTTAGTATCAATTAGTTTTATGATTTTGTAGTTTATTTAAATTATGTACAGAGTTCGTATTTACATTTACAGGTTTAACATGTATGAGAAATCTTGAATTTTAATCTCTTAATTATCGATTTCTATTTCAAAAAAAAAAAAAAAACATATTGTATTTAATTTTGAAATCTAGAGGTGCTGCTTAGTTGAATAGGTAGAAGGCACGTGATATTTTGGCTTTGTTTCTCTATGAAAATCATTTCACTATTTTGTTTCTCTTTTCTTCTGTTTGCCTTTGTTTTCAACTTGTTGTAAGTTTGTTTTCAGCTTGTTATCATATGGCGATGAAACATTATTATAAGCTTGTTTTTAGCATCTTGTCACCCTATATTCCATTCGATATATACATCTCCTTTTCATACCGAAAGTGTTTTGGGGAAGTTGGGCTCTCTTGCTCTTCAAGAATTTTTCTTTGGCATGGGGACTTGAAAGTGAGCTTCAAAAGATTAAAGAGAATTTGAAAGTCATCAAACCCGTGCTTTTGGATGCAGAGCAGCAGCTGTCGCAAAATCCTTGGGTAGAGATTTGGCTGGAGAATCTCAAACAAGTTCTATACGATGCAGAAGATGTGGTGGATGATTTTGAATATGAAGCCTTGAGAAGGAAAGTGACTCGGAAGGTACGCCGATTCTTTTCTAGCCCTAATCCACTCGCATTCCACTTTAAAATGGGACACAAAGTAAAGAAAATTAGGGAGAGGATAGATAAAATCGCAGCTCTTAAGTCTAAGTTTGGTCTGACTGAGCGGATTTTTCATAGACATGTGATTCATAAGAAGAGGGAGATGACCCACTCCTTCATAGATGCTTCTAATGTCATTGGGAGGGAAGAAGCTAAATTTACCATCATTGAAATGTTGTTGCAATTTGTTGATGGTGAAAATGTTGTCTCCATTATTCCAATTGTTGGACTTGGAGGTCTTGGGAAGACAACACTTGCTAAATTGGTGTACAATGATCAAAGGGTAGCTACTCATTTTTGAATTGAATCTATGGGTTTGTGTTTCAGATGTCCTTGAATTAGATAAGGTGATTATTGAAATTCTCAAATATGCATGTCTTGGTCAGAAATATGTAGATATGGATATAGACCAACCACAGAGAACTTTGTGAGAGACTTTAAATGGAAGGAAATATTTGATGATCCTAGATGATGTATGGAGCGAGGACCCCAAAAATGGCTTGATCTGAAAAGTCTGCTAATGGGAGGTTCTAATGGTAATAGAATAGTAGTCACCACTCGTAGCAATCGCGTTGCTGAAATTATGGGCACAGTTTCTCCGCACAATTTGAGTCTTCTCCATCACCAACATTGTTTATCTTTGTTTTTTAAATGTGCATTTTAAGTACGAGAAGGAAAACAAAATCCAAATTTTACAAGAATTAGGGGAGAAATAGTGAGAAAATGCGAAGGAGTTCCTCTAGCAGTCATAACTTTAGGATCGTTGCTTTACTCTATAACTGATGAACGTGAGTGGGAATTTATAAGAGATAATGAGATATGGAAATGAGAGCAGAAGGAAAATGATATATTGCCTGCTTTAAGATTGAGCTATGAACATTTAACATCTTACTTGAAAAGATGCTTTGCATATTGTTCCATTTTCTAAGGATTATGAGTTAGTAGACATTGATTTGGTTTATTTATGGATGGCAAATGGACTTGTTCAATCTTCCAATGAGAATCAAGAGTTTGAAGATGTTGGCTTGCGCTATTTTAAAGTGTTGTGTTCTAGGTGTTTCTTCCTGGATTTTTCTGAATATGGTGGTAATGTTAGATGCAAAATGCATGAACTAATAAATGATCTAGCATTATCCATCACACAAAATGAATACTCAATGTTTATCGGCAGCACTCAACAATTTGCCAAGAGTGTTCGACATGTATCTTTTCCTTATCCTGAATCACTTTCCAAAGTTGTTCCTAAATCCTTACAAAACTTGGATTGCATGCGAACCATTTGTTGTATAAATGAAAGAAGAGAGGGAATAAGTAGTAAAGTGTTCATTAGGACATGTTTCTCAAGATTTCAGTACTTGAGAGTACCATCAAAAGACTCCCTAATTCAATATGTAAGTTACAAAGCTTGCAAGATCTACTACTATTTGGATGTTGGAACCTTAAAGAGCTGCCCAAAGATATAAAGTACATGATTAACCTTAGATTGCTCTGGGTAACTACGCATCAAAAGTGTTTCTCAATGGGCGGAATAGGTTGCTTGAAGGCTCTTTGATCTCTTTTCATTACTGAATGTCTGAATCTGGAATATTTGTTTGAATATATGCTAGGTCTCAAAAAGCTCCGAAGATTGGCCGTCTCTAGTTGTAGAAGTTTGATCTCTTTGCCACAAAGTATAAAATGCCTAACAGCATTAGATAGTCTTTGTATTGAAGATTGTAAAAACCTTGATTTGAGAATTGAGGAAGGAGAAGACGCTCAATTTAGCCTACACAAATTAGAGTTAAGAGAGTTGCCAAAATTAGTGGACTTTCCACAATGGCCTATTCGAGGATTTACTAATACTTTAAAAGTGTTGGAAGTTGCTTACTGTGACAACCTCAGAGAATTGCCAAATTGCCTACAGAACATGGCGTCCCTTCAAGAGCTCCGATTCATAGATTGTACCAAGCTAAACAATAATCTTTTATGAAAAGTAGGTGAGAGTTAATGTATAATACTATGATCCAAAAATACTTAACAATTTGTGTGTTATTTTTAATATTAAGAATTACTCGATTTTTAAACCAAGTAGATATATACTCTTTTTAACAAATTGAACGTATCATCACCGAATATTATTTCCTTATAAGTTTCAAAAAATATCATAATTTCTTGTTCAATGTATTAAGAAATGATAATTTTTTTTTGTTAAAAATAATTTTTTTTTATTAACTTTTCGATTATACTCATGACAACATTAAATTTTATTTTATTTTTTTAAAAGTATATTAAGTTTTATTAAATATTAAGAAATAATTTGAATACTCATTAAGCGATTTGTCATAAAAGAATCATTGGTTATAAAGTACTTGTGGAATTAATTTTTTATTTTTTTTTATTTCTGTGGAATTAATTTTGGTGGATTGATTGTGATTTCTTGATCGATTTATAAGCAAATTGGTACTCTGATCGTCTCAAAATCATTTCTATTTTGCTTTCTAAATATTGAAGCATGCTGATTTGACGCTTCAAATCACAATCACCATTTCTATCAGCATAATTCAAGAGGACATTTGCGTTGGTAGGTAGAGCATCACACTTTTGAGGAACCTTGTACACAAAATCACGGTGGACCAAATCATTTCTATTTTGATTTTGCTTTTTTTATCAAATATCGGAACTGACCGAACTAAAATGGTACTTAAAAAACAATATTATATATATTTTTTAAATAATTTTAATAATATTATAATTATATAATTTCAATAATATATTTTATATTTTATATATTTTCAACATGATCTTATAATTTACATTATTAATTATATAAGGAGTAGAACTTGTTAGCACTAAAACACCAGTTCAAAGCATTTATGGTATTTTCGTTAATCTAGACAACAAAACAAAACAATTTTGTAACAATGCTTTCAGTTTTAAACACATCTAACCAATAATTTACAAACAAAATGAATTCCCACAAGCATGAAGCATTAGCTCTCTCAAAGCATGATCAACTTTAACCTTCACATATGCTAAAAAAGATGCTTTTGAATTTAAAATAAACCATGTTTCTCATAATCAATAATTTCTCAACCTCTACTCTACTAGATTAACCCACCAAAAAGGATTATCACTACAATTATCTGCGGCAGCAAACAGATTCCAAATAACAAAAAATGACAACAATAAATCCTGCAAACTTCAGGAATAACTTCATCGTGCAGCTTGTGCCTGTGCATGTTCTAAAAGTTGACCGACTAACTTGTAAGTACGCCCCGATATTGCCTTTGTGTGATCTATCAACTGTTCATACCTGAATTGAGGGAAATTTCCAAATTGCATTTTAGTCGTTAAGAAAAATAAATAAAAGAAATCAACACACATAGATAGAGTGCAAAAGAATTATAACAGGAGAAGATAAGAGCAAGATAGAAGGCACTGCAAAAGACTAGAAGAACACAAGTGCTAATATTTATGAATCTATCTATAATCTTACACATTGGGCTGATTAGGCTCCATGATAACAGTTCCTGACTGTGAATCAATCTTAGCATCAAGCTTTGAGTTTCTAATAAGATTTACAATCCATCTCTCGGCCTCCTCATAATTCAGGCTAAATTTCTCAGCAAGGACTCTGCGATGAACAGTTAATTTCATTTAGCAAAATTAAGGAAAGGAACCGTAAAATTGTCCCAATTCCCTAACCCTTTGTTTGGCATGATTTATTTTGCAATAAAAGAATTTAAATAAATTCTTCCAAAATCATACATGATTTCAACTTTTTTAAATGAAAATTTTTAAGTTAAAAAGAACTGAATTTCTTTCTTTTCAATCGAGAAATTTAAAATTAATTAAATTGAATAAAATTCTTGATTCCAAAAGCAACACTTCACTAAAAGCATCCAGTATGCACTTACCCCATGTTAATACGTTGATGTATACGGCAATAAGTCTCAAAGATAAATAGGCGAGCATTTTCAAGGAACTCATCTCTTATAGGCACAGTAGAAAAGTTGCTGTCTTCAACTCGTTTTCCAAGGAATGGATCATTTAAAATCACCTATAATGTAGCAACAAGATATATAACATACAAAAATGACTCAGCTCAGAAAAACTAACGATTACATCTACTTTTATAAAATCTTTGAATTGGGGTCGTCTCCTTTTGTTGATAATGAATGCAGTTGATAGGTACCTCAAAAGATGGGGACCATTGGTTTGAATGGCATTGAGATACCTGAAAAAAATTATAGAAAATATATAAGAAATGAAGTATAATAAACAACAAAAGATTTAAATGATACATAAAATTAAATATTATGCGGTCTTGCTCAACATCACACTGCTGCATGGTTTGAAGCATAGGACAGCTTAAATAATCTCCACTAATATCTCTTCCACCATAGATAAGGCCAAAAAAAGAAAAGCTAAGATCCAGCAAAAAAAATTTAAAAAAATTTATCAATTATCATACAACATATCAGAGCAGTAAAGTTAGACATGCACAGAATCCATAATTGCATTTTGGGAATATCCATTAAGTACACTGCATGCTGCCAGTCAGATCATATATAGTAAAAGCTTGACAATTTATAAAAACTATTCTTGAAATGTCAATTGGCCAAGTGGTCAAAAAACCAGAAGACCAGTCCATAAAAAGCTAAAGACACTCAAGAAATTGTTTAAGAGATGAAACAAGTCAGAGAAATTCAACAAATTCTAAAACACGGAGAAAAGAAAAAGATAAATCATACTTAGTCCTGATTAAACAAATCAATAATCTGTGTTCTTCCATTCAACAAATTCTAAAACACGGAGAAAAGAAAAAGATAAATCATACTTAGTCCTGATTAAACAAATCAATAATCTGTGTTCTTCCATTGTCATGATTGAAAAAGATGAAAAGACTCCAATGCATCAACCATATTCGACTTTGCATCTGATTCAATGGTGACGAGAAACTCTGAAACATAAAATCACAGCCAATGAACATATCAATTCCAAAACAACAAAAATAGTAAATCATTGTAATACCCGGCTAGATCCCGGCATCGGAATTCCTACTTTCCGGCAGTATCTCCGCTGGAATCAGGAATGTCGTGAATGTCGGAGCCTTCTTGATGGGTAAACCAGAGGTTTTTAACATGTTTTTTACAAGTTTTGATTGGTTTTTAGAGAAAGAAAATGAGTAAAGGAAGTTCGACCGCCGAAGGAGAAGTTCGGCCGCCGAAAGTGGCTGTGTTTTGCTGCCCTCGAAAGCCTGGTTCGGCCGCCGAACCATGCATGTTTATGATGTTTTAGGGGGATTTTGGGGAGATGTTCAGAGTTATATTAGAGTTTGTTGGGACCTCATTTGAGTCCACCTGTGTAGATGCGGACCTGAGGAACCAAGGAGGCCCCCAGAGTTAGTTTGTCTTCAGAGGTGTTCAGCAGAGCTAGAGGTGAGTGGATCTAACCTATGTTTTGAAATGAAAAGGAAGTTTTAGCATGAAGCATGCATCATAAATGCCATGTATGTAATAGGTTGTATTGCATTAGAAAACACGAATATGACGCATTGCATTATTTCTTGAGATTGTGGACGGACATAGAGTATTATCCACTAGCCCTTGAGATACAGAGTTAACAGAGGTCCATGAGAGCCCCAGGGAGGGCCAGACACAGAGTTCATGTTTATGTTATGTGTAACAGAAGTCCTGAGGAGCCCCTTTGAGGGCCAGGCATAGAGCAAGGGAATTTTGGATCCGTCCGTCCAAAAGATGAATTACTTGTGATGTGATGCATCTCATGCTAGCATATGTATTTAAATGTTTTATGTTTTCGCTCACTGGGCTCTAGTAGCTCACCCCTCTCCCTAACCCCCATGTTTCAGGGCCTCAGAGGAAAGACAAAGAAAGAGCAAAGGGTAAAGTCTAGCAAGTGTAATAGTGTATAGCAGTGGACATGATGTAAAAAGAAGTTATGTTATGAAAAGACAAGTCATGTATAGGGTTATGTAAAGTTATAGAAAGTTATGTTATGTTATAATGTTGTGTTTGGCCCTAGTGTATGTTTAATCCCTCTTTATACATGAGTTTTATGAATGGAATGTAATGTTTTAGATGGTTTCTTAATGAAACAAGCTTGATGACCCAATGAGGTTCTATGTATATGTACATAGATCAAGCTAGCTTGATCAAGCCACCTATAAAAGCCCCCTAGGTCGGCAGAGGAGGGAGGTATGAGGTTTCTTCCTCTTCCCAAACCAGGGTGAGTTCATGCCCTCCTTGGATGATTTTATGTTTTCCCCAAGTTCTTTCATGGTTTTTCATAAGCTTGAGCTTGGTTTTGAAGGTTTTAAACAAAAGAGCAAAGTTTAGAGACTTGGAGAGTTTGATTTGGTTTTTCCTTGACATCTCCAAGTTGGACCATCAATCCTCTCGTTCTTCAAGAGGTAAGCATGGATCCTTATCTCCCCTTGTGTTTTAAGTAAGTTTTAAATGGGTAGTTTGCATGGGTTTGCATGAGTTTGCATAAGAAGGGTTTATGCACCCTTTTTGCTTATGTGATGATATGTTTGTGTTCTTGGGGTTTTAAGCTTGTTTTCAGCCCCTATGTGCATGGTTGAGGGTATATGCATGGTTTTGAAAGGTTGGTTGTGTGTTTTGGGTGTTGGTAAGGGTTTTGGAGGCTGTGTGTATGCGAGAGACCCGAGTTCTGCCTTGCTGGAGAACTCAGGTTCGGCCGCCGAACCCCTGAGGAGGTTGCTTTGGCCGCCTAAACTCGCCCCCGAAAGCTTGGACTTTCGGCTCTGGCAGAGAGTTTCGGCCGCCGAAAGTGCCGCCGAAGGTTGGGACTTTCGTCTCTGGAGGGTCTTTCGGCTATCGAACCTTGCCCCCGAAAGTGCATGACTTTCGTCTCTGAAGGGACTTTCGGCCGCCGAACCTGCCGCCGAAAGTGTCCTGTCCAGCCTTCTTTTGCTTGTTTTTCCATGCATGTTTATGATGTTTTAGGGGGGGTTTTGGGGAGATGTTCAGAGTTATATTAGAGTTTGTTGGGACCTCATTTGAGTCCACCTGTGTAGGTGCGGACCGGAGGAACCAAGGAGGCCCCTAGAGTTAGTTTGTCTTCAGAGGTGTTCAGCAGAGCTAGAGGTGAGTGGATCTAACCTATGTTTTGAAATGAAAAGGAAGTTTTAGCATGAAGCATGCATCATAAATGCCATGTATGTAATAGGTTGTATTGCATTAGAAAACTCGAATATGACGCATTGCATTATTTCTTGAGATTGTGGACGGACATAGAGTATTATCCACTAGCCTTTGAGATACAGAGTTAACAGAGGTCCATGAGAGCCCCAGGGAGGGCCGGACACAGAGTTCATGTTTATGTTATGTGTAACAGAAGTCCTGAGGAGCCCCTTTGAGGGTCGGGCATAGAGCAAGGAAATTTTGGATCCGTCCATCCAAAAGATGAATTACTTGTGATGTGATGCATCTCATGCTAGCATATGTATTTAAATGTTTTATGTTTCCGCTCACTGGGCTCTAGTAGCTCACCCCTCTCCCTAACCCCCATGTTTCAGGGCCTCAGAGGAAAGACAAAGAAAGAGCAAAGGGTAAAGTCTAGCAAGTGTAATAGTGTATAGCAGTGGACATGATGTAAAGAGAAGTTATGTTATGAAAAAACAAGTCATGTATAGGGTTATGTAAAGTTATAGAAAGTTATGTTATGTTATAGTGTTGTGTTTGGCCCTAGTGTATGTTTAATCCCTCTTTATACATGAGTTTTATGAATGGAATGTAATGTTTTAGATGGTTTCTTAATGAAACAAGCTTGATGACCCAATGAGGTTCTATGTATATGTACATAGATCAAGCTAGCTTGATGACCCTGAGTGGTTCTATGTTTTCATGCATAGGTCAAGCTGAGATGGAAAAAAAAAAAAGATCAAAGTTTTCATGGTAATGTATAATCATGTATGAGATTGAACAGGTGTACAGAGTCCAGAGTAGGCTTGCTACGGGTTTCGGTGGCCTTAAGCCGACCTGAATCCTAGCGCCGGTGGCGGTCCGATTTTCGGGTCGTTACAGATTGGTATCAGAGCATAGGGCCTCTTGAGTACGATGTGCTGAGTGAGTATGCTCAGTGATTAGAGTATCTCACATCGGAAAGAGGTTAAGATATCTAAGCTCTTGGTTCATATGATCGGACCTATAGAGCAGAGCCCTAGGTTCCTATGATAGGACTAGAGAGTGTTGGGCTCACAGTGATAGAGGTTATAGAAGGGCAAGCACAATAGGAAAGATCATGTCCACTTGGATAGGATGTGGAGTCTTGTCTCTATGCTGATGTGTAATGCCATGATATGATGCATGTGCATTTAATGATGTGATATGATATGCTATGTATGTGATAAGGGTTCATGTGTTTCAACATGGACCGTATGATGCTGATGCTATGTGTGCATGTTAGTTTTTTTTTCTTTCAGAAGTAAAGATGAGAGGAACTCGTCGATCTGCTAGATTGACTGGAGCTCCGCCAGAGAATGAAGGTTTGGAGATCCGTCCCCCAGCTTTGCCAAGGGCTTTGTCTTAGAGGACAGGGGGAGAAAGAAAAAGAGCATCAAGGGACCCTAGAAGGTCTTTTGATGAAAGTAGAGAAACAGAGCAAGGTAGAAGGTCTGATGTCTGGGAAGAGATGGATGAAGATCAGAGAAGAGCTGGAGGGTTGGGTGTAGGCATGTCTGAGGAGGATATGGGATTCTTGCAGGGAGGCGCTCAGGCCTCGGGGTTTGGTTATCCACCCCAGTATCAGCCTTTTGCTCAGGGTGCCGGATGTTTGATGGGAGGTACATCGGAGTATCCGAGTTTTAACCCATATCCCACCTTTATGCCTTATCCACCGTATTACCCACCATATCCACCATACCCCATGTATCCACCTTCACCCTTCTACCCAAGTCCAGCAAACCTTGTGCCAGGCAGTTTCACACCTCCTCCACCCCCAGCAGAAACCGGAGCCCCTGTTATCCAAACACCTCAACCTGGCCCATCTGAGAGGAGAAAAGTAAAGATGACCGATTACTTGAAGTTGGATGCTCCTAAGTACAATACAGGAGATGTTCCATTTGAGTATTTGAAAATGGTCAAGATGATTGCAGATGAGCTAGAAGCAAGTGATAGTAGAGCCATTCAAATGGCGGGTTTCACTCTTAGATGCAAGAAGGCGAAGGAGTGGTTTAAAAGCTATGTGGAACCCAGAGTGGATAACATGTCTTGGGAGGAGTTTGCGAATGAATTTGCTGGATGAGCTTTCCCGGACAGTTCTAGAGAGCTCAAGATGATAGAGTTTGAACAGCTGAGGCACACCGAGGATATGAGTGTAGATGAATACACAGATCGGTTCTTGGAATTGCTGCAGTATGTAGGCCAGGCCTATGATACAGATCAGAAAAAGGCTAGGAGGTATACGATGAGGCTTCATTCGAGGTACTCCTCTTTGATCCTAGCAGCGGAGAGGGAGAGTTTCCACACAGTGGTGGATATTGCTCGAAAGATGGAGGCTAGTGCTATCATACAGGGAACAGTGAAACAGCAGGAAGCACGGCCTTCAGGTGCTAAGACCCCAGGTAGGGGCAAGTTAGATCCCTCTTCCCAGCGTACATCAGCTTTTAGTAGTAAAAAGTTGAGTGGCAAGCCAAGGAAGAATAAGTTCTGGAATAAGCTCAAGTCAGGTCTGGGTCTAGGCAGTGGTTCGAGCTCAGGCTCGGAGGTGCCCCAGTGTATGAGGTGCGGTAGAGCGCACAGAGGAGCCTGTCGGCTTGGGACTTCAGCTTGTTACAGGTGTGGTCAAGAGGGCCACATAGCTCGGGATTGTCCCAGAGTTGCTTTTACAGTACTGTCCCAGCAGCCAGCTTCAGGCAGTATAGCTCGACCACCAGTTCCAGCTATGGTTCAGGGCAGAGGTAGAGGGAGAGGGCCAGTCTCTTCTCCAGGTTCCCGAGGTGAGGATCCGTCAGCGCCAGCTCGGATCTTTGCGATGTCGCAGCAAGAGGCGAACACATCTAACACAATGGTGTCAGGTAATTTCATCATTAGTTGTTTTGATGTGTATGCTTTGTTAGACCCCTGTGCTTCTTGTTCTTTGTTGCTCCTAGAGCCATAGAGAGAGTGGGTTTGATGACTTCTGGGTTAGAGTGTCCCCTCAGGGTCAGTGGATCCAAGTGTGATCCATCAGTGGCGGAGTCAGTCTGCCGCTATAGTACAGTGTTTATAGATGGTAGATGCCTTCCAGCTGACCTTATGGTTCTAGAGTTGACGGATTCTGATGTCATTCTAGGGTTGGATTGGTTATCTGCACATGGTGCTACCTTGGCCTGTAGAGACAAGGTAGTGAGGTACAGAGATGAGGATGGATCTGAGTTTGTCTTCAGAGGAGACGAGAGGGGCACACCGAGAGGTTGGATATCAGCCCTTCAGGCTCGTAGGTTGCTCAAGAGAGAGTGTTAAGGGTTTTTAGCTCTTGGGAGAGAGCATAATAGTAAGGTTAGGGAACCTACCTCAATGCCCGTAGTCAGAGAGAGTTCCCAGATGTGTTCCCAGACAAGTTTCCAGGACTACCACCTGATAGGGAGACAGAGTTTGAGATAGAGTTGATGATTGGTGCCAGACCGATCTTCATTCCTCCCTACAGGACGGTATCAGTAGAGCTAAAAGAGTTAAAGGAACAGTAGCAGGAGTTGGTAGATAAGGGTTTCATCCGACCTAGTACCCCGCCCTGGGATACTCCAGAGTTGTTTGTAAAGAAGAAGGATGAATCCCTCAGACTTTGTATCAACTACAAGCGGTTGAACAGAGTCTCTACCCGGAGTAAGTACCCTCTTCCTAGGATCGACGATCTATTTGACCAGCTGACAGAAGCAGGTTGCTTTCCTAAAATAGATCTAAGATCAGGGTACCATCAGCTCAGGATCAGAGAAGAAGATGTGTTTAATTCAGATTTCAGGACCAGGTATGGGCATGATGAGTCCTTAGTAGTGCCGTTCGGGTGGATTAATGCCCCTGCAGCATTCATGGATCTCATGGATAGAGTTTTCAGAGAGTATCTGGATCACTTGGTGATTGTCTTTATTGATGATATCTAGTGTATTCCAGAGATACAGAGGAGCATGCCCAACAATTGAGGATAGTGTTGTAGACCTTGAAAGAGCGTGGCTTGAATGCCGAGTTCTTCGAGGGTGAGTTTTGGCTGAGGAGCATTTCTTTCTTGGGGCATGTTGTGTCAGACCGAGGAATATTAGTGGACCCCAAGAAGATAGAGGCGGTAGCAAACTGGCTTAAACCCACCACAGAGTCAGAGATAAAGAGCTTTCTGGGTTGGCAGGCTACCATAGGAGGTTCGTTTAGGACTTCTCCAAAAGTTGTTGCTCCTATGACCAGATTGACCAGGAAAGATCAAAAGTTTAAACGGCCTGACCAGTGTGAGTGAAGCTTTGAAGAGCTAAAGCAAAGGTTGTCTTCAGCACTAGTGTTAGCTCTGCCTACCAGTCATGAAGATTTCACAATGTGCTGTGATCTTTGCACTCAAAATGTGGAGGCGTTACCTTTAAGGGGTGAAATGTGGGATCTTCACAGATCCTAAGAGCCTGCAGCACATTTTGAGTCAGAGAGAGTTAGTTGAGGCAGAGGAGATGGGTGGAACTGCTCAGTGACTATGGTTGCAAATCCAGTATCATCCGGGTAAGGCTAATGTTGTGATAGATACCCTAAGCCGAAAATCACTTAGCAGTCTATCCTATATCTCAACAGAGAGAAGGTCAGTAGTGAAGAAGTTCTTTAGATCCCTTAAAGAAGGGCTACAGTTGGAGTTATCTGGTATTGATGCTGTGATGGCATAGATGAGAGTTACCCCCGTGTTTCTGGAGCAGGTGGCTCAAAAACAGCATGAGGACCCAGAGTTGGTAAAGGTTGCCAGGGCTGTTTAGTCGGGCAAGAGTGTAGAGTTTAGTTTCAACAACGAAAGGATCCTCCGCTACGGGACCAGGCTATGTGTACCAGATGTGTAATACCCGGCTAGAATCTGACATCGGAATTCCTATCGTCCGGTGGAATCCAGGATGTCAGCATTCTCTAGAAGGGTAAGATTTATGTTTTTCTAAAGTAATATAGTATGTTTTAAGGTTTTAAAGTTGAAATGAAACGAGTTTTTGAAAGAAAAGAACCAAGGCAGAAAAGCCAGGTTCGGCCGCCGAAGGTGACATTCGGCCGCCGAACATGCATGGCTTTCGGTTTCACGATAGGCCGCCGAAGGTGGTCTGGCCAGCCACCTATAAAACGGCCCTCAGTCGGTTGAACGGATAAGAATTGCTTTTCCTTTCACTTTCTGAGGTGAGACTCTGTCTTTCTTAAGTTTTCTTCATGTTTTCATTGAATCTTGCAAAGATTTGATTGATTTTTATGTTATTTTGAAGGTTTTGAGCTAAAAACTTAGAGTTTGAAGTTTGGAGAGTTTGAAGGAGAGTTGCTCCAAAACTCCACGTTAGGATCGTTCATCTTCTTGGTTTCAAGAGGTAAGTGAAGATCCTGAACTTGTTTTTATGATTTATGAAGGTTTTATGGGGATTATGGAGAGAGTTGCATGAATAGGGTAAAAAGAGAGTTTTTGTTGATTTTGTGAGAAAAGCTTGTTTATGTGTTATGTGTTTTGTGTTGTTGGAGTTTTTAGGTAGTTTTTGACCCCTTTGAGCATATACTTGGGTGTATGCAAGTTGAGAAGTTGAGGTGTTTGAGTTTTGGAAGGATTGGAGCTTTTGGCGAGAGGCAGAGCAAGTTTCTGCCTTGCTGATGAACTCAGCTTCGACCGCCGAATGTGCTGAGGAGGTGGCTTCGGTTGCCTAAGCTTGCCCCCGAGCCTTTGGACTTTCGGCTCTGGAGGGGAGTTTCGGCCGCCGAAGGTGCCCCCGAAGATTAAAGACTTTCGTCTCTGGGGTGCCTTTCAACCCCCGAAACTTGCCCCCGAAAGGGTTCGGCTGCCGAAAGTAGAGATTCGGCCGCCAAAGGTGCTTGAGTTTCGGCTCTGGAGAGGACTTTCGGGCGCCAAACCTGCAGCCGAAAGTGTCCTGTCCAGCTTTCCTTTGCATGCTTTGCATGGTTGTTTGAGTGAGTTTAAGGGGATTCTTAGGGAGTTTAATAGAGTTGTTCATAAGTTAGTTTGGTCCCTCATTTGAGTCCATCTGTGTAGGCACAGACCAGAGGAACCAGAGAGAGTAGCAGTGAGTACTGCTCCAGAGTTTCAAAGCCTGCAGAATCAGTCCAAAGATATCCAGAGGTGAGTGGAACTAAACTTAAATCTTTTAAGTGAGACATGGAATGTTTTTAGCATCTATCATCCATCATGATTGTGCAATAGGTTGATTGCATTAGAGTTCACGAATATGTTGCATTGCATAGTTATTTGTTGGTGTGGGTAAATGCTGAATGATCCAATAGTCTCTGAGAAAGACCAGGAGCCTTTGACTACGCCCTGGCAGGTATAGAGAAGTCCAGGAGCCTTTGACTACGCCCTGGCAGAAGTCCAGGAGCCTTTGACTACGCCCTGGCAATGGTAAGTACACAGGTGTTATATACACGTATACATATATGATAGGAAGACCAGGTGCTCGATTCTACGCCCTGGCACGGCAGAGTTATCGGGACTATGTGGTGACAGGTTTACTCTTGATGTGGATTGTCTGTGATATGATGCATTCCATAAGATCATGTTTTAATGACTTGTTTTACTGTTCTACTCACTGGGCTATAGAGCTCATCCCACTCCCTTACCCCAGTTTTGCAGGTTCAGTGTACAGTGTACAGGGGAAGTCCAGCAGAGTACAGGAAGAGAGAAGAGTTTTGTAATAGAATATTGTGAATATGTAATATTAAAGAGATGTAACAGTTGTGAATAAGTTAGAAATGTGCTTGACTTAGTTATTTTGTGTTGTAAATCTTTTGGATACATTGTCTGTTTATATAACTGTTTTACAGAGTATGTGAAAAATACCAGGCTTAACAGGTATGAATTAACCCATCTAGAGCAAGCTCTAGTCAGGGTACAGAGTACAGAGTACAGAGTACAGAGATAGTGCATGCACAGGTTAAGCCTTGGTTCAGAAAAGAGTTTTTATTTTCACAGAAAATGTATGACCACGTATGAGATTTTACAGGTACACAGAGAGTATAGTAGGCTTGCTATGGGTTCTGGCAGCCTTAAGCCGACCTGAATCCTAGCGCCGGTGATGGTCCATTTTGGGGTCGTTACAGATTGGTATCAGAGCCCTAGGTTCACATGATCGGACCTATAGAGAGAGTGATAGAGCATAATTTAGTCCATTTTATATTAATATTATTGATAAATATTTATATGATTTTTGCTTAATTTAGTGCTTTTAATATTATTTTGCAGAAAATGGTGTAAAAGGATAATTTGGAGAAAATCCCCCTAGAATTGCTTTATTTGGAACAAAAGAAAGCAAGCCTGCCAAGTTAAATTCAAAACGAGCTGAATAAGGAAAATATTTGGAAATTTAAACATTCAAGCACATTCTCGCCAACGCATTAGACCAGCACTCCACCATGGACAGCCCATTTCACATGGGCCCGCCAAGCAATTCACATGGGCCAAAACACATTCAGCGCACTTGAACTTCAACGCCCACTGCACAAACGCCTCAACATCACATGTGGCCCGCAACAAAGCTTCACATGGGCCCCGCCACAGCAACTCTTCCTCACATGGACAGCACTCACGGAACAATCTCTCCATGCACAGGACCAATGCAATTCACAAATTCATCTGCACGTGGGCCCCGCCAGCTTCATCAATTCCAGCGCACGGGACCGCTCCATCAATTCCTTCACATGGACATGGACCCGCCCGCGCGCAAGGCCCGCCAAAGTAAGCTCGCGCATGGCCCACCTTCAACGCCTCAGCCCACTCCGCGCAAATAAATCCACACGTGGCCAGCAACCTCCCAGTTAGGGCGCAGCTCTCTTCTTATTTAAAGGACATTAAGCGGCCGAAGAATGGGCACAGAATTTCTTCAATTCGGCAAGTTCGGCGCACAGGGCAGATTCTTCTCAATTTTCGATTCTCTTCTTTTCCTTTTAATTTTCTGTTTTTAATTCAGCCAATGAGTGGCTGATTTCTTTAATTCTAGTTGAGGATCGGTTGAAACTAAGGTTGTTTAATGGGTTGTGAGATCTGAACATAAATTATTGTCTTTGGTTTTGTTCAATATTTATGCAATTGATACTTTAATTACATGATTACTTTGTTGTTTTGATCAAATTGGCCACTTGATTTTAATTGCAAAGTTAATTGATTGTTAGTTGGGATTATTTTTAGTCCGTAATTGCTGGAAATATTCTGACCTTAGAACACTTGGTGTAAAAAACCAAGGAATTGCATGATCTAGCTGTAATACCCGGCTCGAGTCCGGCATCGGAATTCCTGTAGTCCGGTGGAATCTTGGGTGTCGGAACCCTCGAGAAGGGTAATGCATATGTTTTCCAAGGTATGTTCACTTGTTTTCATGTTTTGAAGTGTGAAAAGCATTGAGTTTTGAAAGAAAAGCAACAAGGGAGAAATGTAAAGGTTCGGCCGCCGAAGGTCACTTTCGGCCGCCGAACATTGCATGGTTGCGGCTTCACGTTCGGCTGCCGAAGGTGGTCTGGCCAGCCACCTATAAAAGGGCCAAAGGTCGGTGAGAGGAGGGTATTTTCTCCTCCACTTGCAGCCAGAGGTGAGTTTCAGCCTCTCCACGTTGACTTTCATGTTTTTCATGATTTTCATCAAATCTTTCAAGAGTTTTAAGAGTTTTGGTGATTTATGAAGGGTTTGAGAAAAAGAAACAAGTTTTGAAGCTTGGAGCTTTGGAAGAGCTTTTCTTCATATCTCCACGTGAGGACCCTTCATCCTTACGTTGTGTAAGAGGTAAGTGAAGATCCTGAGCTTCTTTGATGATTTTGCAAGGTTTTATAACGTTTGTATGGGTAGTATGCATGTTTAGGTTTAGGTGAGGTTTTGGTGATTTGTGGTGTTCCAGCATGTGTAAGTGTTATGTGCTATGTTTGTTTGGGGTTTTAGGGTAGTTTGAGACCCCTTTGGGCATATCTATGTGTATATGCTAGTTGGGAGTAGTTGTTATGCATGTTTGTAGGTTTTTGGGCAAAGTTTGCATGAAACAGAGCAGGGTTCTGTCCTTCGGGCAAAACCAGGTTCGGCCGCCGAAGGAAGGTTCGGCCGCCGAACCCTTTGTGGAGGCAGTTCGGCTGCCAAAGGTTGCCCCCGAAAGCAAGGCTTTCGGTTTAGAAAGAGCCTTTCGGCCGCCGAAAGAGGGAGTTCGGCCGCCGAAAGTGTGTGAGTTTCGTCTCTGGACGAGACCTTCGGCCGCCGAAGGTGCCGCCGAACATGCATGAGTTTCGTCTCTGGAGTGGGGTTTCGGCCGCCGAACCTGCCGCCGAAAGTGCCCTGTCCAGCTTTCTTTTGCATGTTTTATGTGATGGTTTTAGGATTTTTTTAGAGGGGTTTTGGGGCGTTTCTTAGAGATGTTCTTGAGTGAGTTGGTCCCTCATTTGAGTCCACCTGTGTAGGTACGGACCAGAGGAATCAGGGAAATCAGCAGTGAGTCCAGTGTCAGAACCTGCAGTGTCAGTGCAAAGATAACCAGAGGTGAGTGGAATTTAACGTAATGTTTTAATATGATATGATAACTGATATTTTCTCATGCTTCATGCATCATGACTATGCTATAGGGTGAGTGCATTAGTGTACACAAAGATGATGCATTGCATTGATCCTTGTACTTGGCATTGCTCCTTGTACATTGCTTATGTGAGACGGCACGGACTTCGTGAGGATTCATTAGCCCTCAGAGGAAGACCTGGAACAGCCCTACGGGGACCAGGCACAACAGAAAGACCTGGAACAGCCCTACGGGGACCAGGCACATGGTACTTAGGTACCCCAGATTAGATAGAGGGATTTTTGATCCGTCCGGCCGAGGTGATGTGCTTATATGTTGCATTCCATGAGAGCATGTTTTATCACCTGTTATTTTATTATTCTACTCACTGGGCTATCGTAGCTCATCCCTCTCCCCTAACTCCAGTTGTGCAGGTTCAGAGGTCAGAGAGAACTCAGCAGGGTACAGGAAGAGTACAGAGTTTTGTAATAGCTAGCGTGGACATGTCATTGTATAGAGATAGTGTAGATGTATAGAATGGTGTTTGATTTATAAGACTTGTAATCCCTTTGTAGCGTCACATGATCAGTTTATGTATGTTTCTTTATTGTTGTATGTTTATGAGCAAAACCAGGCTTAACATGATGAGTTTGATCCGCCTAGGGCCATGAGGAGCTCTAGTAGGGATTAGTAGAGAATAGAAAGATTGCATGCACAGGTTAAGCCTTGGAATGAAGAAAAGTTTTATGTTTTTACAGCAAACGTATGATCATGTATGGGATTTCACAGGTATACAGACAGAATAGCAGGCTTACTATGGGTCCCGGCGACCTTAAGTCGATCTGGATCCTAGTGCCGGTGGCAGTTCGGTTTCCGGGCTGTTACAGATTGGTATCAGAGCCCTAGGTTCACATGGTCGGACCTATAGAGAGAGAGTTGGGCTCATAGAGAGGTTTAGTAGGTCAAGCACCATAGGAAAAACATGTCCACTAGGATAGGATGTTAGTCCTGTCTATATGCTGATGTGCCATGCCCTGAGTTATGCATGTGCATGTTTTTGATGTGTTGCTGATGTGTTATGTGATTTGTTGTTTGCCAGAGAGTGAAGATGCGAGGAACTCGTCGATCCGCGAGATTGACTGGAGTCCCACCTGTAAGTGAGGGTACAGCTGCTCGTCCACCTGCCTTGCCTTTGGCAAGATCTCACAGGTCAAGCAGGGAAGGAACGTCACGAGACCCTAGAAGGTCTTCTGACGAGAGCAGGAGAGGAGTAAACAGAGGGGGAAGGTCAGTAGAAGAAAGAGGTGTGATGGAAGAGGGTCAGAGTAGAGAAGTAAGCATGGGTGTAGGAAGGTCAGAAGAAGGTATGGGGGAATCCCAGGGAGGCATGCAGGCCTCAGGATTTGGCTATCCACCCTTTCCACAGGGCCCAGAGTATCCGATGGGAGGCACGTCGGATTACTCCAGCTTTGCTCCATATCCACCCTACATGCCATATAGGCCCTATCCTTCCTTTTATCCACCATATCACATGTATCCACCCCCACCTGTTCATCCAAGTCCAGTACAGCCTGAAGTGAGGGAACCAGTTCCTCCACCACCACCTCCTGAACCAGTAGCCACTGTTGTGGAAGCACAGCAACCCAGTTCTTCAGGGGGAAGTAAGGTGAAGATGACTGAGTACTTAAAGTTGGATGCTCCTAAATTCAATACAGGAGATGATCCCTTTGAGTATCTCAGTGCAGTGAGAATGATAACAAGTGAGTTGGGAGCAGATGATGGTAGAGCCATTGAGATGGCAGGGTTCACGTTAAAGTGTAAGAAAGCAAGAGAATGGTTCAAGAACTATGTGGACCCGAGACTTGAGAGTATGCCATGGGAAGAGTTCGCCAACGAATTTGCTGGATGGGCTTTTCCTGACAGTTCTAGGGAACTAAAGGTTGTGGAGTTTGAGCAGTTGCGACAGACGGAGGAGATGAGCGTTGATGCATATACAGATAAGTTCCTGGAATTGTTGCCATATGTCGGTCAGGCATATGAGACAGATCAGAAGAAGGCAAAGAGATATGCCACAAGGCTTCATCCCAGGTATTTCTCTTTGATTCTTCATGCGGAGAAGGAAAGTTTCCACTCTATTGTGGATGCTGCTAGAAAGATGGAGGCTAGTGCCATAAGTCAAGGTGTAGTCACGGCACAGTCTTCTGGTGTTAAACCAGGTTCCTCCTCACAGAGTACAGTAAGTGCAAGTAAGAAGAGATGGGAGAAATTCAGAGGAAAGAGAGGCAAGGTCTGGAACAGGCTTAAGTCGGGTCTGGGAATGAGTAGTAGTTTCAGTTCTGGCGCAGAGTTTCCAGTATGCAAGAGGTGTGGCAAACAGCATAGAGGAGCTTGTCAGTTGGGATCCACAGCCTGCTATGGATGTGGGCAGGAGGGACATTATGCACGAGAATGTCCTCAGGCGACTTTGGTTGCACCATCCCAGCAGATGAGTACGGGCAGTGTAGTCCAGCCCGTAGTTTCAGCCATACCACCAAGCAGTGGTAGAGGAAGAGGAAGAGGGGCAGCCTCTTCATCAGGGATGGGTTCCCGAGGTGCAGGTCCGTCAGCCCCAGCACGGATTTTCACCCTGACTCAGCAGGAGGCAGACACGTCGAACACGGTGGTGTCAGGTAATCTCATCATTGGGTGTTCCGAGGTGTATGCTTTAATGGACCCCGGTGCTTCTCACTCTTTCATTTCTTCTAGAGCTGCAGAGAGGTTGGGTCTGATAGTGTCTGTGTTAGAGTGTCCTCTATGGGTCAGTGGACCCAAATGTGATCCATCTTTGGCAGAGTCAGTCTGTCGGTTCAGTCCCGTGTGCATAGAGGGTAGATACCTTCCAGCTGACCTGGTGGTTCTAGAGTTGACAGATTTTGATGTCATTCTAGGGATGGATTGGTTATCTACGTATGATGCTACCCTGAACTGTAGAGATAAGGTAGTCAGTGTCAGAGACCAGGATGGGTCAGCGTGTGTCTTCAGAGGAGACAGGAGAGGGACACCTAGGGGTTTGATATCAGCCCTCCAGGCTCGTAGAATGGTAAGGAAGGGGTGTCAGGGGTTCCTAGCTTATGTGAGAAAGCTAGACAGTCAGGTTAGGGAACCATCCTCAGTACCAGTTGTTAGAGACTTCCCAGATTTGTTTCCTGAAGAGCTTCCAGGACTACCACCGGATAGGGAAATAGAGTTCGAGATTGAGTTGATGCCCAATGCCAGACCGATCTCTATTCCTCCCTATAGGATGGCACCAGCAGAGTTGCGAGAGTTGAAAGAACAGTTACAGGATTTGGTAGCTAAGGGTTTCATCCGCCCGAGTACCTCACCCTGGGGTGCTCCAGTATTATTTGTCAGAAAGAAGGATGGACCTCTGAGACTTTGTGTCGACTACAGACAGTTGAACAAAGTCACTATCAAAAATAAGTATCCATTACCCAGGATCGATGATCTATTCGACCAGCTGGCAGGAGCAGGTTGTTTTTCAAAAATAGATCTGAGATCTGGATACCACCAGTTGAAGATCAGGGAAGGAGATGTATCCAAGACTGCTTTCAGAACCAGATATGGGCATTATGAGTTCCTTGTGATGCCGTTCGGGTTGACTAACGCCCCTGCAGCATTCATGGATCTCATGAACAGAGTTTTCAGGGAGTACTTGGATCGTTTTGTGATCGTCTTTATTGATGATATCTTGGTGTACTCCAGGAATGCAGAGGACCATGCCCAGCATCTGCGGATAGTGCTGCAAACCTTGAGAGAGCATGGCTTGTATGCCAAGTTCTCCAAGTGCGAGTTCTGGCTAAGGAGCATTTCCTTTTTGGGACATGTTGTATCAGAGGACGGTATATCAGTAGATCCCAAAAAGGTAGAGGCAGTAGCCAACTGGCCTACACCCACTACAGTGACAGAGATCAAGAGTTTTCTGGGTTTGGCAGGCTACTATCGGAGGTTCGTTCAGGACTTCTCGAAGATAGCTGCTCCTATGACCAGACTGACCAGAAAGAATCAGAAATTTGTGTGGTCAGAGGAATGTGATGAGAGTTTTGCGGAGTTGAAGCGACGGTTAACTTCAGCACCGGTGTTAGCTCTGCCGATCAATGATGAAGATTTCACAGTGTTCTGTGATGCATCCCGAGTGGGATTAGGTTGTGTGTTGATGCAGAATGACCGAGTGATAGCTTATGCTTCTAGACAGCTGAAGAAGCACGAGCTAAATTACCCGACACACGATCTTGAGATGGCAGCTGTGATCTTTGCACTTAAGATGTGGAGGCATTACCTCTATGGGGTAAAATGTGAGATCTATACGGATCATAAGAGCCTGCAGCACATCTTAAGTCAGAGAGAGTTAAACTTGAGGCAGAGACGGTGGGTAGAATTGCTCAGTGATTATGATTGTAAAATCCAGTATCATCCGGGCAAGGCTAATGTTGTAGCTGATGCATTAAGCCGAAAGTCACTTGGCAGTTTATCCCACATTGCAGTAGAGAGAAGACCGGTGGTGAAGGATTTCTACAAGCTCGTGGAAGAAGGGTTACAGTTGCAGTTATCTGGTACAGGTGCGTTGATCGCACAGATGAGAGTAACACCAGTGTTTCTAGAGCAAGTGGCTCTGAAACAGCACGAAGACCCCGAGTTAGTAAAGATTGCCAGGACTGTTCAGTCGGGCAACAGTGCAGAGTTTAGATTTGACGGAGAGGGGATTCTTCGGCACGGTAAGAGGTTATGTGTACCAGATGATAGCAGTTTGAAAGCCGACATTATGAGGGAAGCTCATAATACGCGGTATAGTATTCACCCGGGAGCCACCAAGATGTATCAAGATCTGAGAAGGGTGTATTGGTGGCCAGCAATGAAGAGAGAAGTGGCACAGTTTGTGTCAGCCTGCGAGACATGTCAAAGGGTGAAGCTAGAGCACCAGAAGCCGGCTGGAATGCTTAACCCACTGCCAATTCCAGAATGGAAATGGGAGAACATAGCTATGGATTTTGTAGTGGGGTTACCGGCGACGTCTAACAGACTAGACTCCATATGGGTGATTGTGGATAGACTCACTAAATCTGCTCACTTCATTCCAGTCAGGAGTAACTACTCTGTAAACAAGTTGGCGCAGGTGTATGTAGACGAGATAGTAAGGTTGCATGGAGTTCCAGTGTCGATAGTATCAGATCGAGGACCTCAGTTCACCTCCAGGTTTTGGCGGAGTCTGCAGAACGAAATGGGCACAAGGTTGGATTTCAGCACTGCTTTCCATCCACAGACAGACGGTCAGTCAGAGAGGACCATCCAGACCATTGAAGATATGCTGAGAATGTGTGTGTTAGACTTTGGCGGTTCTTGGAGGCAGCATCTACCTCTGGTGGAGTTTGCCTACAACAACAGCCATCATGCTAGCATAGGGATGGCTCCTTATGAAGCTTTGTATGGGAGGAAGTGCCGAACACCTGTTTGCTGGGAAGAGGTAGGAGAGAAAACTCTTGCAGGGCCAGAGTTAGTTGAGATAACCAGCAAGTTAGTGCCTATCATCAGAGAGAGGATCAGAACAGCTGTAAGCAGACAGAAAAGCTATGCAGACATCCGTAGGAAGCAGATAGAGTTCCAGGAGGGGGATATGGTATTGCTTAAGGTGTCTCCGATGAAGAGAGTGGTTCGCTTTGGAAGGAAGGGTAAGCTAGCCCCACGGTACATTGGTCCCTTTGAGATCTTGCAGAGGATCGGGCCTGTATCGTATAAGCTAGATTTACCGGCTTCTATGGAAAGAATTCACCCGGTATTCCATGTTTCTCTGTTGCGAAAGTTTGTGTCAGATCCAGAGAAAGTTCTTAGTGAACCTGAGGTGGAAATCTTAAGTGATCTCACCTATGTAGAGCAGCCAGTGCGGATCCTTGACACCCAGATCAGAAAGCTGAGAAACAAGGAGATACCAATGGTGAAAGTTCTGTGGAACCACCACAACCTAGAAGAGTGCACTTGGGAGACTCGGGAGTCCATGCTCCAGCAATACCCATATCTGTTTTCAGGTTAGTTTTTCCCCTTTTCTATGTGTTTATGTTGTGTTAGGGACATTCGGGGACGAATGTTCTTAAGGGGGGGAGAATGTAATACCCGGCTCGAGTCCGGCATCGGAATTCCTGTAGTCCGGTGGAATCTTGGGTGTCGGAACCCTCGAGAAGGGTAATGCATATGTTTTCCAAGGTATGTTCACTTGTTTTCATGTTTTGAAGTGTGAAAAGCATTGAGTTTTGAAAGAAAAGCAACAAGGGAGAAATGTAAAGGTTCGGCCGCCGAAGGTCACTTTCGGCCGCCGAACATTGCATGGTTGCGGCTTCACGTTCGGCTGCCGAAGGTGGTCTGGCCAGCCACCTATAAAAGGGCCAAAGGTCGGTGAGAGGAGGGTATTTTCTCCTCCACTTGCAGCCAGAGGTGAGTTTCAGCCTCTCCACGTTGACTTTCATGTTTTTCATGATTTTCATCAAATCTTTCAAGAGTTTTAAGAGTTTTGGTGATTTATGAAGGGTTTGAGAAAAAGAAACAAGTTTTGAAGCTTGGAGCTTTGGAAGAGCTTTTCTTCATATCTCCACGTGAGGACCCTTCATCCTTACGTTGTGTAAGAGGTAAGTGAAGATCCTGAGCTTCTTTGATGATTTTGCAAGGTTTTATAACGTTTGTATGGGTAGTATGCATGTTTAGGTTTAGGTGAGGTTTTGGTGATTTGTGGTGTTCCAGCATGTGTAAGTGTTATGTGCTATGTTTGTTTGGGGTTTTAGGGTAGTTTGAGACCCCTTTGGGCATATCTATGTGTATATGCTAGTTGGGAGTAGTTGTTATGCATGTTTGTAGGTTTTTGGGCAAAGTTTGCATGAAACAGAGCAGGGTTCTGTCCTTCGGGCAAAACCAGGTTCGGCCGCCGAAGGAAGGTTCGGCCGCCGAACCCTTTGTGGAGGCAGTTCGGCTGCCAAAGGTTGCCCCCGAAAGCAAGGCTTTCGGTTTAGAAAGAGCCTTTCGGCCGCCGAAAGAGGGAGTTCGGCCGCCGAAAGTGTGTGAGTTTCGTCTCTGGACGAGACCTTCGGTCGCCGAAGGTGCCGCCGAACATGCATGAGTTTCGTCTCTGGAGTGGGGTTTCGGCCGCCGAACCTGCCGCCGAAAGTGCCCTGTCCAGCTTTCTTTTGCATGTTTTATGTGATGGTTTTAGGATTTTTTTAGAGGGGTTTTGGGGCGTTTCTTAGAGATGTTCTTGAGTGAGTTGGTCCCTCATTTGAGTCCACCTGTGTAGGTACGGACCAGAGGAATCAGGGAAATCAGCAGTGAGTCCAGTGTCAGAACCTGCAGTGTCAGTGCAAAGATAACCAGAGGTGAGTGGAATTTAACGTAATGTTTTAATATGATATGATAACTGATATTTTCTCATGCTTCATGCATCATGACTATGCTATAGGGTGAGTGCATTAGTGTACACAAAGATGATGCATTGCATTGATCCTTGTACTTGGCATTGCTCCTTGTACATTGCTTATGTGAGACGGCACGGACTTCGTGAGGATTCATTAGCCCTCAGAGGAAGACCTGGAACAGCCCTACGGGGACCAGGCACAACAGAAAGACCTGGAACAGCCCTACGGGGACCAGGCACATGGTACTTAGGTACCCCAGATTAGATAGAGGGATTTTTGATCCGTCCGGCCGAGGTGATGTGCTTATATGTTGCATTCCATGAGAGCATGTTTTATCACCTGTTATTTTATTATTCTACTCACTGGGCTATCGTAGCTCATCCCTCTCCCCTAACTCCAGTTGTGCAGGTTCAGAGGTCAGAGAGAACTCAGCAGGGTACAGGAAGAGTACAGAGTTTTGTAATAGCTAGCGTGGACATGTCATTGTATAGAGATAGTGTAGATGTATAGAATGGTGTTTGATTTATAAGACTTGTAATCCCTTTGTAGCGTCACATGATCAGTTTATGTATGTTTCTTTATTGTTGTATGTTTATGAGCAAAACCAGGCTTAACATGATGAGTTTGATCCGCCTAGGGCCATGAGGAGCTCTAGTAGGGATTAGTAGAGAATAGAAAGATTGCATGCACAGGTTAAGCCTTGGAATGAAGAAAAGTTTTATGTTTTTACAGCAAACGTATGATCATGTATGGGATTTCACAGGTATACAGACAGAATAGCAGGCTTACTATGGGTCCCGGCGACCTTAAGTCGATCTGGATCCTAGTGCCGGTGGCAGTTCGGTTTCCGGGCTGTTACACTAGCGTTATCTCCATACGTTTGGGTAGCTAGGATTGGATCTCTCTATTTCTTTATGCAATTGACAATTGTTTTGATGCCCATGGCCCAAGGACGTTGCTTGGCAATTTGTTAATTAGTAATTGATTAGAGGACGTTCCCTAATTAATTTAATCATAAGGAGAGACATGGTGGTGTCTTCCACCCCATAACTAATCTATTGAACCAATCAAGATAATCTAAGTTTCAATGATCAATCCAAACAACCAAAGTGGATCCATATCTTCAACTAGACTTTTCTCATATTGATTTCCCCTTTTATTTTAATTATTTGCTTTCTATTATCATTCTCATTATTAGTTACTACAATCAATCTCAAGCCCCCCATTTTACTTTTACTGCAATTTATTTTTGCTTTCAGTTTATCTCTTTTGATCCCACTTTCAGTTTTTATCTCACTTTTAGTTTATTTTCTTGGTCATAAAAAGAGAAATAGGTGAGTTCTCAATTCTCTGTGGATTCGATCCTTTCACCACTATCTACAAGTGTAAATTTGTTGATAACCAGAAAGGTTATTTTTGACCGACTTCGATAGCCGCATAGTCAAAAATTGGTGCCGTTGCCAGGGAATTGATTTAACTTGTTTATTTTTTTTCTTTCATGACCAGATCTGAACGCAGGGATACACTGCCCTTTGATCCAGAAATTGAACGCACTCTCAGAAGACTTAGAAAGCAAGCCGCAGACGCTTCATCTGAAGTAACCGAATTTTGCCAACAAGCCGCACCAATGGCTGAACATAATCCACAAGTTGCTGCCCCAAATGGACATGCTATCCAGAATCAAATAGTCCAAGAAAATCCAGCAAATAGGCCTCAAGAACAAAGAGAAAGAACCATGAGAGAATTGGCCACTCCTGTAGGTGACTACGCACCACTTTGCATCGCCTACCCACCTCTGACGGTTCCCTTTGAACTAAAGACAGGTTTGATACATATTCTCCCAAAGTTTAGAGGTAGAGAGAATGAAAATCCACACAAACACTTGAAAGAATTCGCCATTATTTGTTCATCTATGAGACCTCAGGGTGTTTCTGAAGATGATATCAAGTTAAGAGCTTTTCCCTTTTCATTAGATGATTTTGCTAAAGATTGATTATTTTATTTGTCACCTGGATCCATAACTTCTTGGGATGACATGGTCAAAATATTTTTGAATAAATACTTCCCAACCCATAAATCAATTGGCATCATAAGAGAAATCACAAGCATAAGACAAAAACCATCTGAAGATCTATATGATTATTGGGAAAGGTTTGAGAGACTTTGTACAGGATGCCCCCAACATGACATGACAGACAGAGCCCACATTGAGTTCTTCTATGGTGGATTGTCTCCTTCGAAAAGAAAATTTATCGATGTAGCTTGTGGAGGATCCATTAAAGACAAGACACCCAGACAGCTGAGAGAATTGATCTCCACTCTTGCAGCCTCATCTAGATAATATGGAGAGGAGAAACAACTACAAAGAGCCAATGAGGTAAATTCTACTATTGTCTCTGAACTAACATCTGTTATGAAAAGTTTTGCCATAGAATTAGCTCAACAGATGCAAGCACCCCAGCCATCAAGGCCCTGTGGAATTTGTTCATATGTGGGACACCCAACTGATCAATGCCCCACACTCCAAGAAGACCATCACCAAGCCAATGCAATTGGGAGGTACAACAACCAGCCCAGATATGATCCGTACTCCAATACCTATAATCCAGATTGGAGAGACCATCCCAACTTCAGCTATGGAAAGGGCAACAATGATCAGAATCACCAAAGTTACCAAAGAAGCCAAGCCCAACCAGCACCACCAATGGACACTAATAATGAGGTAATGAAGACCTTGCAAATGATGCAACAGCAGATGGGAGAAATGGCCATCTCCATAAATAGGCTTGAAGCTCAAGGAAAGCTCCCTTCTCAAACTGAAATCAATCCCAGACAAAATGTCAGTGCCATTACTTTGAGAAGTGGGAAAGAACTTCAAGATGCTAGATGTGAGGAAGAAAAGCAAAGGCCAACACAATCTGAAACCATCCCTGTGCCCTCAGAAGAGCACATTGCACAAAGACCCATCCCGGAAGCCACTCCTGCGCAAACTGAAGTCCCCCCTGCGCAAAGAGCTGATCCGAAAGTAAGTTTCCACATTCCACCTCCTTTTCCCAAGAGATTTGAAAGAACACAAAAAGAAAAGGAAGAAAAGGAGATTCTTGAGACTTTCCGAAAGGTGGAAATCAACATACCTTTGCTAGACGCTGTCAAGCAGATTCCCAGGTACGCAAAATTTTTGAAAGAGTTGTGTACCAATAGAAGAAAGCTAGCTGAAAGAGAGAAAGTAAGTGTAGGAGAGGTTGTTACTGCTGTTATTAAAAGAGAACTCCCTACCAAATGCAAGGACAAAGGTATGTTCGCTATCTCTTGTAAGATTGGGAATGTTGGTATCAAGAAAGCCATGTGTGATCTTGGTGCATCCATCAATGTTATGCCTCTCTCCATCTATAAATCTCTGAATGCATGTGCTTTGAAAGAAACAAGAGTTGTGATTCAATTAGCTGATAGATCTGTGGTATATCCCATAGGTGTTCTAGAAGATGTGTTAGTCCAAGTAAATGAACTAGTCTTTCTTGCTGATTTTTATGTGATTGATACTAAGGAAGATAGTTGTAATACTAGTTCTGACATTCTTCTTGGACGTCCTTTCTTGAGTACTGCTAGAACTAAGATTGATGTGCATGATGGTACTCTCACTATGGAATTTGAAGGGGAAGTAATTAAATTTAATGTCTATGATGCTATGAAATATCCACATGATATGTCCCCTGTTTATGGTCTTGATATTGTTGACTGCTTGAGCCAGGAAATTTTTAATGAAAATCAAGATGATATTCTTAACAGTGATTTCTGCAGAGATACTGATCAGGTACAGATTGAGAGCCGGACAGAGCCAAAACTGAAAGAAACTGTCTGTAGCATCCAGCAGATAGTTTACAGTCAAGCACAAAACGAGGGAAACTCCCTCCAGAAGGATACGCAGAAGAGCCTTGCGCCATCTGAAACACCTTCATGCACAACTCTTCAGCTCCCAACGCAAAGCTCACCCGTGAATCCTCTTCTGCAGTCCAGTTTTGCGCACAAGGAGTCCCCTAAGGCCAGTCTTGCGCAAGGTAAATAATCTGAAACCCCTTTCTGACAAGATTCCAACACAAGCAAGCTCTTCTAGTCCTCCTTTGCAACACCCTCCTAAATCTGAAGAGTGTAAGGATGATCTCCTTGAGCAAATCTTCCTTGCCCAATCTGATGAACCATGGTACGCAGACATGGTGAACTACTTGGCTACAGGTAACTTGCCCTCTGACATGCCAAAGCACACCAAAGACAAAATAAAGAAAGATGCCAAATACTATGTTTGGGATGAACCATATTTGTGGAAACATTGTGCTGACCAAATGATAAGGAGATGTATCTCAGACCAAGAAATAGCTTTTGTTCTTACTTTTTGTCATTCATATAGTTGTGGTGGACACTTTGGTCCGAGAAAGACTGCTCATAAAATACTTGAAAGTGGCCTGTTTTGGCCCACTATTTTTCGAGATGCTTTTCTGTTTTGCAGATCTTGTGCTAGGTGTCAACAAACTGGAAATCTGAGCAAAAGGAGTCAAATGCCACAGAACCCCATCATGGTCTGTGAGGTGTTTGATGTATGGGGTATAGATTTCATGGGCCCTTTCTCACCATCCTTTGGACACAGTTAAATCATCCTTGCAGTGGATTATGTATCCAAGTGGGTGGAAGCTAGAGCAACAAAGACTGATGATGCCAAGGCAGTGGTAGACTTTGTGAAAACCAACATCTTTGCCAGACATGGAGTGCCAAAAGCAATCATCAGTGATAGAGGGACCCAGTTTTGCAACAAGGTAGTAGAAAGTCTCCTCAGAAAGCACAATGTGATCCATAAAACATCCACAGCCTACCACCCTCAGACAAATGGGCAAGCTGAAGTATCCTGTAACGACCCGGATTCCAGACCATTACCGGCGCTAGGATCCAGAACGGCATAAGGCCGCCGGGACCCGTAGCAAGCCTTCTATATTCTCTGAATACCTGTAAAAATCCCATACATGATCGAACATTTCCTGTAAAAGCTTTGTTTTGTTTCCTAGCTTAACCTGTGCATGCACTAACTCTGTAATCTGTATATGAACCCCCTAACCAAAGCACTTATCAGGGCTCTAGTTGGGCCATACCATATGTGATAAGCCTGGATACTCATACTCATTAAACATCAACATATTTGACCATGTATATAAAAAGGGATTAACATAAAAACTGGGTCAAGCACAACACTATACATCATTCTTAACAATGTCAAACATCAATCTTAGTAACACTACACATCTCTTTTTCAAATGTACATCAAATACATCAAGTACATGTCCACCACTAGCTATTACAAACTCTGAACTCTTCTAATACCATCAACTCTCTGATCTGACCCACACCTGCAAACTGGGGGTAAGGGAAAACGGGGTGAGCTATAAAGCCCAGTGAGTAGAAACATGGGGCAATTTCATATAAACATGCTTTCATGGAATGCATCATAACTCAAACATTTCACGTAACGGATGAATCTTGTCACCATTAGCCCTCTCATCCTATGCCCGGCCCTCGACGGAGCTCCGCAGGCTATCACTTATATCATGCAGTTGCCAAGACGCGAGGACATGAGGCAGCCCTGGACTTTCATCAGCATGCAAACATAGGGGGATGCCAGGACGCGAGGACATGAGGCAGCCTTGGACTTTCATCATCATACATAGGAGAGCTAATGGATCACTCAATACTCATCCACATCATCATCATAGTATGTAATGCATCAACTTCGTGAAACTAATGCATAACAACCTAAAATAACCATAGCAATCATGATGCATGAGATATGCTTAAATTATTTCATTTGAAAACATGGTTTCGTTCTACTCACCTCCAACTAACTCTGCTGCAGCTGACTTACTGCTGAGGTCCTCGGTTCCTCTGGTCCGAACCTACATAGGTGGACTCAAATGAGGTACCAAACATAGACTATTACGACGCTAAACAACTCCCCGAAAACCCCCTAGAACATCATAAAACAATCATGTAAAACAAGCAAATAAAGGCTGGACAGGGCACTTTCGGCGGCAGGTTCGGCGGCCGAAACCCCCCTCCAGAGACGAAACTCATGCATGTTCGGCGGCACCTTCGGCGGCCGAATGTCTCATCCAGAGACGAAACTTATGCTCTTTCGGCGGCCGAACCTCTTCCTTCGGCGGCCGAAAGTCCCTTCTTAAGCCGAAAGCCTAGCTTTCGGGGGCGAGGTTTGGCAGCCGAAACTGCCTCCTCAAAGGGTTCGGCGGCCGAAACTCCCTTCGGCGGCCGAACCTGGTTTCTTTCGTAAGGCAGAAACCCTGCATCTCACATGCATAACTCCCCCAAAATCACTCAAACATGCATCAAACATAACACAACCTGCATATACTCAAATATATGCACAAAGGGGTCTAAAACTAACTTAAAACCCCAAACAAACATACCACAAAAACATTTAAACATATCATCAGCACAAAACCCATAAAAACACCTCTAAAACCTAACCATGCATACTACCCATGAAAACCTCATAAAACCTTCAAAAATCAAGAAAGGAAGTTCAAGATCTTTACTTACCTCTTTCAGATGAGAGAAGAAACGATCTCAACGTGGGGTAATGAAGAAAGCTACCCTCAAAACCTCCAAACTTCCTAACTTTGCTCTTTTGCTTGAAAACTTCAAAATCAACATAAAACTCATTAAAACGTTGAAGGATTTGAAGGAAAAATGAAAATCACTCAAGGAGAACTTCAGCCTCACCTCTGGTTGGCAAAAATGGCAAAAGTGAGCCAAATCACCAACCTTTGACCATTTATAGGTGGCTGGCCAGACCACCTTCGGCGGCCAAACGTGAAGGCGAATGCCATGCATGTTCGGCGGCCGAAAGTGACCTTCGGCGGCCGAACATTAGCATTTCTCCCTTATTGCTTTTCTTTCAAAAACTCATTTCTTTTTAACACTTTAAAACATTAAAACACTTAAAACATCTGAGAAAACATATGTATTACCCTTCTAGATACTTCCGACACCCAAGATTCCACCAGACTACAGGAATTCCGATGCCGGACTCTAGCCGGGTATTACATATCCAACAGAGAAATCAAGGCCATCCTAGAAAAAACAGTGTCCCCCAACCGAAAGGATTGGAGTTCACGTTTGGAAGATGCTTTATGGGCCTACAGGACAGCATACAAGACTCCTATAGGTATGTCACCTTACAGATTGGTCTATGGAAAAGCTTGTCACCTTCCAGTTGAACTTGAACACAAGGCATATTGGGCTGTAAAGAATTGCAACATGGACCTCAAAGAAGCTGGACACCATCGCAAGTTGCAACTACAAGAGTTAGAAGAGATAAGACGAGATGCATATGAGAACTCTTGGAACTACAAAACAAAAACCAAAGTCTCCCATGATAGTCATATTTCAAGAAAACAATTTGAGGTTGGTGATAAAGTTTTACTCTTTGACTCTCGTTTGAAATTGTTTCCAGAAAAGCTACGATCTAGGTGGATTGGACCATTCATTGTGGAACATGTCTACCCCCATGGAGCTGTAGACATCAAAAGCATAGAAACTGGAAAAATCTTCAAAGTAAATGGGCATCGATTGAAACCATATTATGAAGGATTCGCAGTTCAAGTAGTGGAAGAAATTCCACTCTCTCGGTCTGAATAGTGATCATGCCATGCACACCACACCCCAGGGAAGTACTCAGTTTCCTTTGTTCTCTCCTCTCTTCTTCTCTTCTCTTCTTCTCTCTTCTTTTACATTGAGGACAATGCATGATTTAAGTGTGGGGGTGCATATCTCTTCTTCCTCTTCTCTTTTTCTTTCTTTTTATCTTCTTCTTCTCTCTTTTGCAATTCCCCTTTCAGATTTTTCAAAAAAAAAAAAAAAAAATTCTTTCAGTTATGCGATTTATGCTTTCAGTTTTCTTTTAGTTTATTTTTACTTTCAATAATACACACACAACCACAACCATCTTCTTCTTTTTGTTTTGCTCTACTCAAAACTGATGAACTATGTTGAATGAGTCTTTCTTTCCATGACCCCATTGATGTGAAAACTCTTTAAACTTATGTTGAATCACTTGCAGTGGGTTATATTCATGTTTGAGAATTGCCTTTTGAATTGAATCTTTGAGTTTGCCATGGTGAAAAATATATTGATGACCCTCAATTGATTGAGAATAAATTAAAGTTGTGTGAATGAACTTAATGTGACTTGATTTAGCAATTGGTGTTGACTTGCCCAAATCATTGAGAGAAAGAAAATTCAGCAAAGGCAAAGATCTCAAAAGCACAAAAAAATGTTCCAATAAAAGAGCTAGTAGCCACTTGGAAAGGTGATCAACTGAGTAACTGGGGGTGGGTATCACAAATATGTACCTTCACGTCAAAAGGTTGGTGACTTCTCTAAGCAAAATCAAAGTGCAAAAAGCCTGAATAAAAGTACTTCATGATAAGGGCAAGTCACTCTGAAAGCTAGAAAAAGTCTTAACAAAAATGTGCATGTATGGTCTCTCTTGAGGAAAATAAATCCTAGCCATGGTAAGCAAAGGGAAACGAGGAAAGGAGGTGAGTAATCTTCATACATATATTCTTCACTGCAATGATTCAAAATAAGGGTCTAGAGTAAGAGTTTAAGTGGAAATAAGGATCTAGAGTGAGAAGACTTATTTGACTATGTTTATTTGCTTGAGGACAAGCAAAATGCTAAGTATGGGGGTATTTGATAGAGCATAATTTAGTCCATTTTATATTAATATTATTGATAAATATTTATATGATTTCTGCTTAATTTAGTGCTTTTAATATTATTTTGCAGAAAATGGTATAAAAGGACAATTTGGAGAAAATTCCCCTAGAATTGCTTTATTTGGAACAAAAGAAAGCAAGCCTGCCAAGTTAAATTCAAAACGAGCTGAATAAGGAAAATATTTGGAAATTTAAATATTCAAGCACATTCTCGCCAACGCATTAGATCAGCACTCCACCGTGGATAGCCCATTTCACATGGGCCCCGCCAAGCAATTCACATGGGCCAAAACACATTCAGCGCACTTGAACTTCAACGCCCACTGCACAAACGCCTCAACATCACATGTGGCCCGCAACAAAGCTTCACATGGGCCCCGCCACAGCAACTCTTCCTCACATGGACAGCACTCACGGAACAATCTCTCCATTCGCAGGACCAATGCAATTCACAAATTCATCTGCACGTGCGCCCCGCCAGCTTCATCAATTCCAGCGCACGTGGACCGCTCCATCAATTCCTTCACATGGACGTGGACCCGCCCGCGCGCAAGGCCTGCCAAAGCAAGCTCGCGCATGGCCCACCTTTAACGCCTCAGCCCACTCCGCGCAAACAAATCCACACGTGGCCAGCAACCTCCCAATTAGGGCGCAACTCTCTTCTTATTTAAAGGACATTAAGCGGCCGAAGAATGGGCACAGAATTTCTTCAATTCGGCAAGTTCGGCGCACAGGGCAGATTCTTCTCAATTTTCGGTTCTTTTCTTTTCCTTTTAATTTTCTGTTTTTAATTCAGCCAATGAGTGGCAGATTTCTTTAATTCTAGTTGAGGATCGGTTGAAACTAAGGTTGTTTAATGAGTTGTGAGATCTGAACATAAATTATTATTTTTGGTTTTGTTCAATATTTATGCAATTGATACTTTAATTACATGATTACTTTGTTGTTTTGATCAAATTGGCCACTTGATTTTAATTGCAAAGTTAATTGATTGTTAGTTGGGATTATTTTTAGTCCGCAATTACTGGAAATATTCTGACCTTAGAACACTTGGTGTAAAAAACCAAAGAATTGCATGATCTAGCGTTATCTCCATACGTTTGAGTAGTTAGGATTGGATCTCTCTATTTCTTTATGCAATTGACAATTGTTTTGATGCCCATGGCCCAAGGACGTTCCTTGGCAATTTGTTAATTAGTAATTGATTAGAGGACGTTCCCTAATTAATTTAATCATAAGGAGAGACATGGTGGTGAGAAGCGTCTTCCACCCCCATAACTAATCTATTGAACCAATCAAGATAATCTAAGTTTCAATGATCAATCCAAACAATCAAAGTGGATCCATATCTTCAACTAGACTTTTCTCATATTGATTTCCCCTTTTATTTTACTTATTTGCTTTCTATTATTATTCTCATTATTAGTTACTACAATCAATCTCAAACCCCCTATTTTACTTTTACTGCAATTTATTTTTGCTTTCAGTTTATCTCGTTTGATCCCACTTTCAGTTTTTATCTCACTTTTAGTTTATTTTATTGGTCATAAAAAGAGAAATAGGTGAGTTCTCAATTCTCAGTGGATTCGATCCTTTCACCACTATCTACAAGTGTAAATTTGTTGATAACCAGAAAGGTTATTTTTTACCGGCTTCGACAACCTCACAGTCAGAGAGTGTCGGGCTCATAGAGGTTAGAGGAAGTCAAGCACAATAGGAAATCATGTCTACTAGGATAGGATGTTGAGTCCTGTTTACTTGATGTTATGAAATGCCATGATGTGCATGTGCATTATTGAGATATATGTATTAATTTTATGCTGATATGCTATATTATGTGTTGTTTCCAGAGTTAAAATGCGAGGAACTCGTCGATCAGCTCGATTGACTGGAGTCCCACCAGATAATGAGAGAATAGCTGCTCGTCCTCCTGCATTGCCAAGGGCAAGGTCACAAAGATCTAGCAGGGAAGGTACGTCAATAGACCCTAGAAGGTTTGTAGACGAGAGCAGAAGAGGAACAGCTAGAGGAGGGAGATCAGAGGAAGTGAGGGAGGCTATGGAGGTTGATCAGACAATAGATGAAAGCATGGGTGTAGGCAGATTTGAAGAAGGTATGGGAGAGTCGCAGGGAGGCGTTCAGGCCTCGGGGTTTGGTTATCCAGCCTTTCCTTAGGACTCAGAGTATCCGATGGGAGGTATGTCGGAGTACTCTAGTTTTGTCCCATATCCTACTTACATGCCATATATGCCTTATCCTCATTATTATCCACCATATCCCATGTATCCACCCTCACCTATTCATCCAAGTGCAGCACACCCAGAACCAAATGAACCAGTACCTCCACCACCACCACCAGTCCCTGTTGTTGAAGCACAGCAACCTAGCTCATCTGGGGGAAGTAAGGTGAAAATGACAGAGTACTTGAAATTGGATGCTCCTAAATACAACACAGGAGATGATCCATTTAAATACCTCAGATCAGTTAGGATGATAACCAGTGAATTGGGAGCTGATGATAGTAGAGCCATAGAAATGGCAGGGTTTACACTGAAATGTAAGAAGGCCAGAGAATGGTTCAAGAACTATATGGAGCCCAGGATGGATAGTATGTCGTGGGGAGAGTTCGTCAATGAGTTTGCAGGGTGGGCTTTTCCTGATAGTTCGAGGGAGATGAAAATAATCGAATTTGAACAGTTGAGACAAACAGACGAAATGAGTGTTGATGAGTTTACAGATAAGTTCCTGGATTTGCTTCAGTATGTGGGTCAAGCCTATGATACTGATCAGAAAAAGGCAAGGAGATATACTATGAGACTCCATCCCAGGTATTCTTTCTTGATTCTTCCAGCAGAAAAGGAGAGTTTCCACTCTATAGTGGATGCAGCCAGGAAAATGGAGGCTAGTGCCAATATTCAGAAACAGTCAAAGGCACAAGCTTCGGGTTCTAAGGCCCCCAGTTCAGGCAATAAGAGATGGGATAGAGCAAAAGGATTAAAGAACAAGTTCTGGAGTAAAGCCAAGTCTAGTCTGGGAATTGGTAGTGGCTCAAGCTCTGGCACAGCTATTCCAGTATGCAGAAGGTGTGGAAGATCACAGATCTACAGCTTGTTTTAAATGTGGACAGGAAGGGCATTTTGCTCGGGATTGTCCTCAGGTGACTTTTATGGCACCATCCCAGCAGATGAGTTCAGGCAGTGTGGTATAGCCAGTAGTACAGCCAGCAGCTCCAGTCATGCCTCAGAGTAGTGGCAGAGGTAGAGGGAGAGGGGCAGCCTCTACGTCAGCAGCAGGTTCCCGAGGTGGAAATTCGGTAGCCCTAGCACGGATTTTCACTGTGACACAGGAGGAGGCTAACACGTCAAACACAGTGGTGTCAGGTAATCTCATCATTGGGTGTTCAGATGTGTACGCTTTGATGGACCCCGGTGCTTCTCATTCCTTTATTGCTTCGAGAGCCATAGAGAGACTGGGTTTGATCAGTTCTGAGTTAGTGTATCCTCTCTGGGTCAGTGGACCCAAATATGACCCATCAGTGGCAGTGTCAGTCTGTCATTTCAGTCCAGTGTTTATAGAGGGTAGATGCCTTCCAGCTGACTTTGTGGTTCTAGATTTGACCGATTTTGACGTCATTCTAGGGATGGATTGACTCTGCATATAGTGCTACCTTGGACTGTAGAGACAAGGTAGTTAGTCTCAGAAATTAGGATGGGTCAGAGTGTGTCTTCAGGGGAGACAGGAGAGGTACACCCAGAGGTTTGATTTCAGCCCTTCAGGCTCGTCATTTGCTTAGGAGGGGTTGTCAGGGGTTTCTAGCTCATGTGAGAGAGCTAGACAGACAAGTTAGGGAACCAGCTTCGATACCAGTAGTCCGAGAATTTCCAGATATTTTTCCAGACGAACTTCCAGGACTACCATCTGATAGGGAGATAGAGTTTGAAATTGAATTGCTGCCTGGTACCAGACCTATCTCTATTCCTCCCTACAGGATGGCGCCAGCAGAGTTAAAGGAGTTGAAAGAACAGTTGCAGGATTTGGTAGATAAGGGTTTCATCCGCCCTAGTACCTCACCTTGGGGTGCTCCAGTGCTTTTTGTCAGAAAGAAGGATGGATCCCTCAGACTTTGTATCGACTACAGACAGTTGAACAAGGTCACTACCAAGAATAGGTATCTCTACCTAGGATTGATGATCTATTCGACCAGCTAGCTGGAGCAGGTTGTTTCTCTAAAATTGATCTGAGATCCGGGTATGATCAGTTGAGATTCAGAGAAGCAGATGTGCCAAAGACAGCTTTCAGGACCAGATATGGGCATTATGAGTTCTTAGTGATGCCGTTCGGGTTGACTAACGCCCCTGCAGCATTCATGGATCTCATGAACAGAGTTTTCAGCGAGTATCTGGATCACTTTGTTATTGTTTTCATTGACGATATCTTAGTGTATTCTAGAGATGTAGAGGAGCATGCCCAGCATCTGAGGATAGTTCTGCAGACACTGAGAGAGCATGGTTTGTATGCCAAGTTCTCTAAGTGTAAGTTTTGGTTGAGGAGCATTTCCTTCTTGGGACATGTAGTGTCAGCAGATGGGATTGAGGTAGACCCCAAGAAGATAGAGGCTGTAGCTAACTGGCCCAGACCCATTACAGTGACTGAGATTAAAAGTTTTCTGGGACTGGCAGGTTACTACAGGAGGTTCGTACAGGATTTCTCGAAGATAGTTGCTCCTATGACCAAACTAACTCAGAAAAACCAGAAGTTTGCCTGGTCAGACCAGTGTGAAGAGAGCTTTGAGGAGCTCAAAAGGAGATTGACATCAGCACCAGTGCTAGCTCTGCCTGTTAGTAACGAGGATTTCACAGTGTTCTGTGATGCATCTCGAGTGGGATTGGGTTGTGTTTTGATGCAGAGTGATAGGGTGATTGCTTATGCTTCTAGACAGTTGAAGAAGCACGAGTTGAATTACCCCACCCATGACCTAGAGATGACAGCAGTTATCTTTGCACTCAAGATGTGGAGGCATTACCTCTACAGGGTTAAATGCGAGATCTTCAGTGATCACAAGAGTTTATAGTACATCTTGAGCCAGAGAGAACTGAATTTGAGGCAGAGAAGATGGGTAGAATTGCTCAGTGATTATGATTGTAAGATCCAGTATCATCCGGGTAAGGCGAATGTTGTGGCAGACACCCTAAGCCGGAAGTCACTAGGCAGTTTATCCCATATAGCAGCAGAGCGGAGACCAGTAGTGATGGAGCTTTATAACCTCATTGAAGAAGGGTTACAACTAGAGTTGTCTGGTACGGGTGCATTGATAGCACAGATGAGAGTGACACCAGTGTTTCTAGAGCAGGTAGCTCAGAAACAGCATAAGGACCCTGAGTTGATAAAAATTGCCAGGACCGTTCAGTCAGGCAACAGTGCAGAGTTTAGATTTGACAGCAAAGGGATCCTTCGATATGGGAGTCGACTTTGTGTACCAGATAGTAGCAGTCTGAAGAAAGACATTATGAGGGAAGCTCATAATGCGAGGTATAGTGTTCACCCAGGTGCCACCAAGATGTATCAGGATCTAAAGAGAGTATATTGGTGGCCAGCCATGAAGAAAGAAGTGGCGCAGTTTGTGACAGCCTGTGAGGTTTGTCAGAGGGTGAAACTAGAACATCAGAAGCTGGCTGGAATGCTTAACCCACTGCCGATTCCAGAATGGAAATGGGAGAACATAGCTATGGATTTTGTAGTGGGCTTACCGGCAGTATCCAACAGGATAGACTCTATATGGGTGATTGTAGATAGACTCATGAAATCTGCTCATTTCATTCCAGTTAGGAGTAACTATTCTGTGGATAAGTTGGCACAGGTATATCTAGATGAGATAGTGAGACTACATGGAGTTCCAGTGTCTATAGTTTCAGACAGAGGACCTCAGTTCACCTCCAGATTTTGGCGAAGTCTGCAGAGTGCAATGGGCACAAGATTAGATTTTAGCACTGCTTTCCACCCACAGACTGATGGGCAGTCAGAGAGGACCATCCAAACCATAGAGGATATGCTCAGAATGTGTGTGTTAGATTTTGGCGGTTCTTGGAGGCAACATCTACCTTTGGTGGAGTTTGCCTACAATAACAGCCATCATGCTAGCATAGGGATGGCTCCTTATGAAGCATTGTATGGGAGGAAGTGCAGATCACCTGTTTGCTGGGAAGAGGTAGGAGAGAAAGCTCTTGCAGGGCCAGAGTTAGTAGAGATTACCAGTAGAACAGTGCCTGTGATCAGAGAGAGGATCAGAACAGCTCAAAGCAGACAAAAAAGCTATGCAGACGTTCGTAGGAAACAGATAGAGTTTCAGGAGGGAGATTGGGTATTGCTGAAGGTGTCTCCAATGAAAGGAGTGGTTCGTTTTGGAAAGAAGGGCAAGTTAGCTCCACGGTACATTGGACCCTTTGAGATCGTGCAGGGGATCGAAAATGTATCATATAAGCTGGATTTACCTACTTCTATGGAGAGAATTCACCCGGTATTTTATGTTTCTATGCTACAGAAATTTGTATCAGATCCGGATCAGGTTATTAGTGAGCCTGATGTAGAGATTCTTGGGGATCTCACCTATATAGAGCAGCCAGTGCGGATTCTTGACACGCAGATCAGACAGCTAAGGAACAAAGAGATTCCGATGGTGAAAGTTCTGTGTAACCACCATAATTTAGAAGAGTGCACTTGGGAGACACGGGAGTCTATGCTCCAGCAGTATCCGTCTTTGTTTTAAGGTTAGTTTCCTCCTTTTTATGTGTTTGTTTATTTGTTTTAGAAACATTCGAGGACGAATGTTCTTAAGGGGGGGAGAATGTAATACCCGGCTAGAATCTGACATCGGAATTCCTGTCGTCCGGTGGAATCCAGGATGTCAGCATTCTCTAGAAGGGTAAGATTTATGTTTTTCTAAAGTAATATAGTATGTTTTAAGGTTTTAAAGTTGAAATGAAATGAGTTTTTGAGAGAAAAGAACCAAGGCAGAAAAGCCAGGTTCGGCCGCCGAAGGTGACATTGGGCCGCCGAACATGCATGGCTTTCGGTTTCACGATAGGCCGCCGAAGGTGGTCTGGCCAGCCACCTATAAAATGGCCCTCAGTTGGTTGAACGGATAAGAATTGCTTTTCCTTTCACTTTCTGAGGTGAGACTCTGTCTTTCTTAAGTTTTCTTCATGTTTTCATTGAATCTTGCAAAGATTTGATTGATTTTTATGTTATTTTGAAGGTTTTGAGCTAAAAACTTAGAGTTTGAAGTTTGGAGAGTTTGAAGGAGAGTTGCTCCAAAACTCCACGTTAGGATTGTTCATCTTCTTGGTTTCAAGAGGTAAGTGAAGATCCTGAACTTGTTTTTATGATTTATGAAGGTTTTATGGGGATTATGGAGAGAGTTACATGAATAGGGTAAAAAGAGAGTTTTTGTTGATTTTGTGAGAAAAGCTTGTTTATGTGTTATGTGTTTTGTGTTGTTGGGGTTTTTAGGTAGTTTTTGACCCCTTTGAGCATATACTTGGGTGTATGCAAGTTGAGAAGTTGAGGTGTTTGAGTTTTGGAAGGATTGGAGCTTTTGGCGAGAGGCAGAGCAAGTTTTTGCCTTGCTGATGAACTCAGCTTCGACCGCCGAAGGAAGCTTCGGCCGCCGAATGTGCTGAGGAGGTGGCTTCGGTTGCCTAAGCTTGCCCCCGAGCCTTTGGACTTTCGGCTCTGGAGGGGAGTTTCGGCCGCCGAAGGTGCCCCCGAAGATTAGAGACTTTCGTCTCTGGAGTGCCTTTCAGCCCCCGAAACTTGCCCCCGAAAGGGTTCGGCTGCCGAAAGTAGAGATTCGGCCGCCGAAGGTGCTTGAGTTTCGGCTCTGGAGAGGACTTTCGGCCGCCGAACCTGCCGCCGAAAGTGTCCTGTCCAGCTTTCCTTTGCATGCTTTGCATGGTTGTTTGAGTGAGTTTAAGGGGATCCTTGGGGAGTTTAATAGAGTTGATCATAAGTTAGTTTGGTCCCTCATTTGAGTCCATCTGTGTAGGCACAGACTAGAGGAACCAGAAAGAGCAGCAGTGAGTACTGCTCCAGAGTTTCAGAGCCTGCAGAGTCAGTCCAGAGATAGCCAGAGGTGAGTGGAACTAAACTTAAATCTTTTAATTGAGAAATGGAATGTTTTTAGCATCTATCATGCTTCATGATTGTGCAATAGGTTGATTGCATTAGAGTTCACGAATATGTTGCATTGCATAGTTATTTGTTGATGTGGGTAAATGCTGAATGATCCAATAGTCTCTAAGAAAGACCAGGAGCCTTTGACTACGCCCTGGCAGGTATAGAGAAGTCCAGGAGCCTTTGACTACGCCCTGGCAGAAGTCCAGGAGCCTTTGACTATGCCCTGGCATGGTAAGTACACAGGTGTTATATACACGTATACATATATGACAGGAAGACCAGGTGCTCGATTCTACGCCCTGGCACGGCAGAGTTACCGGGACTATGTGGTGACAGGTTTACTCTTGATGTGGATTGTCTGTGATATGATGCATCCCATAAGATCATGTTTTAATGACTTGTTTTACTGTTCTACTCACTGGACTATAGAGCTCATCCCACTCCCTTACCCCAGTTTTGCAGGTTCAGTGTACAGTGTACAGTGTACAGGGGAAGTCCAGCAGAGTACAGGAAGAGAGAAGAGTTTTGTAATAGAATATTGTGGACATGTAGTATTAAAGAGATGTAACAGTTGTGAATAAGTTAGAAATGTGCTTGACTTAGTTATTTTGTGTTGTAAATCTTTTGGATACATGGTCTGTTTATATAACTGTTTTACAGAGTATGTGAAAAATACCAGGCTTAACAGGTATGAATTAACCCATCTAGAGTAAGCTCTAGTCAGGGTACAGAGTACAGAGTACAGAGTACAGAGTACAGAGTACAGAGATAGTGCATGCACAGGTTAAGCCTTGGTTCAGAAAAGAGTTTTTATTTTCACAGAAAATGTATGACCACGTATGAGATTTTACAGGTACACAGAGAGTATAGCAGGCTTGCTACGGGTTCTGGCGGCCTTAAGCCGACCTGAATCCTAGCGCCGGTGACGGTCCATTTTGGGGTCGTTACAAGATGACATCAGTCTGAAGGAAGGCATTATGAGGGAAGCTCATAATGCCAGGTATGGTGTTTATCCTGGAGCCACCAAGATATATCAAGACCTGGGAAAGGTGTGTTGGTGGCCAGTTATGAAGAGAGAAGTAGCACAGGTTGTGTCAGCCTGCGAGGTATACCAGAGAACGAAGCTAGAACATCAGAAGTCAGCTGGAATGCTTAACCCTGTAACAGCCCGGCCCCGTACGACCGGTCCTGTTACCGCTCACAGCCCGTGACCTTCCTCTGGGCCCAGCCACTGTGAGCAGCTCTTAACATCCCTTCACCCTCACGGGTTCCAGGCAGGATTTGTCCCTCGGGGGAGCCATTACCGCCCGCCCTAGCCCGAGTGGATTTGGCCCAATTCCTTCCTCTGGGAATTAGGTCGCCTCCCCCACTGCTCGAACCCTTGACCTCCCACTTTAAGGGAATAGTCTGGTGAGAGTGAGTACCAATTGTGCCTTTTTATGTAACAGCTCGGCCCCGTACGACCGGCCCTGTTACCGCTCACAGCCCGTGACCTTCCTCTGGGCCCAGCCACTGTGAGCAGCTCTTAACATCCCTTCACCCTCACGGGTTCCAGGCAGGATTTGTCCCTCGGGGGAGCCATTACGGCCCGCCCTAGCCCGAGTGGATTTGGCCCAATTCCTTCCTTTGGGAATTAGGTCGCCTCCTCCCCCGAGGGACAAATCCTGCCTGGAACCCGTGAGGGTGAAGGGATGTTAAGAGCTGCTCACAGTGGATGGGCCCAGAGGAAGGTCACGGGCTGTGAGCGGTAACAGGGCCGGTCGTACGGGGCCGGGCTGTTACAAACCCGCTACCGATCCCAAGTGGAAATGGAAGAGCATAGCTATGGATCTTGTAGTAGGGTTATCGACAGCGTTCGACAAACTAGTTTTCTTCTGGGAAAATTGTGGACAGATTGACCAAATCTGCTCCCTTTATTCCTGTCAGAAGTGGCTACTCTGTGGACAAGTTAGTGCAGGTGTATGTTGAGGAAGTAAGGAAGAGGTCCTTTGCAGGGCCTGGGTTGGTAAAAATTACCAACAGAGTTGTGTTCACGATCAGAGGAAGGCTCAGAATTGCTGTTAGTCGGCATAAGAGCTATGAAAATGTTCACTAGAAGCATCTAGAGTTCGAGGAGGGGGATCTAGTATTGCTAAAGGTGTCTCCAACGGATGGGGTGGTTCATTTTAGAAAGAATCCGTCCGGTCTTTCATGTTTCCATGTTAAGAAAGTTTGTGTCAGATCTGGGAAAGGTTCTCAGTGAACCAGGTGTAGGGATCCTAACAGATCTCACTTATGTAGAGCAACCAGAGCGGATCATAGACACTTAGATTAGAAAGTTAGGAAACAAAGAGACCTTGATAGTGAAAGTCCTCGGGAACCACCATAGTATAGTAGAAGGGATCTGGGAGACACGGGAGTCTAAGCTCCAGCAGTATCCCTACCTCTTTTAAGTAAGAGTTTTGTGTTTTTTTTTTTTTTTTTTTTTTTTTTTGTGTTTTGTGTTATGCTAAGCTCATGTTGTGATGTGCATGTAATAGAGAGGAACATTCGGGGACGAATGTTCTTAAGGGGGGGAGAATGTAATACCCGGATAGATCTCGGCATCGAAATTCCTACTTTGCGGCAGTATCTTCGCTGGAATCTGGAATGTCGTGAATGTCGGAGCCTTCTTGATGGGTAAACTATAGGTTTTTAACATGTTTTTTATAAGTTTTGATTGGTTTTTAGAGAAAGGAAATGAGTTTTGAAAAGAAAAGGCCAAGGAGGGAAAAAGGAAGTTCGGCCGCCGAAGGAGAAGTTCGGCCGCCGAAAGTGGCTGTGTTTTGCTGCCCCCGAAAGCCTGGTTCGGCCGCCGAACTTGGTTGAGTTGCGGGTGCAGGTTTGGCCGCCGAAAATGGTTGACCAAGCCACCTATAAAAGTCCCCTAGGTCGGCAGAGGAGGGAGGTATGAGGTTTCTTCCTCTTCCCAAACCAGGGTGAGTTCATGCCCTCCTTGGATGATTTTATGTTTTCCCCAAGTTCTTTCATGGTTTTTCATAAGCTTGAGCTTGGTTTTGAAGGTTTTAAACAAAAGAGCAAAGTTTAGAGGCTTGGAGAGTTTGATTTGGTTTTTCCTTGACATCTCCAAGTTGGACCATCAATCCTCTCGTTCTTCAAGAGGTAAGCATGGATCCTTATCTCCCCTTGTGTTTTAAGTAAGTTTTAAATGGGTAGTTTGCATGGGTTTGCATGAGTTTGCATGAGAAGGGTTTATGCACCCTTTTTGCTTATGTGATGATATGTTTGTGTTCTTGGGGTTTTAAGCTTGTTTTCAGCCCCTATGTGCATGGTTGAGGGTATATGCATGGTTTTGAAAGGTTGGTTGTGTGTTTTGGGTGTTGGTAAGGGTTTTGGAGGCTGTGTGTATGCGAGAGACCCGAGTTCTGCCTTGCTGGAGAACTCAGGTTCGGCCGCCGAAGGTAGTTTCGGCCGCTGAACCCCTGAGGAGGTTGCTTTGGCCGCCTAAACTCGCCCTCAAAAGCTTGGACTTTCGGCTCTGGCAGAGAGTTTCGGCCGCCGAAGGTTGGGACTTTCATCTCTGGAGGGTCTTTCGGCCGCCGAACCTTGCCCCCGAAAGTGCATGACTTTCATCTCTGGAGGGACTTTCGGCCGCCGAACCTGCCGCCGAAAGTGCCCTGTCCAGCCTTCTTTTGCTTGTTTTTCCATGCATGTTTATGATGTTTTAGGGGGGTTTTGGGGAGATGTTCAGAGTTATATTAGAGTTTGTTGGGACCTCATTTGAGTCCACCTGTGTAGGTGCGGACCTGAGGAACCAAGGAGGCCCCCAGAGTTAGTTTGTCTTCAGAGGTGTTCAGCAGAGCTAGAGGTGAGTGGATCTAACCTATGTTTTGAAATGAAAAGGAAGTTTTAGCATGAAGCATGCATCATAAATGCCATGTATGTAATAGGTTGTATTGCATTAGAAAACACGAATATGACGCATTGCATTATTTCTTGAGATTGTGGACGGACATAGAGTATTATCCACTAGCCCTTGAGATACAGAGTTAACAGAGGTCCATGAGAGCCCCAGGGAGGGCCGGACACAGAGTTCATGTTTATGTTATGTGTAACAGAAGTCTTGAGGAGCCCCTTTGAGGGTCGGGCATAGAGCAAGGGAATTTTGGATCCGTCCGTCCAAAAGATGAATTACTTGTGATGTGATGCATCTCATGCTAGCATATGTATTTAAATGTTTTATGTTTCCGCTCACTGGGCTCTAGTAGCTCACCCCTCTCCCTAACCCCCCATGTTTCAGGGCCTCAGAGGAAAGACAAAGAAAGAGCAAAGGGTAAAGTCTAGCAAGTATAATAGTGTATAGCAGTGGACATGATGTAAAGAGAAGTTATGTTATGAAAAGACAAGTCATGTATAGGGTTATGTAAAGTTATAGAAATTTATGTTATGTTATAGTGTTGTGTTTGCCCTAGTGTATGTTTAATCCCTCTTTATACATGAGTTTTATGAATGGAATGTAATGTTTTAGATGGTTTCTTAATGAAACAAGCTTGATGACCCAATGAGGTTCTATGTATATGTACATAGATCAAGCTAGCTTGATGACCCTGAGTGGTTCTATGTTTTCATGCATAGGTCAAGCTGAGATGGAAAAAAAAAAAAAAAGATCAAAGTTTTCATGGTAATGTATAATCATGTATGGGATTGAACAGGTGTATAGAGTCCAGAGTAGGCTTGGTATGGGTTCCGGTGGCCTTAAGCCGACCTAAATCCTAGCGCCGGTGGCGGTCCGATTTTCGGGTCGTTACAATCATGATACAGGGAAAAGTAGATACAATAAAACCACATTTGAATCAATTATTTCTTTCAACCTATTAAGTTCTTCAAGAGCAATATCCCAGTTTTGCATCAATATCTCAGCTGCCATCTTTCCCCACAGCGCACTCAGACTCCTTTCACTGTTAGTGCACAAGGCCCTGTATTGATACAGGTAGTCAGCTGCACCAGAGTAGTTTCCACATTCAAACTGAAATTTGGCATACTGATAGAGTGCCTCAATCTGCTTTGGACCAATCTGATAATGAAGCATTACCACCATTTCATGAGTGCATTCTAGAGAGTAAGAATAACTATATATTTTAACCAACAAACCCTAACGCCATTTCATGAGTGCATTCTCAAGAGTAAGATAACCAAATCTCTTAACCAAAAAACCCCTCCCAAAAAAAGTAGCAGTAGGAGGGGGGATTTAGGAAGAAAAGAATTACTTGAAGGTAACGTCCAAGAATTTCTGTGATGAAATTGTAATACCCGGCTAGATCCGGCATCGGAATTCCTGTAGTCCGGTGGAATCTCAGGTGTCGGAAGTAGCTAGAAGGGTACTACATGTATTTTTCTCAAGATGTTTTAAGTGTTTTAATGGTTTAAAATGGTTTACGGACTAAGGTCTTGAAAGAAAAGCAATAAGGGAGAAAGGCAAAGGTTCGGCCGCCGAAGGTCATTTTCGGCCGCCGAACATTGCATGGTTTCGGCTTCACGTTCGGCTGCCGAAGGTGGTCTGGCCAGCCACCTACAAAAGGGCCAAAGGTCGGTGAGAGGAGGATATTTTCTCCTCCACCTGCAGCCAGAGGTGAGCCAAGCCTCCTCCACGTTGACTTTGATGATTTTTGAGTTTTCCTTCAAATTTTTCATAAGGTTTAAAGGTTTTATGGTTGTGTTGAAGATTTGAGCAAAATAACCAAGTGTGGAAGTTTGGAGCTTGGAGAGTAGATTTCTTCACATCTCCACGTTAGGATCCTTCCACCTCAAGTTCTTCAAGAGGTAAGTGAAGATCCTGAGCTTCTAGCATGCTTTTTGAAGGTTTTATGAAGTTTTTATGGGTGGTATGCATGTTTAGGTTTAGAGGAGGTTTTTGTTGATTTTGATGTTCAAGCATGTTATATGTTATTTGATGAGGTTTGTTTGGGGTTTTAGGTTAGTTTTGGACCCCTTTGTGCATATATGTGTGTATATGCTAGTTGGGAGTAGTTGATATGCATGTGGTAGGATTTTGGGCAAAGTTTGCATGAAGCAGAGCAGGTTCTGCCTTTCGGGCAAAACCAGGTTCGGCCGCCGAACCCCTTGAGGAGGCAGTTTCGGCTGCCAAAGCTTGCCCCCGAAAGCTATGCTTTCGGTTTAGAAAAGGACTTTCGGCCGCCGAAAGAAGAAGTTCGGCCGCCAAAAGTATGTGAGTTTCGTCTCTGGACGAGACCTTCGGCCGCCGAAGGTGCCGCTGAACATGCATGAGTTTCGTCTCTGGAGGGGGGTTTCGGCCGCCGAACCTGCCGCCGAAAGTACCCTGTCCAGCCTTTCTTTGCTTGTTTTCCATGATTAGTTTATGATGTTCCAGGGGGTTTTCGGGGAGTTGTTTAGAGTCTTAGTCGTTTATGTTTGGTACCTCATTTGCGTCCTCCATTGTAGGATTGGACTCGAGGAACCGAGGTGTTTCGCAGTCGTACCTGTTTCAGAGATAGAAGTAGCCTAGAGTTAGCCAAGCCGAGGCTACAGGTGAGTGGAACTAACTTAATGTTTTTAATTGAAAAATGACACGTTCCTAGCATGTTCCATGCATCATGTAATGCCATGATATGTATTAGGTTGTATTGCATTAGCCTTCACGAATATGATGCATTGCATACGTTATTGTTGTTGTTGTGGATGAATGTTGGATGATCCGTAGCCCTTGGTATGAGATGAGATACTATGATAGAGATATGACATGTAATGCCAGGTCGCTCCTGGATAGTCCAGGTCGCTCCTGGATAGTCCAGGTCGCTCCTGGTACTATGAGATAGACAGACCATGGATAAGAGAAGACTGGGTGATGGCTCCGCCTCCCTAGCACAGATTGGACATAGAAGACTAGGTGATGGCTTCGCCTCCCTAGCAAGTAGGGTATATGGTAGAGGGCTATTGGTAACAAGTTCATCCTTGTTGTAAAATGTTTGTGATGTGATGCATTCCATGTTGGCATGTAATTAATGAACTGTTTTATTGTTCCTACTCACTGGGCTATAGTAGCTCATCCCTCTCCCTTAACCCCAGTTTTGCAGGTTCTGAGATAGCTATGGGAAGTCAGAGTCAGCAGAGTCAGCAAGAGTAAAGAGGAAAGTTTTGCATGTACAGATATAATAGATAGTGGACATGATGTAATTAAAGATTAGTTGGTATGCAATGTATAGATATGTGGTGTTACATAATGGATAGATTTGTGCTATGCCCTAGAGTATGTTTAATCCCTTTATACATGCATCCTGTTTTACATTTCGCGATGGGAAATGTGCTGAACCAGGTTATATGTATGGTTGTTTATGAGTTTCCAGTGAATGATTATGGGAAGAAAGGGTTTCCATCCCTTGACCCACAACAGACAGTGTTCACTGGCATAGGCCCTGAGGCTATTTCAGATTGATATATCTGAATGCATGTTTAGAATAAGCCTGATTGATGGAAGAAAAATCTGAGTGTTTTATGTTATGTCTGATCATGTATGGGATTTATCAGGTGCACAGAGTTCTTGTTAGGCTTGCTACGGGTCCCGGCGACCTTAAGCCGATCTGGATCCTAGTGCCGGTGATGGTTCGGGCCGTTACCGGAGGGTACCAGTTTCCGGGCTGTTACAGAAATTATGCAAGAGACTTATCAATAACAACACTATTGTGCAATCATTGGATGATTTGTATCTGATAATGACTTTGGAATGCATAGAAGCTATATCACTATGACACAAGTTGAAGAAAAAGTGGAATTCAGCCAAAATTAAAAGCTTTGACAATCCACTTATATTGAAAAATTGAGTCTTTCAATACAGAAGCAAGGGAGCTTTTGGATTCAGCAATTTCTTTTGAACTCAACAATAACACCACATCATTTCATCCCAATAAATATGACGCCTGAATTAGCATAACACTTCAATTACAATAATGCCAGTTGCATAGCACACTTCAAAAACTCAAACAAGATTAAACCAAAGTAGGTTTAGGAGCAAGAAACGACACTCATACGAATTCTACATTACATTGCAATCACTCATTACTAAAGCATAAATTGCAATTGAAAACCTGAAAGCGGTCATTAAGCATCTGAAGATTGTACTGTTTGTCCGCTCGCAACTCCTGCACGGCATTCGCATTCTGCAAAAACACCACAAGAGGGGCCGCCCCCTCCTCTAGGGCCTTCAATCTCGCTACGACTTTCGCTCTCCTCTCAATCATATCTAACAAAAACCCACCCAAACACATCACATAAGCATCATATATAGAGCGCCCAAGGTCAGAAAAGATGAAATTTGTAGTTACCTTGAGGGACGTCTTCAGTGTGGTAGAGGCTCTTGTGGATATCCATGGCGTAATCGACCATGTTAGTTTTGCTCAAGAGCTCGATTTTGGATTTGAAGATCTGTTCCTCTGGGTATAGCTGTCGTTCTTGGAGAAACTCCAAGAGAGGGAACACCAGGTGCCCGTCTAGATTCGGTGCAATTCTCGGAGTTAGATCGTAAGTAGCCATTGTTGCTCTGGGGTGGTGCTGATGTTCGTATTTCCTCCGTATAGAAGGTGGGGAAAGGAGAGAGATAGAATTAGGGTATTTTAGGTAGTCATGTAGTTGGTTGGAGCCAATATAAAAGCCATCCCTTCTACTTTATATATATATATTTTTTCTTCTTCCGTCTACACCACCTAGCTAATCTTACTGTACTTCTTCTACACGCTACTCTTTCTCTACTCTCCTTCCCGCCGCTTCTTCGTTAGGGTTTTTCCTCTCCCTTTCTTCGTTAGGGTTTTTCCTCTCGATTTCTTCTTCTTCTTCCTCCTGATGGACACATTCACATTTCTCTTAGCAGTGTTGCTCATATTAGCCTTCGTGTCATTTTCCTCCGTATCATGTTGCATTTACCTATTGAGGAGGGACCTGAAGAGGTCCCCTCATTTCCTTCCCAACAAAGTCAACTCCCCTCCTCTGCTTTCTGTCACCATCAGCTCCCCTCCTTCCTAACAAGGCTCCTATGAGTTAACACCATTAACTAACAGGTAGGAGGACTTCTCAGTGAGTCCTGAGTTAACACCCATAGTGTTAAATCAGCCTAAGGTTTCTTTTATGTTCAACCCTGATCAACGCCCTCCTGAAGCTCCAAGAGAGAAAATTTATTGCCAAAGTGCTTCCTCATCTTCCTTTCCTCCACAACCGTTGGGATATCTCTTCAGTTTGCATGATTGGATGCTTTGGTCATGAAGGGAATGGAGGTTTATTTGTAAAGAGGTTTATTTTGTACCAGGGAAATAGGATTTATTTTGTACAAGGGGAATGGGGTTTTATGGTCCTCAATCCGATGAATTTGTATTGTTGTGTTTTTCATGTATAGAAGAACTTTTTTGTGTAATGGATAATATGTTTCTTAAAGGAATGGGGGGTTTATTTTGTATAAGGGGAATGAGGTTTATTTTGTACCAGGGAAATGGGATTTATTTTGTACCAGAAGTTCCCTTAGTTGAGGCTGGGGCTCACTATAAAACCTCATACTCCTGGGTTATAAACCCCATTTCCCTGGTACAAAATAAACCTCATTCCCCAGGTACAAAATAAACCCCCATTCCCTTGGTACAAAATAAATCCCCATTCCCTTAAGAAACATATTATCCATTACACAAAAAAGTTCTTCTATACATGAAAAACACAAAAATACAAATTCATCAGATTGAGGACCATAAAACCCCATTCCCTTGGTACAAAATAAACCCTATTTCCCTGGTACAAAATAAATCTCATTCCCCTGGTACAAAATAAACCCCCATTCCCTTCTTGACCAAAGCATCCTATCATGCAAATTGGAGATATCCCAACGTCCATGGGTGTTGTGAAGAAAAAGCACACTCTTCAAGCCACGGCTGTGGAGGAAAGGAAGATGAGGAAGCACTTTGGCAATAAATTTTCTCTCTTGGAGCTTCAGGAGGGCTTCGATCAGGGCTGAACATAAAAGGAACCTTAGGCTGATTTAACACTATGGGTGTTAACTCAGGGCTCACTGAGAAGTCCTCCTACCTGTTAGTTAATGGTGTTAACTCATAGGAGCCCTGCTGGGAAGGAGGGGAGCTGACGGTGACAGGAAGGAAAGGAGGGGAGCTGACTTTGTTGGGAAGGAAATGAGGGGACCTCTTCAGGTCCCTCCTCAACAGGTAAATACAACATGATATGGAGGAAAATGACACGAAAGCTAATATGAGCAACACTGCTAAGAGAAATGTCATTGGATCCATCAGGAGGAAGAAGAAGAAGAAATGGAGAGGAAAAATCCTAACGAAGAAGCAGCGTTAAGGAGAGTATAGAAAGAGTAGCGTGTAGAAGTAGAGTAAGATTAGCTAGGTTGTAGACGGAAGAAGAAAAGAGAGAAATATAAAGTAGCTAGATATAGTGCCTCAATCTGCTTTGGACCAATCTGACAATGAAGCATTACCACCATTTCATGAGTGCATTCTTGAGAGTAAGAATAACTATATATCTTAACCAACAAACCCTAACGTCATTTTATGAGTGCATTCTCAAGAGTAAGATAACCAAATCTCTTAACCAACAAACCCCTCCCAAAAAAAGTAGCAGTAGGAGGGGGGATTTAGGAAGAAAAGAATTACTTGAAGGTAACGTCCAAGAACTTCTGTGATGAAATTATGCAAGAGACTTATCAATAGCAACACCAATGTGCAATCATTGGATGATTTGGATCTGATAATGACTTTGGAATGCATAGAAGCTATATCACTATGACACAAGTTGAAGAAAAAGTGGAATTCAGCTAAAATTAAAAGCTTTGACAATCCACTTATATTGAGAAATTGAGTCTTTCAATACAGAAGCAAGGGAGCTTTTGGATTCAGCAATTTCTTTTGAACTCAACAATATCGCCACATCATTTCATCCCAATAAATATGACGCCTGAATTAGCATAACACTTCAATTACAATAATGCCAGTTGCATAGCACACTTCAAAAACTCAAACAAGATTAAACCAAAGTAGGTTTAGGAGCAAGAAACGACACCCATACCAATTCTACATTACATTACAATCACCCATTACTAAAGCATAAATTGAAATTGCAAACCTGGAAGCGGTCATTAAGCATCTGAAGATTGTACTATTTGTCCTCTCGCAACTCCTGCACGTGCGTTTGCATTTTGCAAAAAAGCCACAAGAGGGGCCGCCCCCTCCTCTAGGGCCTTCATTCTCGCTACGACTTCTGCTCTCCTCTCAATCATATCTAACAAAAACCCAACCAAACACATCACATAGCATTCATGTATAGAGCGCCCAAGGTCAGAAAAGATGAAATTTGTAGTTACCTTGAGGGACGTCTTCAGTGTGGTAGAGGCTCTTGTGGATATCCGTGGCATAATCGACCATGTTAGTTTTGCTCAAGAGCTCGATTTTGGACTTGAAGATCTGTTCCTCTGGGTATAGCTGTCGTTCTTGGATAAACTCCAAGAGAGGGAACACCAGGTGCCTGTCTAAATTGGGTGCAATTCTCGGAGTTAGATCGTAAGTAGCCATTGTTGCTCTGGGGTGGTGCTGATGTTCGTATTTCCTCCGTATTGAAGGTGGGGAAAGGAAAGAGATAGAATTAGGGTTTTTTAGGTAGTCATGTAGTTGGTTGGAGCCAATATAAAAGCCATCCCTTCTACTTTATATTTTTTTCTTTTCTTCTTCCGTCTACACCACCTAGCTAATCTTACTTTACTTCTTCTACACGCTACTCTTTCTCTATTCTCCTTCCCGCCGCTTCTTTATTAGGATTTTTCCTCTCCCTTTCTTCTTCCTTCTGATGGACCCAATTACATTTTTCTTAGCAGTGTTGCTCATATTAGCCTTCGTGTCATTTTCCTCCATATCATGTTGCATTTACCTGTTGAGGAGGGACCTGAAGAGGTCCCCTTATTTCCTTCCTAACAAAGTCAGCTCCCCTCCTGTCCTTCCTGTCACCGTCAGCTCCCCTCCTTCTTAACAGGGCTCCTCTGAGTTAATACCATTAACTAACAGGTAGGAGGGCTTCTCAGTGAGCCCTGAGTTAACACCCATGGTGTTAAATCAACCTAAGGTTCCTTTTATGTTCAGCCCTGATTGAAGCCCTCCTGAAGCTCCAAGAGAGAGAATTTATTGTCAAGGTGCTTCCTCATCTTCCTTTCCTCCTTAGGGTCGTGGCCTGAAGGGTGTGCTTCTCCTTCACAACACCCATGGACATTGGGATATCTCTTCAGTTTGCATGATAGGACGCTCAGGCCTTATGGGGGGAAGGAACCCCATGTACGTGGATTAAAAGTATCCCACATCGGAAAGAGGTTAAAGGGGAGAGGGCCTTATAAGCCTTGCCCAAAGAGACCCCAGTGGACGCGTTTTGGGAAGACAGGGTATCAAATCCCTTGACCCGGAAACAAACCCGTGAGGGGAAGGACGCTGGGCGTGAACCCAAAGCGGACAATATTCACTGGTGTGGGCCCAGAGGATGTTACAATTGGTATCAGAGCCTGGGCCTCATGAGTACGGTGTGCTGAGCGAGGACACTCAGGTCTTATGGGGGGAAGGAACCCCATGTAGGTGGATTAAAAGTATCCCACATCGGAAAGAGGTTAAAGGGGAGAGGGCCTTATAAGCCTTGCCCAAAGAGACCCCAGTGGACGCGTTTTGGAAAGACAGGGTATCAAATCCCTTGACCCGGAAACAAACCCGTGAGGGGAAGGACGCTGGGCGTGAACGCAAAGCGGACAATATTCACTGGTGTGGGCCCAGAGGATGTTACAAAAAGGCCAAAGAGGGAAAAGAGAGGTTCGGCCGCCGAAAGTGAAGTTCGGCCGCCGAAAGTGGATGAGGTTTGCTGCCCCCGAATGTAATACCCGGCTGGAATTCGGCACCGGAATTCCTGTTGTCTGGTGGAATCCGGAGTGTTGGGATTCTATAAAAGGGTAGGATTCATGTTTACTAAGTGTTATGATGTGTTTTAAGGGTTTTAAGTTATATAGTTTTGAGTTTTGAAGAGAAAATAGTGCATGGAGACTTTAGCCAAGTTCGGCCGCCGAAGGTAAGTTCGGCCACCGAAAGTGCTCAATGTTCAGCTTCCGAAGTTCAAGTTCGGCCCCCGAATGTTGCATGGTCTTGCATGTGATTGGGCAGCCGAAGCTGAGTTGGCCAGCCAGCTGAGTCATGGATTTTGACAGATGTTGGTCTCAGATTCTTGCCATGGAACAGGTCACGTCTCTCATGACTCATCTGCAAATGGTTTTAGCTGCTCATACAGAAGATTAGTGTGTGTTTTCAAAGGGTTTGAAGGTTTTGAAGCAAAATTTAAGCTTTTGAGAGTTAGTGAGGTTGAAGAAGAGTTGATCTGTTTTCCTTGGATTCAGAACGTTCATCTTCTTGTTTATAGAGGTAAGTGAAGATCTTGAACCCGTTGATATGTTTTCTGAAGGTTTTATGGAAGTTATGGAGAGAGATGCATGTTTAGGTGAAAAATGGTGGTTTTGCTAGTTTATGCATGTATACATGTTTATGTGTTATGTTTGATTTGTTGTTTGGGGTTATTAGATAGTTTTGGACCCCTGTGTTCATATAATTGAGTATATGTGTGTTGAGGAGTTGAAGTATGCATGTATTGAGAGGTGGAAGGGAAAGAGGAGGCTGTTTGCCGTCGGGGCTGAGTTCTGGATGAACTCAGGTTCGGCAGCCGAAGGTTCATTCGGCCGCCGAACCTCCTGCATGGTGGCTTGGTTGCCATAGCTTGCCCCCGAGTGTTTTTGCATGTTCGGCTCTGTTTGGGGGATTCGGCCGCCGAAGGTGCCGCCGAAGGTTAGAGACTTTTGTCTCTGGAGTGTGTTTTGGCCCCCGAAGCTTGCCCCCGAAGGGGTTCGGCCGCCGAAGATGGAGTTTCGGCCGCCGAAGGTGCTTAAGTTTCGTCTCTGGAGAGGACTTTCGGCCGCCGAACCTGCCGCCGAAAGTGTCCTGTTCAGTTTTTCTTTTGCATGTTTTGCATGAGTTTTAGAGTGTGGTTAAGGGGATTCTTGGGGAGTTTAATAGCGTTATTTTTTAAGATAGTTTGGTCCCTCATTTGAGTCTTTATGTGCTTATACAGACCAGAGGAACCAGAGAGAGCAGCAGTGAGTACTGCTCTAGAGTTTTACTGAACCTGCAAAGTCAGTCCAGAGCCAGAGGTGAGTGGAATCAAACTGATTACTCGTTTTAATTAAGACATTAACTGCTTTTAGCATCTTTCATGCATCATAATTATGCAATAGGTTGATTGCATTAGAATTCACCAAGATGTTGCATTGCATAGCTATATTGTTGATGTGGGTGAATGCTGAATGAGCCAATAGTCTCTGAGTTAAGACCAGGAGCCTTTGACTACGCCCTGGCAGGTATAGTAAAGTCCAGGAGCCTTTGACTACGCCCTGGCAATGGTAAGTACAGGTGTTATATACACATATACATATATGAGACAGGAAATCCAGGAGCCTTTGACTACGCCCTGGTATAGAGATACTGGGACTATGTGGTGACAGGTTTACTCTTGATGTGGATTGTCTGTGTTATGATGCATTTCATCAGATCATATTTTGATAAATTGTTTTATTGTACTACTCACTGGGCTATAGAGCTCATCCCACTCCCTTAACCCCAGTCTTGCAGGTTCAGTGTACAGTGTACAGGGGAAGATCAGAAGAGTATCTGAAAGAGAGAAGAGTTTTGTAATAGCTTAGAGTGGACATGTAATATTAAAGAGATGTTCCAGTTGTGTATTAAGTTAGAATTGTGCTTGACTTAGTAATGTTTGTATTGTAAATCTTTGGGTTGTGTACATGATCTGTATATGTATATGTTTTTCAGAGTATGTGAAAAACCAGGCTTAACAGGTATGAGATAACCCACCTAGAGCAAGCTCTAGTCAGGGGTACAGAGTACAGAGTACAGTGATAGTGCATGCACAGGTTAAGCCTTGGTACAGAGAAAAGAGTTTTTTTTTTTATTTTCACAGAAAATGTATGATCATGTATGAGATTTACAGGTACACAGAGTGTATAGCAGGCTTGCTACGGGTTCTGGCGGCCTTAAGCCGACCTGAATCCTAGCGCCGGTGACGGTCCGTTTTGGGGTCGTTACAGATTGGTATCAGAGCCCTAGGTTCATATGATCGGACCTATAGAGAGAGTGTCGGGCTCATAGAGATTACAGTTGGTCAAGCACTATAGGAAATCATGTCCACTAGGATAGGATGTGGAGTCCTGTCTTTTTGATGCTATGAGATGCATATGCATGTGTTTTCTGATTGAGATATATGTTTATGTGCTGATATGCTATAGTATGTGTTGTTTTTTTCAGAGTTAAAATGCGAGGAACTCGTCGATCAGCTCGATTGACTGGAGTCCCATCAGATAGTGAGGGGTTAGCTGCTCGTCCTCCTGCATTGCCGAGGGCAAGGTCTCAGAGATCTAACAGGGAAGGCATGTCAATAGACCCTAGAAGGTCTGTAGACGAGAGCAGAAGAGGGATAGTTAGAGGAGGCAGATCAGAGGAAGAGAGGGAGGCCATGGAGACTGATCCGTCTATGGATGAAGGTATGGGAGAATCTCAGGGAGGTGTTCAGACCTCAGGTTTTGATTATCCAGCTGTTTCCCAGTATCCAGAGTATCCGATGGAGGGTATGTCGGAGTACTCTCGTTTTGACCCATATCCTACATACATGCCCTATATGCCATATCCTCATTATTATCCACCATATCCTATGTATCCACCCTCCCTTATTCATCCAAGTGCAGCACACCCAGAAATAAATGAACCAGTACCTCCACCACCACAAACAGAACCAATAGCCCCTGTTGCCCAAACACAGCAACCTAGTTCATCTGGGAGTAAGGTAAAGATGACTGAGTACCTTAAATTGGATGCTCCTAAGTTTAATACAGGAGATGATCCATTTGAGTACCTGAGAACTGTAAAGATGATTACTGAAGAGTTGGGTGCAGACGACAGTAGAGCCATTGAGATGGCGGGGTTTACATTAAAGTGTAGGAAGGCTCGGGAATGGTTTAAGAACTATATAGAGCCCAGAATGAATAGTATGGCGTGGGGAGAGTTTGCTAATGAATTTGCAGGATGGGCTTTTCCTGATAGCTCCAGGGAGATGAAGATTATAGAGTTTGAACAGTTGAGACAAACAGATGAGATGAGTGTTGATGAGTTCACGGATAAGTTCCTGGATCTGCTTCAGTACGTGGGTCAGGCCTATGATACTGATCAGAAGAAAGCAAGAAGATATACCATGAGACTTCATCCCAGGTATTCTTCTTTGATCCTTCCAGCTGAAAAGGAGAGTTTTCACTCTATTGTGGACGCAACCAGGAAGATGGAAGCTAGTGCTAACATTCAGAAACAGTCAAAGGCACAGGCTTCGGGTTCTAAGGCCCTCAGTTCAGGTTCTACAGGCAGTAAGAGATGGGATAGAGCGAAAGGAACAAAGAATAGGTTCTGGAGTAAAGTCAAGTCTGGTCTGGGAATGGGTAGTGGCTCAAGCTCTGGCATAGCTATTCCAGCATGTAGGAGATGTGGTAGAACTCATAGAGGAGCTTGTCAGTTGGGATCTTCAGCCTGTTTTAGATGTGGACAGGAAGGGCATTTTGCTAAGGAATGTCCTTAGGTGACTTTTGCACCATCCCAGCAGATGATTTCAGGCAGTGTAGCACAGTCAGTAGGGCAGCCAAGAGCTCCAGCCATGCCTCAGAGCAGTGGCAGAGGTAGAGGGAGAGGGGCAGCCTCTACTTCAGCAGCAGGTTCCCGAGGTGCAAATCCTGTAGCCCCAGCACGGATTTTCATTGTGACTCAGGAGGAGGCTAATACATCGAACACAGTGGTGTCAGGTAATCTCATCATTGGGTGTTCAGATGTGTATGCTTTGATGGACCCCGGTGCTTCTCATTCCTTTATTGCTTCGCGAGCCATAGAGAGATTGGGTTTGATCAGTTCTGAGTTAGAGTATCCTTTCTGAGTCAGTGGACCCAAATGGGACCCATCAGTGGCAGTGTCAGTCTGTCGTTTCAGTCCAGTGTTCATAGAGGGTAGATACCTTCCAGCTGACCTTGTGGTTCTAGATTTGACAGATTTTGATGTCATTCTAGGGATGGATTGGTTATCTACATATGGTGCTACCTTGGATTGTAGAGACAAGGTAGTTAGTCTCAGAGACCAGGATGGGTCGGAGTGTGTCTTCAGGGGAGATAGGAGAGGTACACCCAGAGGTCTGATTTCAGCCCTTCAGGCTCGTCGTTTGCTTAGGAGGGGTTGTCAGGGGTTTCTAGCTCATGTGAGAGAGCTAGATAGTCAGGTTAGGGAACCAGCTTCGATACCAGTTGTTCAAGAGTTTCCAGATGTGTTCCCAGATGACTTATCAGGATTACCACCTGGTAGGGAGATAGAGTTTGAAATTGAATTGTTGCCTGGTACCAAACCTATCTCTATTCCTCCCTACAGGATGGCACCAGCAGAGTTAAAGGAGTTGAAAGAACAGTTGCAGGACTTGGTAGATAAGGGTTTCATCCGCCCTAGTACCTCACCTTGGGGTGCTCCAGTGCTCTTTGTCAGAAAGAAGGATGGATCCCTTAGGCTTTGTATTGACTACAGACAGTTAAACAAGGTCACTACCAAGAATAGATATCCTTTGCCTAGGATTGATGATCTGTTTGACCAGCTAGCTGGAGCAGGTTGTTTTTCTAAAATAGATCTGAGATATGGGTATCATCAGTTGAGAGTCAGAGAGGCAGATGTGCCTAAGACAGCGTTCAGAACCAGATATGGGCATTATGAGTTCTTAGTGATGCCGTTCGGGTTGACTAATGCCCCTGCAGCATTCATGGATCTCATGAATAGAGTTTTCAGCGAGTTTCTGGATCACTTTGTGATTGTCTTTATTGATGACATTTTGGTGTATTCCAGAGATGCAGAGGAGCATGCCCAGCATCTGAGGATAGTTCTGCAGACACTGAGAGAGCATGGTTTGTATGCCAAGTTCTCGAAGTGTGAGTTTTGGTTGAGGAGCATTTCTTTCTTGGGACATGTGGTATCAGCAGATGGTATTGAGGTAGATCCCAAGAAGATAGAGGCTATAGCTAACTGGCCCAGACCCACTACAGTGACTGAGATTAAAAGCTTTCTGGGACTGGCAGGTTACTACAGGAGGTTCGTACAGGACTTCTCGAAGATAGCAGCTCCTATGACCAAATTGACTCAGAAGAACCAGAAGTTTATCTGGTCAGACCAGTGTGAAGAGAGCTTTGAAGAGCTCAAGAGGAGATTGACCACAGCACCAGTGTTAGCTCTGCCTGTTAGTAACGAGGATTTCACAGTGTTCTGTGATGCATCTCGAGTGGGATTGGGTTGTGTTCTGATGCAGCAGGATAGGGTGATTGCTTATGCTTCCAGACAGTTAAAGAAGCACGAGTTAAATTACCCCACCCATGACCTTGAGATGGCAGCAGTTATCTTTGCACTCAAGATGTGGAGGCATTACTTCTATGGGGTGAAATGCGAGATCTTCACTGATCACAAAAGTTTACAGTACATCTTGAGCCAGAGGGAACTGAATTTAAGGCAGAGAAGATGGGTAGAATTGCTTAGTGATTATGATTGTAAGATCCAGTATCATCCGGGTAAGGCGAATGTTGTGGCAGACGCCCTAAGTCGAAAATCACTAGGCAGTTTGTCTCATATAGCAGCAGAGCGGAGACCAGTAGTGATGGAGCTTTATAAGCTCATTGAGGAGGGGTTACAGTTAGAGTTGTCTGGTACGGGTGCATTGATAGCACAGATGAGGGTGACACCAGTGTTTCTGGAGCAGATAGCTCAGAGACAGCATAAGGACCCTGAGTTGATGAAAATTGCCAGGACTGTTCAGTCAGGCAACAGTGCAGAATTTAGATTTGACAGTAAAGGGATCCTTCATTATGGGAGTCGACTTTGTGTACCAGATAATAGCAGTTTGAAGGAAGACATTATGAGGGAAGCTCATAATGCCAGGTATAGTGTTCACCCAGGAACCACCAAGATGTATCACGACCTGAAGAGGGTGTATTGGTGGCCAGCCATGAAGAAGGACGTGGCACAGTTTGTAACAGCCTGTGAGGTTTGTCAGCGGGTGAAGTTAGAACATCAGAAGCCAGCTGGAATGCTTAACCCACTACCGATTCCAGAATGGAAATGGGAAAACATAGCTATGGATTTTGTAGTGGGCTTACCAGCAGTGTCCAACAGGATAGACTCTATATGGGTGATTGTGGACAGACTCACGAAATCTGCTCATTTCATTCCAGTTAGGAGTAACTATTCTGTGGATAAGTTGGCACAGGTTTATCTGGATGAGATAGTGAGATAGTGAGATTGCACGGAGTCCCAGTGTCTATAGTTTCAGACAGAGGACCTCAGTTTACCTCCAGATTTTTGCGAAGTCTGCAGAGTGCAATGGGCATGAGATTAGATTTCAGTACTGCTTTCCACCCACAGACTGATGGGCAGTCAGAGAGGACCATCCAGACCATTGAGGATATGCTCAGAATGTGTGTGTTAGACTTTGGCGGTTCTTGGAGGCAGCATCTACCTTTGGTGGAGTTTGCCTACAATAACAGTCAACATGCTAGCATTGGGATGGCTCCTTATGAGGCATTATATGGGAGGAAATGCAGATCACCTGTTTGCTGGGAAGAGGTAGGAGAGAAGGCTCTTGCAGGGCCAGAGTTGGTAGAGCTTACCAGTAAAACAGTGCCTGTGATCAGAGAGAGGATCAGAATAGCACAGAGTAGATAGAAAAGCTATGCAGACATTCGCAGGAAACTGTTAGAGTTTCAGGAGGGAGATTGGGTATTGCTGAAAGTATCTCCAATGAAAGGAGTGGTTCGTTTTGGGAAGAAGGGTAAGTTAGCTCCACGATACATTGGACCCTTTGAGATTTTGCAGAGGATCGGAAATGTATCATATAAGCTGGATTTACCTACTTCTATGGAGAGGATTCACCCGGTATTTCATGTTTCTATGCTACGGAAATTTGTGTCAGATCCGGGTCAGGTTGTTAGTGAGCCTGATGTGGAGATTCTTGGAGATCTCACTTATGTAGAGCAACCAGTACGGATTCTGGACACACAGATCAGACAGCTAAGGAACAAGGAGATTCTGATGGTGAAAGTTTTGTGGAACCACCATAATCTGGAGGAGTGCACTTGGGAGACGCGGGAGTCTATACTCCAGCAGTATCCATATCTGTTTTGAGGTTAGTTTCCTCCTTTTGTTATGTTTTTGTTTGTTTTAGGAACATCCGAGGACGAATGTTTTTAAGGAGGGGAGAATGTAATACCCGGCTGGAATCCGGCACCGGAATTCCTATTGTCTGGTGGAATCCGGAGTGTTGGGATTCTATAAAAGGGTAGGATTCATGTTTACTAAGTGTTATGATGTGTTTTAAGGGTTTTAAGTTATATAGTTTTGAGTTTTGAAGAGAAAATAGTGCATGGAGACTTTAGCCAAGTTCGGCCGCCGAAGGTAAGTTCGGCCGCCGAAAGTGCTCAATGTTCAGCTTCCGAAGTTCAAGTTCGGCCCCCGAATGTTGCATGGTCTTGCATGTGATTGGGCAGCCGAAGCTGAGTTGGCCAGCCAACTGAGTCATGGATTTTGACAGATGTTGGTCTCAGATTCTTGCCATGGAACAGGTCACGTCTCTCATGACTCATCTGCAAATGGTTTTAGCTGCTCATACAGAAGATTAGTGTGTGTTTTCAAAGGGTTTGAAGGTTTTGAAGCAAAAGTTAAGCTTTTGAGAGTTAGTGAGGTTGAAGAAGAGTTGATCTGTTTTCCTTGGATTCAGAACGTTCATCTTCTTGTTTATAGAGGTAAGTGAAGATCTTGAACCTGTTGATATGTTTTCTGAAGGTTTTATGGAAGTTATGGAGAGAGATGCATGTTTATGTGAAAAATGGTGGTTTTGCTAGTTTATGCATGTATACATGTTTATGTGTTATGTTTGATTTGTTGTTTGGGGTTATTAGATAGTTTTGGACCCCTGTGTTCATATACTTGAGTATATGTGTGTTGAGGAGTTGAAGTATGCATGTATTGAGAGGTTGAAGGGAAAGAGGAGGCTGTTTGCTGTCGGGGCTGAGTTCTGGATGAACTCAGGTTCGGCAGCCGAAGGTTCATTCGGCCGCCGAACCTCCTGCATGGTGGCTTGGTTGCCACAGCTTGCCCCCGAGTGTTTTTGCATGTTCGGCTCTGTTTGGGGGATTCGGTCGCCGAAGGTGCCGCCGAAGGTTAGAGACTTTTGTCTCTGGAGTGTGTTTTGGCCCCCGAAGCTTGCCTCCGAAAGGGTTCGGCCGCCGAAGATGGAGTTTCGGCCGCCGAAGGTGCTTGAGCTTCGTCTCTGGAGAGGACTTTCGGCCGCCGAACCTGCCGCCGAAAGTGTCCTGTTCAGTTTTTCTTTTGCATGTTTTGCATGAGTTTTAGAGTGAGGTTAAGGGGATTCTTGGGGAGTTTAATAGCGTTATTTTTTAAGATAGTTTGGTCCCTCATTTGAGTCTTTATGTGCTTATACAGACCAGAGGAACCAGAGAGAGCAGCAGTGAGTACTGCTCCAGAGTTTTACTGAACCTGCAAAGTCAGTCCAGAGCCAGAGGTGAGTGGAATCAAACTGATTACTCGTTTTAATTAAGACATTAACTGCTTTTAGCATCTTTCATGCATCATAATTATGCAATAGGTTGATTGCATTAGAATTCACCAAGATGTTGCATTGCATAGCTATATTGTTGATGTGGGTGAATGCTGAATGATCCAATAGTCTCTGAGTTAAGACCAGGAGCCTTTGACTATGCCCTGGCAGGTATAGTAAAGTCCAGGAGCCTTTGACTACGCCCTGGCAATGGTAAGTATAGGTGTTATATACACATATACATATATGAGACAGGAAATCCAAGAGCCTTTGACTACGCCCTGGTATAGAGATACTGGGACTATGTGGTGACAGGTTTACTCTTGATGTGGATTGTCTGTGTTATGATGCATTTCATCAGATCATATTTTGATAAATTGTTTTATTGTACTACTCACTGGGCTATAGAGCTCATCCCACTCCCTTAACCCCAGTCTTGCAGGTTCAGTGTACAGTGTACAGGGGAAGATCAGAAGAGTATCTGAAAGAGAGAAGAGTTTTGTAATAGCTTAGAGTGGACATGTAATATTAAAGAGATGTTCCAGTTGTGTATTAAGTTAGAATTGTGCTTGACTTAGTAATGTTTGTATTGTAAATCTTTGGGTTGTGTACATGATCTGTATATGTATATGTTTTTCAGAGTATGTGAAAAACCAGGCTTAACAGGTATGAGATAACCCACCTAGAGCAAGCTCTAGTCAGGGGTACAGAGTACAGAGTACAGTGATAGTGCATGCACAGGTTAAGCCTTGGTACAGAGAAAAGAGTTTTTTTTTTATTTTCACAGAAAATGTATGATCATGTATGAGATTTACAGGTACACAGAGTGTATAGCAGGCTTGCTACGGGTTCTGGCGGCCTTAAGCCGACCTGAATCCTAGCGCCGGTGACGGTCCATTTTGGGGTCGTTACACCGAAAGTCTGGTTCAGCCGCCGAACTTGGTAAAGTTGTGGGTGCAGGTTAGGCCGCCGAAAGTGGTTGACCTAGCCACCTATAAAAGGCCCCTTGGTCGGCAGAGGAGGAAAGTTTCTTCCTCTTTCCGAACCAAGGTGAGTTCATACCCTCCTTTGGTTGATTTCATGTTTTCTTCAAGTTCTTTCAAAGGTTTAAAGAGTTTTCACTTGATTTTGAAGGTTTTAAGCAAAAGAGCAAAGTTTAGAGGCTTGGAGAGTTTGGATCATTCTTCCTTGACATCTCCAAGTTTGGACCATCAATTCTCTCGTTCTTCAAGAGGTAAGCATGGATCCTCACCTCCCCTTATGTTTTAAGTGAGTTTTATGAAGAAAGAAAAGGTAGAAATGCATGAGTTGCATGGTTTGCATGAAAAGGGTTTATGTATAAGCCATATGTGATGTTATGATGATGTTTTTGGGGTTTTAAGCTTGTTCTTAGCCCCTATGTGCATGGATAAGGGTATATGCATGTTTTTGAGAGGTTGGCTGCATGTTTTGAGGGTTGGGAAAGGTTTGGAGGCTGAGGTTCTGTGTTTGGACCCGAGTTCTGCCTTGCTGGAGAACTCAGGTTCGGCAGCCAAAGGTAGTTTCGGCCGCCGAACCCTTGAGGATGTTGTTTTGGCCGCCTAAACTCGCCCCCGAAAGTTTGAACTTTCGGCTCTGGCAGAAAGTTTCGGCCGCCGAACATGCCGCCGAAGGTTGGGACTTTCGTCTCTGGAAGGGTCTTTCGGCCGCCGAACCTTGCCCCCGAAAGTGCCCTGTCCAGCCTTCCTTTGCCTGTTTTTCCATGCATGTTTATGATGTTTTAGGGGATTTTTGGGGAGATGTTTATAGCTATGTTAGAGTATGTTTGGGACCTCATTTGAGTCCACCTGTGTAGGTGCAGACCCGAGGAACCAAGGAGGCCCCCAGAGTTAGTTATTTCAGAGGTGTTCAGCAGAGCTAAAGGTGAGTGGAACAGAACTTATGGATGAATTAACTGAAAGTTTTAGCATCAAGCATGCATCATAAATGCCATGAGTATACTAGGTTGTATCGCATTAGAAATCACGAATATGATACATTGCATTATTACTTGAGAATGTGGACGGACATAGAGTATTATCCACTAGCCCTTGGGATATTGAGTTACAAAGACCTGTGGTGCTCCTTTGAGGGTCGGGCATTATGTCATGTACACAAAGACCTGTGGTGCTCCTTTGAGGGCCGGGCATTATGTTATGTATACGAAGTCCTGTGGTGCTCCTTAGAGGGCCGGGCATAGAACCAAGGGAATTTTGGATCTGTCCATCCAAAGGTTATTACTTGTGATGTGATGCATTTCATGATAGCATGTATTTAAATGTTTTTTATGTTTCTGCTCACTGGGCTCTAGTAGCTCACCCCTCTTCCTAACCCCCATGTTTCAGGGCCTCAAAGAAAAGACAAAGGACAACAAGGGTAAAGTCTAAGTTTATGTATAGAGTGGATATGATAATGTAATGAGATGATGGAAAGTAAAGTGATGTCAAGTAAAGTCATGTAAAGAAAGATTATGTAATGTAAAGTTATGTCATGTATATGGAGATATAGTATTGTGCTTGGCCCTAATGTATGATTAATCCCTTTGTACATGAGTTTTATGAAATGTTTTATGACAGGTAATGTTTGATGAGGTTTCATGATGAAACCAAGCTTGATGACCCTATGTGGTCCTATGCTTTCATGCATAGGTCAAGCTGAGATAATGAAAAAGTTCAAAGTTTTTACAGAAATGTATGATCATGTATGGGATTGAACAGGTAAATAGAGAGTATAGTAGGCTTGCTACGGGTTCCGGCGGCCTTAAGCCGACCTGAATCCTAGCGCCGGTAGCGGTCCGGTTTTCGGATCGTTACAGATTGGTATCAGAGCTCTTGGTTCCTATGTTTGGACCTATAGTGTGTTTGGGCTCACAGAGCTAGAGAGTATCGAAGGGCAAGCACAATAGGCAAGATCATGAATAGGAAAGATCATGTCCACTAGGATAGGATGTTGAGTCCTGTCTTTATGATGCTGTGTAATGCCATGACTTGATGCATGTGCATTTAATGTTATGCTATGAGATGTTCTGTATGTGATGGGGGTTCATGTGTTGTCACATGAACTATATGATGCTAATGTTATGAGTGCATGTTATGTTTTCAGAAGTAAAGATGAGAGGAACTCGTCGATCTGCTAGATTGACTGGAGCTCCGCCAGAAAATGAAGGAATGGATACCCGTCCCCTTGCGTTGCCAAGGGCAATGTCTCAGCGGACAGGTAGAGAAAGAGCATCGAGGGACCCTAGAAGGTCTTTTGATGAAAGCAGAGAAACAGAGCAAGGTAGAAGGTCTGATGTGAGGGAAGAGATGGATGTTGACCAGAGAAGAGATGGAAGGTTAGGTGTTGGCATGTCAGAGGAGGGTATGGGATCATCTCAGGGAGGCGCTCAGGCCTCGGGGTTTGGTTATCCACCCCAATATCAGCCCTTTCCTCCGGGCCCAGGATATTCGATGGGAGGTATATTGGAGTATCTGAGTTTTCACCCATATCCCAACTTTATGCCTTATCCACCGTTATACCCACCATATCCACCATACCCCATTTCACCCTTCTACCCAAGTCCAGCAGACCCTTCTCCAGAAAGTTTTGCACCTTCACCATCAGCTGAACCAATAGCCCCTGTTATCCAAACACCTCAACCTGGCCCATGTGAGAAGAGTAAAGTAAAGATGACCGATTACTTGAAGTTGGATGCTCCTAAGTACAAAATAGGAGATGATCCATTTGAGTATTTGAAAACGGTCAAGATGATAGCCGATGGACTAGAAGCAGGTGAGAGCAGAGCCATTTAGATGGCGGGTTTCACTCTGAAATGCAAGAAGGCAAAAGAGTGGTTTAATAGCTATGTGAAACCCAGAGTGGATAACATGTCTTGGGGAGAGTTTGCAAATGAGTTTGCTGGTTGGGCTTTTCCGGATAGTTCCAGAGAGCTCAAGATGATAGAGTTTGAACAGCTGAGGCAGACCAAGGATATGACTGTTGATGAATACACAGACCGGTTCTTGAAGTTGCTGCAGTATGTGGGTCAGGCCTATGATACTGATCAGAAAAAGGCTAGGAGGTATACGATGAGGCTTCATCCGAGGTACTCCTCCTTGATCCTAGCAGCGGAGAGGGAGAGTTTCCACACAGTGGTGGATATTGCTCGAAAGATGGAGGCTAGTGCTATTATCCAGGGTACAGTGAAGCAGCAGGTGGCACAGTCTTCAGGTTCTAAGACCCCAGGTAAGGGCAAGTCAGATCCCTCTTCCCAGAGTGCAGCAGCTTCTGGCAGTAAAAAGTGCAGTGGCAAGCCAAAGAAGAATAAGTTCTGGAATAAGCTCAAGTCAGGTCTGGGTTTAGGTGGTGGCTCGAGCTCAGGCACAGAGGTACCCCAGTGTATGAGGTGCGGTAGGTCGCACAGAAGAGTCTGTCGGTATGGGACAACAGCATGTTTCAGGTGCAGCCAAGAGGGCCACATGGATCGGGAATGTCCCAGAGCTGTTTTCACGGCACTGTCCCAGCAGTCAGCTCCAGGCAGTATGGCTCAGCCATCAGCTCTAGCCACAGTGCAGGGCAGAGGTCGAGGGAGAGGGTCAGCCTCTTCTTCAGGTTCCCGAGGTGAGGGTCAGTCAGCTCCGGCTCGGATCTTCACGATGACACAGTAGGAGGCTAACACGTCTAATACAGTGGTGTCAGGTAACCTCCTTATTGGCTGTACAGATGTTTATGCTTTAATGGACCCCGGTGCTTCTCATTCTTTTGTTGCTCCTAGAGCCGTAAAGAGAGTGGGTTTGATGACGTCTGGGTTAGAGTGTCCCCTGTGGGTCAGTGGACCCAAGTGTGATCCGACAGTAGCAGAATCAGTTTGCTGTTGTTGTCCAGTGTTTATAGATGGTAGATGCCTTCCAGCTGACCTTGTGGTTCTAGAGTTGACGGATTTTGATGTCATCCTAGGGATGGATTGGCTATCTGCACATGGTGCTACCTTGGACTGTAGAGACAAGGTAGTCAGGTTCAGAGGTCTGGATGGATCAGAGACTGTCTTTAGAGGAGACAGGAGGGGTACGCCTAGAGGTTTGATATCAGTCCTTCAGGCTCGTAGGTTGCTCAGGAGGGGTTGTTAGGGGTTTTTAGCTCATGTGAGAGAGCTGGATAGTCATGTTGGGGAACCTGCCTCAGTGCCCGTAGTCAAAGAGTTTCTTGATGTGTTCCCAGACGAGCTTCCAGGTTTACCACGTGATAGGGAGATAGAGTTCGAGATAGAGTTGTTGCCTGGTACCAGACCGATCTCTATCGCTCCCTACAGGATGGCACCAGAAGAGCTAAAGGAGTTAAAAGAGCAGTTGCAAGAGTTGGTAGATAAGGGTTTCATTCGACCCAGTACCTCGCCTTGGGGTACTCCAGTGCTCTTTGTGAGAAAGAAGGATGGATCCTTGAGACTTTGTATCGACTATAGGCAGTTGAACAAAGTCACTACCAAGAATAAGTATCCTCTACCCAGGATCGACGATCTATTTGACCAGCTGGCAGGAGCAGGTTGTTTTTCGAAGATAGATCTGAGATCAGGGTATCACTAGTTGAGAATCAGAGAAGAGGATGTGCCAAAGACAGCTTTCAGGACCAGATATGGGCATTATGAGTTCCTAGTAATGCCGTTCGGGTTGACTAATGCCCCTGCAGCGTTTATGGATCTCATGAACAGAGTTTTCAGACAGTATCTGGATCACTTTGTGATTGTCTTTATTGATGATATCTTAGTATATTCCAGAGATGCAGAGGAGCATGCCCAGCATCTGAGGATAGTGTTGCAGACCTTGAGAGAGCATGGCTTGTATGCCAAGTTCTCCAAGTGTGAGTTCTAGCTGAGGAGCATTTCTTTCTTGGGGCATGTAGTGTCAGACCAAGGAATAGCAGTGGACCCCAAGAAGATAGAGGTTGTAGCTAATTGGCCTAGACCCACCACAGTGACAGAGATTAAGAGCTTTTTGGGTTTGGCAGGCTACTATAGGAGGTTCGTTCAGGACTTCTCTAAAATTGCTGCTCCTATGACCAGATTGACCAGGAAAAACCAGAAGTTTATATGGTCTGACCAGTGTGAAGAAAGTTTTGAAGAGCTAAAGGAAAGGTTGACTTCAGCACCGGTGTTAGCTCTGCCTACCAGTTATGAAGACTTCACAGTGTTCTGTGATGCGTCCCGGGTGGGACTGGGTTGTGTGTTGATGCAGAATGATAGAGTGATAGCTTATGCTTCTAGGCAGCTGAAGAAGCATGAGATGAACTACCTTACACATGACCTTGAGATGGCAGCTGTGATCTTTGCACTCAAAATGTGGAGGCATTACCTCTATGGGGTTAAATGTGAGATCTTCACAGATCATAAAAGCCTGTAACACATTTTGAGTCAGAGAGATTTGAACTTGAGGCAGAGGAGATGGGTGGAATTGCTTAGTCACTATGATTGTAAGATCCAGTATCATCCGGGGAAGGCAAATGTTATGGCAGATGCTCTAAGCCGAAAATCACTTGGCAGTCTATCCCATATCGCAGCAGAGAGGAGGCCGGTGGTGAAGGAGTTCTATAGGCTCATTGAAGAAGGGCTACAGTTAGAGTTGTCTGGTACTGGTGCTTTGCTAGCTTAGATGAGAGTTACACCCGTGTTTCTAGAGCAGGTGGCTCAGAAACAACATGAGGACCTAGAGTTGGTCAAGATTGCCAGGACTGTTCATTCAGGCAAGAGTGAAGAGTTCATATTCGACGACGAAGGGATCCTTCGCTACGGGACCAGGTTCTGTGTACTAGATGACATCAGTTTGAAGGGAGACTGATAGAGCATATTTTAGTCCATTTTATCATTATGTTCTTGATGTTTATTTACATCTTTTCTGCTTAATTTTGTGATTTTAATTATGTTTTGCAGATATTAGGTGTAAAGAGACAATCTGAAGAAAATGCTCTTAAAACTGCCAAAAAGTGCCAAATATGGAAAGTGCCAAAAAAGGAAAGTTTCCAAATAAGGAAAGTTTTCAGAAAAGGGAAGTCTTCAAATGAGGAAAGTGCAGAGGCAAAAGCAAACAAGGAAAGCTCAGTCAGAAGATTATTTGAAATTCAAATCGCAGATCTTTCTTTCCTTGTTCAAAGATGTGCACACACTGCAGCAGTCATATCTTCCTATTTAGGCAGCAAGATCTCAAAGAGATACTCTTCCTCTTCTGCGTTCAGCATTCAAAATTCAAACGAAGGCTCCCCCTAAAAAGGAAAGACTGGACATATATCTTTCCATCTCTGCACATTAATGACTGCGCTCTCCTTCCTCTTCTGCAGTCTATGCGCACGCCACCTGCCTTCTGGAGACCAAGGCGCGCATCCTTCCTCTTCTGAAAGCCTTGAAACATGTCTCTTTCCTTCTGAAGCTCCAGCCACGACTCCTTCCTCTTCTGGAAGCATTAATGCACGATTCTTTGCTCCTCTGAACACAAACCGCGCGCACCAACTTCCTTCCGCAGAGCATTCGCGCGCAGCCTTCCTTCTGAAGCCGAAAAATGCGATTCTTTCCTTTTCAGACACAACTTGGGCAGCAAATACCTCTTGGGCAGTAAGTATGACCTAGGGCAACACTTTTCAACTATAAAAAGCCACATAAGAAGCCTCTACATGTCCTTTACACTCCCCTTGGGAGACACCTACGGGATTCACATCTCTTCTTCTACCTTTCTTCTTTTCTTTTATTTTTATTTTTGTTTCAGCCATGAGAGGCTGAAACCTTTTATTCTAGTTGAAGATTAGGTGATACTTTGGTTGTTTTATGGATTGGGAGACTTGATCAAACATTGTTTAACTTTTGGCTGTTTAATATTTATGCAATTTCATGCTTGATTTCAATATTGCTTTGTTGTTTAGATCTACGTTGATTCTTGATTGCAAAGTAATAATATGTTAGTTTGAATGATTTAAGTTCGTAATTGCTTGGATTATTCAAACATAAGAACACTTGGTGTAAAAGCTAAGGAAGTTGCATGATCTAGTGTTGTCACCATACGTTTGGGTAACTAGGATTAGATCTCTCTATTTCTTAATGCAATTGACAATTGTTTTGATGCCTAAGGCTCAAGGACATTCCTTGGCAATCTGTTAATTAGTAATTAATTAGAGGACGTTCCCTAATTGGTTTAATCATAAGGAGAGATAATGGTGGTGAGAAGCGTCTTCCATCTCCATAACTAATCTATTGAATCAATCAAAGGAAACTAAGTGTCTATGATCAATCCCAACAACTAAAGTGGATCCAACTCTTCAACTAGATTTTTCTTATTATTTATTTCTCTTTTATTTTATTATTTGCTTTATTTTTATTGCTTTCAGTTTTAGATTAATTAAATCAACCTCAAAACCCCCCATTTTACTTTCAGTTTAGTTGGTTTCAGTTTTATCTCGTTTCAGTTTATTTTGCTTTTCGTTTATTTCTATTTCAATTTTATCTCGTTTCAGTTTATTTTGCTTTCCGTTTATTTCTCTTCTAGTTTTATCTCGTTTCAGATTTATCTCGTTTCTGTTTATCTCATTTTCAGTTTATCTTATTTTCAGTTTTCTTCTTTTTCAGTTTATTTTTGTTTCAGTTTATTTTATTGGTCTTGGTAAGGAAAATAGGTAAGTTCTCAATTCCATGTGGATTCGATCCTTTCACCACTATCTACAGTTGTAAAATTGTTGATAACCAGAAAGGTTATTTTTGACCGGCTTTGACAATCGCGAGTCAGAGACATTATGAGGGAAGCTCATAATGCCAGGTACAGTGTGCATCCTGGAGCCACCAAGATGTATCAAGATCTGAAAAGAGTCTATTGGTGGCCAGCGATGAAGAGAGAAGTGGCACAGTTCGTGTCAGCCTGCGAGGTATGTTAGAGAGTGAAGCTAGAACATCAGAAGCCGGCTAGCATGCTTAACCCACTGCCGATTCCAGAGTGGAAATGGGAGAATATAGCTATGGATTTTGAAGCAGGGTTACCGGCAGCGTCCAACAGACTAGATTCCATATGGGTGATTATGGACAGACTGACCAAATCTGCTCACTTCATCCCTGTTCATAGTGGCTACTCTGTGGATAAATTGGCGCAGGTGTATGTTGAGGAAGTTGTGAGGTTGCATGGGGCTCCTGTTTCCATAGTGTCTGATAGAGGACCCCAGTTTACCTCCAGGTTTTGGCGAAGTCTGCAAAATGCCATGGGCACAAGGTTGGACTTTAGCACTGCTTTCCATCCACAGACTGACGGACAGTCAGAGAGGACCATCCAGATGATAGAAGATATGCTCAGAATGTGTGTGCTAGATTTTGGCGGTTCTTGGAAGCAACATCTACCTTTGGTGGAGTTTGCCTACAATAACAGCTATCATGCTAGCATAGGGATGGCTCCATATGAAGCTCTGTATGGGAGGAAGTGCAGGTCACCTGTTTGTTGGGAGGAAGTTAGAGAGAGGTCCTTAGTAGGGCCTGAGTTGGTAGAGATTACCAACAGAGTAGTGCCTATCATCAGAGAAAGACTCAGAACTGCTGTCAGTCGGCAGAAGAGCTATGCAGACATTCGCAGGAAGCATATAGAGTTTGAGGAGGGGGATCTGGTTTTGCTGAAAGTGTCTCCAATGAAAGGGGTGTTCGTTTTGGGAAGAAAGGTAAGCTAGCTCCACGGTACATCGGACCTTTCGAGATTTTGCAGAAGGTCGGGAATGTGTCGTACAAGTTAGATTTACCTGCTTCTATGGAAAAAATCCATCTGGTCTTCCATGTTTCCATGTTACAAAAGTTTGTGTCAGATCCGAGTAAGGTTCTGAGTGAACCAGATGTAGAGATCGCAGAGGATCTCACCTATGTAGAGTAGCCACTGCGGATCATAGACACTCAGATCAGAAAGTTGCGAAACAAGGAGATCCCGATGGTAAAAGTCCTTTGGAACCACCATAATATCGAAGAATGTACTTGGGAGACACGGGAGTCTATGCTCCAGCAGTATCCCTACCTCTTTTAAGGTGAGAGTTTTGTTTTTTTTTTTTTTTTTTTGTGTTTTCATACCATGTTATGTTATGTGATGTTATGTTCATGATAGGCATGTGCTAGTTGAGGAACATTTGGGGACAAATGTTCTTAAGGGGGGGAGAATATAATACCCGGCTAGACCCCGGCATCGAAATTCCTACCTTTCCGGCTGAATGTCCGATGGAATCCTGGATTCATGGGTGTCGGAGCCTTCTTCATGGGTAAAACAGAGGTTTTGAAAATGTTTTAGCATGTTTTTATGATTTTTATGCAAGAAAAATGAGTTTTGAAAGGAAAAGGCCAAGGAGGGAAAAGAGAGGTTCGGTAGCCAAAAGTGAAGTTCGGCCGCCGAAAGTGGATGAGGTTTGCTGCCCCCGAAAGCCTGGTTCAGCCGCCGAACTTGGTAGAGTTGCGGGTGCAGGTTAGGCCGCCGGAAGTGGATGACCTAGCCACCTATAAAAGGCCCCTTGGTCGGCAGAGGAGGAAAGTTTCGTCCTCTTTTCAAACCAAGGTGAGTTCATGCCCTCCTTTGGTTGATTTCATGTTTTCTTCAAGTTCTTTCAAAGGTTTAAAGAGTTTTAACTTGGTTTTGAAGGTTTTAAGCAAAATAGCAAAGTTTAGAGGCTTGGAGAGTTTGGATCATTCTTCCTTGACATCTCCAAGTTTGGACCATCAATCCTCTCGTTCTTCAAGAGGTAAGCATGGATCCTCACCTCCCCTTATGTTTTAAGTGAGTTTTATGAAGAAAGAAAGGGTAGAAATGCATGAGTTGCATGGTTTGCATGAAAAGGGTTTATGTATAAGCCATATGTGATGTTATGATGATGTTTTTGGGGTTTTAAGCTTGTTCTTAGCCCCTATGTGCATGGATAAGGGTATATGCATATTTTTGAGAGGTTGGCTGCATGTTTTGAGGATTGGGAAAGGTTTGGAGGCTGAGGTTCTGTGTTTGGACCCGAGTTCTGCCTTGCTGGAGAACTCAGGTTCGGCCGCTGAAGGTAGTTTCGGCCGCCAAACCCTTGAGGAGGTTGTTTTGACCGCCTAAACTCGCCCCTAAAAGTTTGAACTTTTGGCTCTGGCAGAGAGTTTCGGCCGCCGAACATGCCGCCAAAGGTTGGGACTTTCGTCTCTGGAAGGGTCTTTCGGCCGCCGAACCTTGCCCCCGAAAGTGCATGACTTTCGGCTCTGGAGGGACTTTCGGCCGTCGAACCTGCCGCCGAAAGTGCCCTGTCCAGCCTTCCTTTGCCTGTTTTTCCATGCATGTTTATGATGTTTTAGGGGGTTTTTGGGGAGATATTTATAGCTATATCAGAGTATGTTTGGGACCTCATTTGAGTCCACCTGTGTAGGTGCGGGCCCGAGGAACCAAGTAGGCCCCCAGAGTTAGTTATTTCAGAGGTGTTCAGCAGAGCTAGAGGTGAGTGGAACAGAACTTATGGAAGAATTAACTGAAAGTTTTAGCATCAAGCATGCATCATAAATGCCATGAGTATACTAGGTTGTATCGCATTAGAAATCACGAATATAATACATTGCATTATTACTTGAGAATGTGGACGGACATAGAGTATTATCCACTAGCCCTTGGGATATTGAGTTACAAAGACCTGTGGTGCTCCTTTGAGGGCCGGGCATTATGTCATGTACACAAAGACCTGTGGTGCTCCTTTGAGGGCCGGGCATTATGTATGTATATGAAGTCCTGTGGTGCTCCTTAGAGGGCCGGGCATAGAACCAAGGGAATTTTGGATCCGTCCGTCCAAAGGTGATTACTTGTGATGTGATGCATTTCATGATAGCATGTATTTAAATGTTTTTTATGTTTCTTCTCACTGGGCTCTAGTAGCTCACCCCTCTCCCTAACCCCCATGTTTCAGGGCCTTAAAGAAAAGACAAAGGACAACAAGGGTAAAGTCTAAGTTTATGTATAGAGTGGACATGATAATGTAATGAGATGATGTAAAGTAAAGTGATGTCAAGTAAAGTCATGTAAAGAAAGATTATGTAATGTAAAGTTATGTCATGTATATGGAGATATAGTATTGTGCTTGGCCCTAGTGTATGATTAATCCCTTTGTACATGAGTTTTATGAAATGTTTTATGACAGGTAATGTTTGATGAGGTTTCATGATGAAACCAAGCTTGATGACCCTATGTGGTCCTATGCTTTCATGCATAGGTCAAGCTGAGATAATGAAAAAGTTCAAAGTTTTTACATAAATGTATGATCATGTATGGGATTGAACAGGTACACTGAGAGTATAGTAGGCTTGCTACGGGTTCCGGCGGCCTTAAGCCGACCTGAATCCTAGCGCCGGTAGCAGTCCGGTTTCCGGGTCGTTACACAGGCAATCATAAATTTCCTCAAAGAGCAAATGAAAATCGAAATAAAAGATTTAGTATATCTTAGTTTGATGAATTTGGGAGTTGGTTAGAATATAGCATAGCTAAAAATGCTGCATATTGTTTATATTGTTATCTTTTTTCATCTGGGCGTAGTGAAAGGGGTCATGATACTTTTATTGCCAAAAGTTTTACTAATTGGAGAAAAAAGAAAATATTGAGAAAACATGTAGGAGACCATAATAGCGATCATAATAGATGTCGTTTAGCTTGCCAAGATTTAATGAACTAAACTCAATACATTAAAGTGTCTATTTTAAAATAATTAGAAAAATCAAAGATTGAGTATAGTTATGGATTAAATGTATCGATTGTTTGTCTCTGTTGTTTCTTGACACAAGATTTGGCTTTTTGAGAGAATGATGAGTCTGAAGAGTCATTAAGTCAAGGAAATTTTATTAAATTACTGAAAGTGTTAGCTTCATGTAATGGAAAAAATTAATAATGTGGTGTTGAAAAATGCTCCTGAAATTTGAATCTCATAGCTCCTTCTATTAAAAAATATATCATTAATGCATGTGCAGTTGAAATAATAAATATTGTAATTAGAGATTTGGGGATGATTTATTTTTCATTTTAGTTTATGAATATCGGGATGTATCAGTGAAAGAGCAAATGGGAGTTGTTAATCGTTATGTTAATAAATTTGGATGTGTTGTTGAAAATTTTTTGGGTATTATGCATATCAATGATACTAGTGTATCATCACTTAAAAAAGCTATAGAGTTTTCATTTTCTACCCATGGTTTGAGTGTATCAAGTTTGAGAGGTCAAGGATATGATAGAGCTAGTAATATGCGAGGGGGAATTTAATGAGCTTAAGAGTTTGATTTTAAGGGAAAATTCTAGTGCTTATTATGTCCATTGTTTTGTTCATCAACTTCAACTTACACTTATTGTTATTGCTAAAAAACATTCAAGCATAAGCATTTTTTTTAATACTGTTGCACATTTGTACAATGTTGTTGGAGATTCTTATAAAAGAAGAGACATGTTTTGGAAAAAAGCAAAGAGAGAAAGTAGTTGAAGGGATTGGAATTGGAGAAATAGCAATTGGATAAGGTTTAAATCAAGAGATGACAATAAAGAGACTAAAAGATACTCGTTGGAGTTCTCATTATAGTACATTAATTAATTTGATACATTTATTTTCATCTGTAATTGATATTCTTGAGTATATTAGTGAAAATGGTAATGATGATCCACAAAGGGGTGAAGCAATTGAGTTGCTAGACATTATGAATCGTTTTGAATTTGTTTTTGTGTTGCTTCTCATGAGAAAAATTTTGGGAATCACTTATGACTTATCATAAGCTTTGCAAAGAAGGGATCAAGATATTGTAAATACAGCTAGTTAAAGTTTCCAAATGTCGTTTGCAAATTGTAAGATATAATGGTTGGGAATCTTTATTACTTGAAGTAGTGTAATTTTGTGGTAAACATGATATACTAGTGTTAGAGATGGATGATTTGTACACAATGAGAGGGAGATCAAGAAAAAAAAAAACTGAAAAGATGACAAATCTTTATTTCTACCATGTTGAGCTATTCTACTCTGTCATTGATATGCAACTTCAAAAACTTAATAATCATTTTGATAAAGTGAATACAAATTTGCTTTTATGTATATCATGTCTTGATCTTAATGACTCATTCTCTGCATTTAATTGAGCAAATTGATTGAACTTGCAAAATTTTATCCATGTGAATTTTCTCCAGTTGCTCTACTTGAACTTGAATTTCAACTTGAGAATTTTGTCTTCGATATGCGTATGGACAAGAAGTTTTTTTATGTGAAAGGAATTGGTGATCTTGCTGAAAAATATGGTAGCTACAAAATATTATATTATATTTCTCTTAGTGTATACGTTGGTTAAATTGTCATTGCACTTACTAGTTGCTACAGCCACAATTGAAAAAGTATTTTCTACAATGCACATCATAAAAAATCGACTCCGCAATAAAATGGGAGAAGATTTATTGAATGATTATTTGATAACTTATCAAAGAGATTTATTTGTAAATGTTGATAATGAAAATATTATGAATAGATTTTAAGTAATAAAAAATAGATGAGAAATATTGTAATTTTATTGTAACTGCTTATCTACTTTTTATAATGTATTTTTTAATGTATATTATTTTTTAATTATTTATTTAATTTATATCTGTGACTAAAATTTCTAGATTCCTCACTAATCGAACTGGATTCTGCATTTTCTGTAATGCTCCTTCACTTGAACTCCTGCTTATTCAAAATATTGTGCAAGTGCTAGTGGAGTTGAGCCACGGTGAGTTTCGAAAGCCTTTTAGCTCCCTAGTTGAGCTTGGTTGGAAGCGAGTAAGACTAACTTGATTTTAAAGAAAAGTTAAGTGTCACACATGAATTTAAAATTAATTCAGATATGTAGTTAATTCATAAGGGACACGAAATTTATATAACATAAGGTAAGTAAAAATGACTTGGTTATAAAAAAAACTCAAGAGTCTATCGCCCGAAACTCGACTGACTGTAACAATCTTTAAAATTATGATCAAGTACTTAAAGTAAATACTCGACCGCTGGCCTATTGGTGGCTTACCTTAGCCAAATAAAATACTTTAACTGATTTTACCGCATTATTGAGGATCTACTACCCAAATATTCATCTTCCGATAACCCACCTTCTGGTGATTTTCTGGCCAAATTACCTTAACCATTTCATTAAGGGACTAACACCCAGCTGCTCGCCTGGCAGTAACCTGTATTGTGGTAATTTTGGCACAACTGCCTTAACCATTTCAAAGGACTAACTCCCAGATGCTCGCCTTGTGATAACTCGCCTTATAGTTATTTTTGACAAAAATGCCATAACCATTTCATTAGGGGGGCTAACACCCAAATGCTCATCTGGTATCATTAAGCATGCTCATGCATCACAAATGCCATGTATATGTAATTAGGTTATTTTGCATCAGAGTTCACAATATAATGCATTGCATAATTTATTATTGTTGTGGATGTTGGATGACCCACTAGCCCTCGAGTATGTTATGATATGTTATTATGGATATGGAAGTCCAAGTCGAGGCCCATTCTACGCCCCTGGCACTATAGATATGTTATGTTATGTGTAAGAGAAAGTCTAGGTCGAGACTCATTCTACGCCCCTGACACTATGGATATGTTATGTTATGTTATGTTTAAGAGGAAGTCATGAGGAGCACCCGTCGTGTATCGGACATTATTGGAATTTGTAGAGGGTTACTGGTGACAAGTCCATCTTGATGTGAATTATTTATGTTGTGACGCATTCATACGATCATATATTTTATTGAACTGCTTTTTTTATGTTCTGCTCACTAGACTTTTGTAGCTTATCCCCTTTCCCCTAACACTAGGTTTGCAGAATCAGAGTTAGCTCAGGAAGTCAGCTGAGTTGCTGGTATAGCCTGTTGTAATAGTATAGCTGTGAATATGTATTAATTTGTGGATTAGAATTATGCTTTGCCCGAGTTTTTCCTTGTAATACTTGCTTTATGATTCTTTTATGTAAAAGTTTTTAAGTATGAGTTATGTTTGAACCGAGTTTAAGGCATGAAATATTGACAATACTGGAGCATTTGATGAGGGCTCTAGTATGGGTCTCTATGTTTTCAATTATGATGCATGCACAGGTCAAGTCTTGGTTCATATAATGGTTATGTTCTGTTGTTCATGTGATCATGTATTAGATTATATTAGTAACAGAATGTATAATAGACTTGCTACGGGCTTCAGCGATCTTAAGTCGATCTGAACCCTAATGCCAGTAGTGGTCCAGTTCCTAGGTCGTTACACCACTAATCCAAAGCGGTCATAAAAGGCCACAGGGCGAATCTCACCCTGTGTTATGGGCAAGTACTGGCTTCAAGCTCACGAGAAATCCTATAGGATACTTCAGGACCCATGGCAAGTATATGCTAGGCCATATGTTTGGGTGTTATTTCCATTATTCAAGGATTTTCAAGATATTTATTACCACTATGATGGATGGGTGCTGACCCCTAGTGATTCTTTAAGAAAAAGAAATAGTTTAAGTCTAGAAGGCTGTAAATGAACACAATGTGTGCAAACACTCAAAAAATAATAAACTTTCATTAAAATCAAAAAATAATAAACTTTCATTAAAAAAGATTATAAGGAATGATATTTTCAGATTCTTTCTGAGTCTCCACTACATTAGAATTTCCTACATCTATTATATTGTTTTTAGAGACGTGATCGATAGGAGTATCCTCAACATGTCCCTCCTCCTCTTCAATCTCATCGTCCTCCTCAAGGAATATGTTGTCTATCTAGGAAAAATCTGCAAAAGAAAACCGCTTTGCCAACTCCTTTTTCACTAAATCTTGGCCTTGTACAAACATCCCCCACCTTGGGCCACTATCTCCTTAAGTTGTGCCTTGAGCTCAACAACTCTAGCAGAGGTAGCCCGAGCCCTTTCAGCTTGAGCCTGTAGCTCCAAGACTTATTTTTACAACAGGGCCACCTGATCCTCTGTAGATTTTGCCTGATTCTCAAGGCTCAACTTGGAAGCGATGGCCTCATCTAGATCGACCCGAAGCTTATCCACAGACTCCAAGGTCTCCTTCATGGTACCCTCGACTTCATTTACCTAAGCCTTCAATCTTGAACATTCCTCGGCCAAAAGCCTCCTGTCCGTATCATTCGTGCTAGACTCTCACGTCAAGGCTTGTTCGCTCCTTGGCCACATAGGCGCAGAGGGCACCCTCCAGTGCAGAGTGTATGGCATTATAAAAAAGCTCGTGTGTCTCGAGCTCATTCAGGTGGCTGCAGTTTACGGGCCTCAGGGCACCTTTTATTAGCAGGAGGCCTAAAGTGAGATCAACAAGGAGCGAGGCGCCTGATTTAGAGCCAAAGCCAGACGTTGGATACTCGGAAGCTGGGAAGGTTCGACCCTTAACGCTTGCAGGAGCAAGTAAAAAGGAGGTAGGGACATCAGCAGGAAACTCAAAGGCTGGGGCAAAGTCAGAAGCGCCCAGGGCAGAAGACTCAGGCTGTAGATGGGCCGACTCTTCTGCTGATTGAGGGGGTGGGGGACAAGGAAGCATGATCACTACTTCTGCGGGGTGAGCGCGCTTAGCAAAGGGGCTAGCAATCCAGGCAACAGCCTTGCCTTTACGAGCAGCACGTGTTGCCTCAACAAATTTGCTTGACCTAACCATATCTGCAAAAAAGGAAAAGTAAGTAAGAAAGGTATTTCAAAACATAGAAAAGACAGAAAGAGAAGTACCTTAATCCCGAGCTAGAGAAGTGCCTTCACCAAGGCCGGTAAGGCTGGGCGAGTGAGGACCCTGGGTTTGGTTTGCTTGCAAATGGCTCTGCTAAGACAAAATGACATTCCTCACTGCCTGGGTGATGTCCATTTTCTTTGGAGATTTAGCTATCATTAAGAGAAAGCCTAAAGCTTCATCTTCCTCTCTCCTCAGATGGAGCTCATCCTTATTCAATTCCACCCAATAATGCCAGCTTGTTTGAAGACACCCAAAATCTTTCGGCGTCCGATGAGAGAGGATAAAAAATTTATTTTTCTACCACTTCAAGGAGGAAGGCATCCAATAAATATGGTTAAGTACTTTTGACTACCAAAGTACCAAAAATCCTGATTTTTATGGGTACCCAGCTGGTATAACTAGAAGAAAAGCGCTAAACTCAGTTCGATGTCATTGTTGAGGTAGACAAACCGAAAAGCCATTTGGATTCTCCAACTATTAGGATGAAGCAAGGCAATCGAAAGATTGTGAAACTAAAGAAGTTCTACAAAAAATGGGTCCAAGGGGAATAGGAGACCCACCTTCAATTGCTCTTAAAAAACAATGGTAGTACCCTCAGCAGGGATCAAGTCATTAACACGGACATAGGGAGAAGGAACCAAGACTCAGAAAGCCTCTCGAGAAATGTGATATCATATAGATGGTCTAAATCGCACTCTAAGAGGATAGACAGGGTCTCACTAATTAAGCCACCCTCATTTTTAGAGCCTCTCTCAATGGAAGGATAGGGGTTGATACTCAGATGGGCCATCAGAGGAGGAGCTAGAGGAAGAACCCCTGCTAGGGGAAAGATAATAAGAAGTATTCCAGTTCATATTGAAGAAAAAGGAAAATGGAATTATTGTAAAGAGAATAAGTCCATAAGGAGCAAAAAAGAAAAAGAAGTTGTGAAGCAAGTTTCTCTAAAAACAAAGGGATGCAGAAGAAAGAAAAAATGGTATTTGGGGAAGATGAAGGGCTTTTATAGGATGGTTTTAACAGCCGGCTTAAATTTGGCACGATAAGCATTATAGTTGTAATACTCGGCTAAACTCCGGCATCAAAATTCCCATTTTCCAACCGAAATCCCCATCAGAATCTGAAATCTCAAAGCCAGAATGTTTAGAAGGGTAAAATGGGGTTTTCATAAGGTGAAAATTTGAGTTTTGGCAAGGCTTAAAGGTTCGGCCGCCGAAGCTGGCTTCTCCAGCCACCTATAAAGGGCCTTCAGCCTGAAAATCGAGAGAAACTCTTCTCCATTTTCTGGCAGAGGTAATCTCATGTGCTTCTTTAATTCTTCTTGTCGTTTTACTTCAATTTCTAGAGAATTCATAAGTTTTTAACTACGGTTTTGAAGATCCTAGTTGCATTTCAAGTTTTAAACCTTTGAGACCCCCGTATATCGATTTCCCTCTTTCTCTGAGTTTGGGTTGCTATCACCATATTCGTCTCCAAGAGGTAAGCCTAAACCCTTGCTTTTCTTTTATTTTCAAAAGGTTTTCAACTTGTGTTTTGAGGGTTTAATGGTTTTGGTTGTATGTTTGTCCTTGTTGTTCGTTGTAGGATTTGAGTTTAAATGTACTTAATGCATGCTTTCTCTTGTGTTATTGTTGCTGCATGTTGGGTTAGAGGTAGTCTTTGAGGTCTCTTAGGTATGTTAAATAGGTTTGGTTGTTGTGAGGTCTTTGCATGTGAGTTTTATGGTGTTTTGGGAGGCTGAATGCTAGGGTAGAATCGGGTTCTGCCTAAACTAGAGAACCCAGGTTCGGCCGCCGAACCTGTAGGTAGAGGCAGCCTTTTGGCCGCCTAAACTGCCCCCAAAAGTATTGAATTTTGAATTTGTGAAGGGGTTTAGGCCGCTGAACCTGCCCCCAAAAGTTACTGAGCTTCAGATCTGTGAAGGGTTTTAGGCTGCCGAACCTACCCCCGAAAGTTACTGATTTTCGGATATGTGAAGGATCTTCGGCCACTGAATTTGCCACCGAAAATCCCCTGCCCAGCCTTTTTCTGCTTGTTTTATATACATGTTTTGGTATGTTTTAGGGGGTCTTGGAGAGTTGTTTAGAGTCTTGTAAGAGTCATGTTTGGTCCCTCATTTGAGTCCATCTGTGTAGGATCAGATCTAGGAGACCGTAGAGGCCTGCAATGAGATAACTATGTCAGTTTTAGATGAGCATCAGCCAGAAGTGAGTAGAACTGAACTAATCTATTATTTTGATGTAATCAATCCTTTTAAGCATGCTCATGCATCACGAATGCTATGTATATATATTAGGTTGTTTGCATTAGAATTCACGAATATGATGCGTTGCATAATTTACTGTTGTTGTGGATGGATGTTGGATGACCTACTAGCCCTCGAGTATGATATGTTATGATGTCTATGGAAGTCCAGGTCGAGGCCCATTCTATGCCCTTAGCGCTATAAATTCATTATGTTATGTTATATTTAAGAGGAAGTCCTGAGGAGCACCCATCATAGGCCGGGCACTATTGGAATTTATAGAGAGTTACTGGTGACGAATCCATCTTGATGTGAATTGTTTGTGTTGTGACGCATTTCATTTGATCATACATTTATTTAATTGTTTTTATGTTCTACTCACTAGACTCTTGTAGCTTATCCCTTTCCCCTAACTCTAGCTTTGCAGGACTAGAGTTAGCTCGGGGAAGTCGGCTGAGTTGCTAGTACAGCTTTTTGTAATAGTATAGATGTCGACATGTTATATTTTATGGTTTTAGAATTGTGCGTTGTCCTAGTATTTGTTCTTGTAGTCCCTGTTAGCATGATCCTTATGTAAAAGTTATAATTATGAGTTATGTTCGAACTAAGATTGAGGCATGTGATGTTTACCATACTGGAGCATTTGATGAGGGCTCTAGTATGAGTTTTATGTTTTCAGTTTTGATACAGGCACAGGTCGAGCCTTGGTTCATGGAATGTTTATGTTTATGTTTTCGTGTGATCATGTATGGAATTTTATCAGGTGTAGCAGGATGTCTAGTAGGCTTGCTACGGGTTCCGACGACCTTAAGTCGATCTGAACCTTAGCACCGTTACCGGTCTGGTTTGCGGGTCGTTACAGAGTGGTGTCAGAGCCCTAGGCTCATAAGGGTCGGACCTAGAGTGTTGGACTCATAGATATTATAGAAGGGTAAGCACATTATGAAAAATCATGTCCACTAGGATAGGATGTAGAGTCTTGTCTTGATGAAAGTTTGATGATGTGTAATGCCATGATTGTATGCATGTGCATTGATGATATGTTGTGTATGATGAGGGTTCATGTGTATCCATATGAACCATATGATGCTAATGTCTATATGATGAATGTTTCTTTTCAGAAGACCGGATGCAATGCTCACATCGATCTGTACAGTTGACTGGAGTTCCACCTGAAAATGAGGGTATGGATGAGTTCCACCTGAAAATGAGGGTATGGATGCCCTTCCTCCTACTACTTCGTCAAAAGCGCAGTGGAGTAGGACTAACAGAAGTGCAATGTCAATGGACCCTAGAAGGTCTTTTGATGTAAACAGAAGAAGAATAGATCTAGGTAGGATGTCTGCTGACGTTAGGGAAACAGTAGGGGGTGATCAGAGGAGAGATGGAAGTCTGGGTGTGAGTTTTGAAGGAGAGGATATGAGAGAATCTGAAGGAGGCGCCCAGGCCTCAGGATCTGCCTATCCACCTCAGTATCAATCTTACCCACAGAGACCCAGGTATCCGATGGGAGGCACATCGGATTTCTCTAGCTACCACCGTACCCCTCACACATGTCCTATCCTCCCTACTACCCACCATACCCACCTTATCCCATGTTTTCACCACCACCCCTTTTTCAGAATCCGACAAACCCTAACCCAGGGAGTGCTGCACCACCTCCTCCCCCACCATCAGTGTAATACCCGGCTAGACTCCGGTATCGGAATTCCTACCGTCCGGTGGAATCTCGGATGTCGGAAACCTCTAGAAGGGTAAAAACATGTTTTATGAAATGTTTTTAATGTATTTTACGTTTTAAGCAAAAAGGAAATTTAGTTTTGAATGAAAAAGACCAAAGGAGGCTTTGCCAGGTTCGGCCGCCGAAAGTGAGGTTCGGCCGCCGAACATGGTGGGGTTTTGGGAGCGCTTTAGGCCTCCGAAAGCCTTGTTTGAAAGACTCAAGGTTCGGCCGCCGAACCTCATGTTCGGCCGCCGAACATGCATGAGGTGTGGGGGCACGTTAGGCCGCCGAAAGGTGACAGAACCAGCCCTATAAGAGACCCCGTGACCGAAACAGGCGAGGTTTTCTCTCCCATTTCGGCCGACGGTAAGCTTTAGCCCTCCTATGGTCATTTTAAGTGTTTTCCCTCAAATCCTTTAGATCTTAACAAGTTACATCTTGTTTTTGAAGAGTTTTAAAGTTTAAGCAAGTTTTGGAGCTTTGAAGTTCAAGAACTCGAATCTCCTCATCTTCGAGCTAGGATCGTTTCTCTCTCGCTCTTCAAGAGGTAAGAGCCGATCTCTAGTTCTATATGTGTTTTAAGTAAGTTATATGCAAGTTTTTGGGGTAGAAATGCATGAGTAGGCTTGATGGGTTTTTATGAAAAATCCATGGTTTTAATGTGTGTTTATGTGCAATGTGGCTTGCTTGTGTGTTGTAGTTGGGGTTTAAGTTTGTTGGAGACCCCTAGGAGCTTGTATGCTTGTGTATGAGTGTTGTAGAAGAGTTTTATGCATGATTGGTTGTGTAGGGGGTTGTTTTGGGCATGAAGAACCAAGTTTCTGCCCTTTGGCAGAAACCAGGTTCGGCAGCCGAAGGTACTTTCGGCCGCCGAACCAGCTTGGGAGGCAGCTTTAGGCTGCCGAAGCTTGCCCCCGAAAGTTGGAGTTTCGGCTCTGTCCGAGACTTTCGGCCGCCGAAGGTGCCGCCGAACATGCATGAGTTTCGCCTCTGTCTGGGAGTTTCGGCCGCCGAAGGTGCCGCCGAACCTGCCTGACTTTCGGCTCTGGAGGGACTTTCGGCCGCCGAAGGTGCCGCCGAAAGTGCCCTTCCCAGCCTTTTCTTGCATGTTTTCTAGGTATGTTTTGAGGTGTTTTTAGGAGGTTTTTGGGGGTATGTTTAGAGTTATGTTCTTGTTGTTTGGTGCCTCATTTGAGTCCACCTGTGTAGGTTCGGACCCGAGGACCCGAGACCCCCGGTTGTGAGATAGTCTTTCAGAGTCCGTCGTTAAAGCTTCGGTCACCAGGTGAGTGGGATCTTTCCCTAAGTTTTTAAGTAAAGAATAAATGAACAAATGAATGAATCTGATAGCATACTCATGCATCATTAATGCCATGCGATGTTTCAGGATGTTTGCATTAGAAATTCACGAATGTGTTGCATTGCATAATTTGATGTTGATGTGGATGGTTATTGGGTGATCCATAGTCCTCTAATGTTATGTTATGATGATATGTTATGGAAGACCAGTGAGGCCCATTCTACGCCCCTGGCACTATGTAAGAGAAAGACCAGCGAGGCCCATTCTACGCCCCTGGCACTTTGGAATGTTATGATATGTATGTTATGTAAGAGAAAGACCAGCGAGGCCCATTCTACGCCCCTGGCACTTGGAGATGTGAGGACTAATGGTGACAATACCATCCTTTATGTGATTAAATGTGATGTGTTGCATTTCATGAAAGCATGTAAAGTAAAAGTTATGTTATTGAATGTTAATAATAAAATGAATAATAATATACCTAAAAAGTGTGGAATTAAAGTAAATGTTAATAATAAAATGAATAATAATATACCTAAAAAGTGTGGAATTAAAGTAAATGTTAATAATAAAATGAAGAATAAAATACCTAAAAATGGAGGAATTAATATCATGTTTTTACTTTTGCTCACTGGGCTTTTTAGCTCACCCCTCTCCCCTAACCCCAGTCTTGCAGGTACTGTGTAGATAGAGAAGTCAGAAGAGTAAGAGGAGGTTATGTAATAGCATAGCTGTGGACATGGTTTATTCATAATGTAAAAGTATGTAATGTCATGTAATGTAAGTTTTATAGTGTGCTTGACTAGAGTCTGTTGTAATCCCTTAAATACATGAGATAAATGTTTTATGATGTTTATGTAACCCAAGCCTGATATATGTTATGTACCCCATTGGAGTATTTGTTGAGAACTCCAATGAGGGGTTTATGTTATGATTATGCATGCACAGGCTAGGCTGGGTAAAGAAATGTTTGAATGAAAGAAAAGTTTTAATTTTTATGTATGTTTTAGTTCATGTATGGGATTGAACAGGTTCACAGGATATATGTTTGGCTTGCTACGGGTTCCGGCGGCCTTAAGCCGACCTGAATCCTAGCGCCGGTAGCGGTCCGGTTTCCGGGTCGTTACAGAATGGTATCAGAGCCCTAGGTTCATATGGTCGGACCTAGAGTGTCGGGCTCATAGATGTGATAGAAAGGTCAAGCACAATAGGAAATCATGTCCACTAGGATAGGATGTAGAGTCCTGTCTAGAATGCAAGTATGTATGCCATGAGATATGCTATGATTATGATGTGTATATGATGTGGGTTCATGTGTTTCCACATGAACCATCTGATGTTAATGTTTTGTTATCTGTGCTGTTTTTCAGTAAACAGAATGCGAGGAACTCGTCGATCAGCTAGATTGACTAGAGTACCATCGGAGGATGAGGGCACGAGCGCCCGTCCTCCAGCATTGCCAAGGGCAATGTCAAGCAGGTCCAACAGGGACAGAACAGTGAGGGACCCTAGAAGGTCCTTGGATCTGGGTAGAAGCAGATCAGTAAGGGGTACAGTTCAGGAAAGAATGTCAGTTGATGGAGAAGAAGAGATGGATGTGGAGCAGAGGAGGGACGGTAACCTTGGTGTAAACATGCCAGAAGAGGGCATGGGTGAGTCTCAGGGAGGCACTCAGGCCTCGGGGTTTGTTCTACCACCCCAGTACCCACCTTTTTCACCATACCCCGGGTATTCGATGGGAAGTACATCGGATTACCCCAGTTTTAATCCTTACCCTTCTCACATGCCATATCCACCTTTCTACCCACAGTATCCACAGTACCCTATGTACCCACCTCCATCCTTCCATCCAGGCACGGCAAACCCTATCCCAGGGGATGTCGCACCTCCACCACCAGCAGAACCCACAGTTCCAGAAACCCAAAGACCTCAACCTACCTCATCTGGAGGGAGCAAGGCCAAGATGACCGACTATATGAAGTTGGGTGCTCCCCAGTTTGATACCGGTGATGATCCGTTTGTGTACCTGGAGAAGGTCAAAACAATTACAGATGAGATAGGTGCTGATGACAGCAGAGCCATTCAGATGGCTGGTTTCACCCTGAAATGCAAAAAGGCCCGTGAATGGTTCAAGGGCTATGTGAAACCAAGGGTGGACAGTCTTTCATGGGAGGAGTTTGCGAATGAGTTCGCAGGATGGGCTTTCCCTGACAGTTCAAGGGAGCTGAAGATGATTGAGTTTGAACAGCTGAAACAGACAGATGAGATGGGTGTCGATGAGTACACCGATAGATTCTTAGAGTTATTGCCGTTTGCTGGGCAACATCTGGACACAGATTCGAAGAAGTCGAGGAGGTATACCATGAGGCTCAATTCCAGGTATTCCTCTTTGATTCAGTCAGCCGATAGAGAAAGTTTCCATGCCATTATAGACATGGCCAGGAGAATGGAGGCTAGTGCCGTAATAGAGGGAAAAGTCAAGCAGTCAGTGGCACAACCTTCTGGTTCTAAGACCCCAGGTGGGGGAAGGATAGATCCTTCATCCTTGAGTTCAGCTAGTAAGAAGTGGAGCAGTACCACTAAGAAACCAAAGAAGAATAAGTTCTGGAGCAAGATCAAGTCAGGTCTGGGACTAGGAAGTGGCTCAAGCTCTGGTGCTGATAATGCAGTATGTGCAAGGTGTGGTAAGCTACACAGAGGGGTATGCCGTTTTGGGACAACAGCCTGCTACAGGTGTGGGCAGGAGGGACACATGTCCATGGAGTGTCCTAGAGCAGTTCCTATGGCACGGCCCCAGCAGACTACTTCGGGTAGTGTGGCACAGCCAGCAGCTTCAGCCGCGACACAGGCCAGTGGCAGAGGCCGAGGGAGAGGGTCAGCCTCTTCTTCATCAGCTTACAGAGGGGAAGGTCCGTCAGCTCCAGCACGGATCTTCACTATGACGCAACAGGAGGCAAACGCATCCAACACCGTGGTGTCAGGTAATATCATCATTGGTTGTTCAGATGCTTATGCCTTAATGGACCCGGGTGCATCCCATTCTTTTGTTTCTCCGAGAGCGGTCGAGAGGTTGGGTTTGATGGTCTCTGGGTTAGAGTGTCCCCTATGGGTCAGTGGACCCAAGTGTGACCCGTCAGTGGCAGAGTCAGTCTGCCAGTACAGTCCAGTTTTCATAGAGGGAAGATGCCTATCCGCCGACCTTGTGGTTCTAGACTTGACAGATTTTGACGTCATTCTAGGGATGGATTGGCTATCTACCCATGGTGCTACCTTGGATTGCAGAGACAAGGTAGTTAAGTTCAGATGTCAGGATGGGTCAGAGGTTGTCTTTAGAGGAGACAGGGGGAGTACACCTAGAGGTTTGATATCAGCCCTACAGGCCCGTAGGCTGCTCAGGAGGGGTTGTCAGGGTTATCTAGCTCATGTGAGAGAGCTAGACAGAGATGTCAGAGAGCCCGCCTCAGTGCCTGTGGTTAGAGAGTTCTTAGATGTCTTCCCAGACGAACTGCCAGGTTTACCGCCTCCTAGGGAGATAGAGTTCGAGATAGAATTGATGCCAGGAACCAGACCGATCTCTATCCCTCCCTACAGGATGGCGCCAGCAGAGCTGAAGGAGCTTAAAGAACAGTTGCAAGAGCTGGTAGACAAGGGTTTCATCCGACCGAGTACCTCACCTTGGGGTGCTCCAGTGTTGTTCGTGAAAAAGAAGGATGGATCCCTTAGACTTTGTATCGACTACAGACAGTTGAACAAGGTCACTACCAAGAACAAGTACCCCTTGCCTAGGATCGATGATCTATTCGACCAGCTAGCAGGAGCAGGTTGTTTCTCCAAAATAGATCTGAGATCTGGGTACCATCAGCTGAGGATCAGAGATGAAGACGTGCCAAAGACAGCTTTCAGAACCAGATATGGGCACTACGAGTTCCTTGTGATGCCGTTCGGGTTAACAAACGCCCCTGCAGCATTCATGGATCTCATGAACAGAGTATTTAGCCAATATCTGGATCACTTCGTTATTGTCTTCATAGATGATATCTTAGTGTATTCCAGGAATGCAGAAGAGCATGCCCATCATCTGCGGTTGGTCTTGCAGACTTTGAGGGAACATGGCTTGTATGCCAAGTTCTCTAAATGTGAGTTCTGGCTGAGGAGCATTTCGTTCTTGGGGCATGTAGTGTCAGAGAATGGTTTTGAGGTGGATCCCAAGAAGACAGAAACTGTGGCTAACTGGCCTAGACCCACTTCAGTGACAGAGATTAGAAGTTTCTTGGGTTTGGCAGGTTACTATAGGAGGTTCGTTCAGGACTTCTCAAAGATAGCAGCTCCTCTGACCAGGTTAACCAGGAAGAATCAGAAATTTCTGTGGACCGACCAGTGCGAAGAGAGTTTTGAAGAACTTAAGAAGAGGTTGACTTCAGCACCAGTTTTAGCTCTGCCATCTGGTGATGAGGACTTTACAGTCTTTTGTGATGCATCCCGTGTGGGACTGGGTTGTGTACTGATGCAGAATGAGAGGGTGATTGCTTATGCTTCTAGGCAGCTGAAGAAGCATGAGTTGAATTACCCCACACATGACCTTGAGATGGCAGCGGTAATCTTTGCACTCAAGATGTGGAGGCACTACCTCTATGGGGTAAAATGTGAGATCTTTACAGATCATAAGAGCCTGCAGCACATCCTGAGTCAAAGAGATTTGAATTTGAGACAGAGAAGATGGGTAGAACTGCTCAGTGAGTACGATTGCAAAATCCAGTATCATCCGGGTAAGGCTAATGTAGTAGCTGATGCCTTAAGCCGGAAATCACTCGGCAGTCTATCCCACATCACGGCAGAACGAAGACCAGTAGTAAAGGAGTTCTACAAGCTCATCGAAGAAGGGCTGCAGTTAGAGTTGTCGGGTACAGGTGCCTTGTTGGCTCAGATGAAAGTGACACTCGTGTTCCTTGAGCAAGTTGCTCAGAAACAGCATGAGGACCCCGAGTTAGTGAAGATTGCCAGGACTGTTCAGTCAGGCAATGATAGTGAGTTCAGATTCGACAGTAAAGGGATCCTCCGCTATGGGAGTCGATTATGTGTACCAGACGACATAGGGCTAAAAGGAGACATTATGAGAGAGGCTCATAATGCAAGATACAGCATTCACCCCGGAGCCACCAAGATGTATCAAGATTTGAAGAAAGTTTATTGGTGGCCAGCAATGAAGAAAGAAGTGGCACAGTTCGTGTCAGCCTGCGAAGTGTGTCAGAGGGTGAAGCTGGAACATCAGAAGCCGGCTGGAATGCTTAACCCGCTACCTATTCCAGAATGGAAATGGGAAAATATAGCTATGGACTTCGTAGTAGGGTTACCGGCGGTATCCAACAGAGTGGACTCCATATGGGTGATTGTGGACAGACTCACCAAATCTGCTCACTTCATTCCTGTCAGGAGCGGCTATTCTGTGGACAAGTTGGCACAGGTGTATGTGGACGAGATCGTTAGGCTGCATGGGGTTCCCGTTTCGATAGTGTCAGATAGAGGGCCCCAGTTCACCTCCAGGTTTTGGCGGAGTCTGCAGAATGCCATGGGTACTAGGTTGGATTTCAGCACTGCCTTTCACCCCCAGACTGATGGACAGTCAGAAAGGACCATCCAGACTATCGAGGATATGCTCAGAATGTGTGTGCTGGACTTTGGCGGTTCTTGGAGGCAGCATCTACCTTTGGTGGAGTTTGCCTACAATAACAGCCATCATGCTAGCATCGGGATGGCTCCATATGAAGCTTTGTACGGAAGGAAGTGCAGATCACCTGTTTGCTGGGAGGAAGTTGGAGAGAAGGCCTTGGCAGGGCCTGAGCTAGTAGAGATTACCAGCAGGGTGGTGCCCATAATCAGAGAAAGAATCAAGACTGCTGCAAGCAGACAGAGGAGTTATGCAGACATCCGCAGAAGGCAGTTAGAGTTTCAGGAGGGGGATCTGGTATTGCTTAAAGTGTCTCCAATGAAAGGAGTGGTTCGCTTCGGGAAGAAAGGTAAACTAGCCCCACGATACATCGGACCCTTCGAAATCTTGCAAAAGATTGGGAATGTGTCGTACAAGCTAGATTTACCTGCATCAATGGCAAGAATCCATCCGGTTTTCCATGTTTCGATGTTGAGGAAGTTTGTGTCAGATCCGAGCAAGGTTCTTAGTGAACCTGATGTGGAGGTCCAGGAGGATCTCACCTATGTTGAACAGCCAGTACGGATCATAGACACGCAGATCAGACAGTTAAGGAACAAGGAAATCCCGATGGTGAAAGTCCTGTGGAACCACCACAACTTGGAAGAGTGCACTTGGGAGACACGGGAGTCTATGCTCCAGCAGTACCCTCAGCTCTTTTAAGGTTAGATCCCTATGTGTTGATGTGCTTAATATGTATGTTATATGTTTGCCATGTTATGTGTTGTTTGGTGAACATTCGGGGACGAATGTTCTTAAGGGGGGAAGAATGTAATACCCGGCTAGACTCCGGTATCGGAATTCCTACCGTCCGGTGGAATCTCGGATGTCGGAAACCTCTAGAAGGGTAAAAACATGTTTTATGAAATGTTTTTAATGTATTTTACGTTTTAAGCAAAAAGGAAATTTAGTTTTGAATGAAAAAGACCAAAGGAGGCTTTGCCAGGTTCGGCCGCCGAAAGTGAGGTTCGGCCGCCGAACATGGTGGGGTTTTGGGAGCGCTTTAGGCCTCCGAAAGCCTTGTTTGAAAGACTCAAGGTTCGGCCGCCGAACCTCATGTTCGGCCGCCGAACATGCATGAGGTGTGGGGGCACGTTAGGCCGCCGAAAGGTGACAGAACCAGCCCTATAAGAGACCCCGTGACCGAAACAGGCGAGGTTTTCTCTCCCATTTCGGCCGACGGTAAGCTTTAGCCCTCCTATGGTCATTTTAAGTGTTTTCCCTCAAATCCTTTAGATCTTAACAAGTTACATCTTGTTTTTGAAGAGTTTTAAAGTTTAAGCAAGTTTTGGAGCTTTGAAGTTCAAGAACTCGAATCTCCTCATCTTCGAGCTAGGATCGTTTCTCTCTCGCTCTTCAAGAGGTAAGAGCCGATCTCTAGTTCTATATGTGTTTTAAGTAAGTTATATGCAAGTTTTTGGGGTAGAAATGCATGAGTAGGCTTGATGGGTTTTTATGAAAAATCCATGGTTTTAATGTGTGTTTATGTGCAATGTGGCTTGCTTGTGTGTTGTAGTTGGGGTTTAAGTTTGTTGGAGACCCCTAGGAGCTTGTATGCTTGTGTATGAGTGTTGTAGAAGAGTTTTATGCATGATTGGTTGTGTAGGGGGTTGTTTTGGGCATGAAGAACCAAGTTTCTGCCCTTTGGCAGAAACCAGGTTCGGCAGCCGAAGGTACTTTCGGCCGCCGAACCAGCTTGGGAGGCAGCTTTAGGCTGCCGAAGCTTGCCCCCGAAAGTTGGAGTTTCGGCTCTGTCCGAGACTTTCGGCCGCCGAAGGTGCCGCCGAACATGCATGAGTTTCGCCTCTGTCTGGGAGTTTCGGCCGCCGAAGGTGCCGCCGAACCTGCCTGACTTTCGGCTCTGGAGGGACTTTCGGCCGCCGAAGGTGCCGCCGAAAGTGCCCTTCCCAGCCTTTTCTTGCATGTTTTCTAGGTATGTTTTGAGGTGTTTTTAGGAGGTTTTTGGGGGTATGTTTAGAGTTATGTTCTTGTTGTTTGGTGCCTCATTTGAGTCCACCTGTGTAGGTTCGGACCCGAGGACCCGAGACCCCCGGTTGTGAGATAGTCTTTCAGAGTCCGTCGTTAAAGCTTCGGTCACCAGGTGAGTGGGATCTTTCCCTAAGTTTTTAAGTAAAGAATAAATGAACAAATGAATGAATCTGATAGCATACTCATGCATCATTAATGCCATGCGATGTTTCAGGATGTTTGCATTAGAAATTCACGAATGTGTTGCATTGCATAATTTGATGTTGATGTGGATGGTTATTGGGTGATCCATAGTCCTCTAATGTTATGTTATGATGATATGTTATGGAAGACCAGTGAGGCCCATTCTACGCCCCTGGCACTATGTAAGAGAAAGACCAGCGAGGCCCATTCTACGCCCCTGGCACTTTGGAATGTTATGATATGTATGTTATGTAAGAGAAAGACCAGCGAGGCCCATTCTACGCCCCTGGCACTTGGAGATGTGAGGACTAATGGTGACAATACCATCCTTTATGTGATTAAATGTGATGTGTTGCATTTCATGAAAGCATGTAAAGTAAAAGTTATGTTATTGAATGTTAATAATAAAATGAATAATAATATACCTAAAAAGTGTGGAATTAAAGTAAATGTTAATAATAAAATGAATAATAATATACCTAAAAAGTGTGGAATTAAAGTAAATGTTAATAATAAAATGAAGAATAAAATACCTAAAAATGGAGGAATTAATATCATGTTTTTACTTTTGCTCACTGGGCTTTTTAGCTCACCCCTCTCCCCTAACCCCAGTCTTGCAGGTACTGTGTAGATAGAGAAGTCAGAAGAGTAAGAGGAGGTTATGTAATAGCATAGCTGTGGACATGGTTTATTCATAATGTAAAAGTATGTAATGTCATGTAATGTAAGTTTTATAGTGTGCTTGACTAGAGTCTGTTGTAATCCCTTAAATACATGAGATAAATGTTTTATGATGTTTATGTAACCCAAGCCTGATATATGTTATGTACCCCATTGGAGTATTTGTTGAGAACTCCAATGAGGGGTTTATGTTATGATTATGCATGCACAGGCTAGGCTGGGTAAAGAAATGTTTGAATGAAAGAAAAGTTTTAATTTTTATGTATGTTTTAGTTCATGTATGGGATTGAACAGGTTCACAGGATGTATGTTTGGCTTGCTACGGGTTCCGGCGGCCTTAAGCCGACCTGAATCCTAGCGCCGGTAGCGGTCCGGTTTCCGGGTCGTTACAATCAGAATCAGTAACTCCTGAAACCCAACCATACAAACCTAATCCATCAGCAGGGAGCAAAGTCAAAATGACAGATTATTTGAAGTTGGATGCTCCTAAGTATAAAGAGGGGGATGACCCATTTGAGTATATTAAAGTAGTGAAAACGATAGCTGATGAGTTAGGGGCCAATGACAGCAGATCCATTTAGATGGCGGGGTTCACTCTAAAGTGCGAGAAGGCAAAGGAGTGGTTCAAAAATTGTGGACCCGAAGCTGGACGGCTTATCTTGGGAACAATTTGCAAATGAGTTTGTAGGATGGGCCTTTCCAGACAGTTTGAGGGAATTAAAGGTAATAGAGTTTGAGCAGTTGAGTCTGGGAATGGGTAGTGGTTCAAGCTCTGGTTCAGATAGCTCTGGATGTGTGAGGTGCGGTAAGCCGCACAAAGGGCTTTGTCGGTTTGGGACTAAAGCTTGTTACAGATGTGGTCAAAAGGGGCACATGGCACGTGAATGTCCCAATGCAGCTAGAATGACACAGTCCCAACATACGGCTTCTGGCAGCGTGGCTCAGCCAGCAGCTTTAACCACATCTTAGGGTAGAGGGCAAGGTAGAAGGAGAGGGACAACCTCTTCTTCAGCAGGTTCCTAAGGGGAAGGTCTTTCAGCTCCAGCACGGATCTTCACCATGACACAGTAGGAGGCCAACACATCAAACACAGTGGTGTCAGGTAAACTCACTATTGGGTGTTCTGATGTGTATGCTCTTATGGATTCTGGTGCCTCTCATTCTTTTGTTTCTCCGAGAGCCATAGACAATTTGGGTTTGATATCTTCCAAGCTAGAGTGTCCTCTTTGGGTCAGTGGGCCCAAGTGTGATCCATCTGTGGCAAAGACAATCTGCCGGTTCAGTCTAGTTATAGTTGAGGATAGGTGCCTTCCAGCTGACCTTTTGGTTCTAGATTTGACTGATTTTGACATCAATTCTAGGGATGGATTAGCTCTCTACTCATGGTGCTACCGTGGACTGCAAAGACAAGGTAGTTAAGTTCAGACAACAAGATGGATCAGAGGTCGTCTTCCGATGAGACAAGATAGGTATGCCTAGAAGCTTGATATCTGCCCTGCAGGCTCATAGGTTGTTTAGGAGGGGTTGTCAGGGGTTTCTTGCTCATGTCAGAGAGTTTAATGGTCAAGTTAGGGAACCAGCTTCAGTGCCCGTGGTTAGAGAGTTTCTTGACATTTTCCCAGATGAGCTACCAGGTTTACCACCTGCTAGGGAAATAAAGTTTGAAATTGAAGTAATGCCAGGAATCAAACTGATAGAGCATATTTTAGTCTATTTTATCACTATGTTCTTGATGTTTATTTACATCCTTTCTGCCTAATTCTGTGGTTTTAATCATGTTTTGCAGATATTAGGTGTAAAAAGACAATCTGGAGAAAATACTTTTAAAACTGCCAAAAAGTGCCAAATATGGAAAGTTCCAAATAAGAAAAGTTTTCATATATGGAAAGTTCCAAATAAGGAAAGTTTTCATATATGGAAAGTGCCAAATAAGGAAGGAGACAGAAGGTACAGTCAGCAAACTGTTTGAAATTCAAACTGCAGAACTCTCTTGCCTTAATCCAGAAAAGGAAAGTTTTCAAATAAGGCAAGTTTTCAGAAAAGGAAAGCCTTCAAATGAGGAAAGTGCAGAAGCAAAAACAAACAAGGAAAGCTCAGTCAGAAGATTATTTGAAATTCAAATCGCAGATCTTTATTTCCTTGTTCAAAGATGTGCACACACTGCAGCAGTCATATCTTCCTATTTAGGCAGCAAGATCTCATGGAGATGCTCTTGTCTCTTCTGCGTTCAGCATTCAAAATTCAAACGAAGGCTCCATCTAATAAGGAAAGACTGCACAGATATCTTTCCACTTATGCACATTAATGACTGCATTCTCCTGCCTCTTCTGCAGCCCATGCGCACACCACCTCTTCTGGAAGCATGATCCGCGCGCACCCTTTCTCTTTTGAAGCTTGGTACGTGCATCTTTCCTTCTGAAGCTCCAGCCACGACTCCTTCCTCTTCTGGAAGCATTAATGCACAATTCTTTCCTCCTCTGAACGCAAGTCGCGCGCCTCCTTCCATCCGGTGAGCTTGCAACGCGATTCTTTCCTCTTTTGCAACAACTTGGGCAGCAAGTTGCACATGGGCAGCATCTTGGGCAGCCTCTACACTAATTAGGAAGCAAGGTCAGCATCTAAACTTATTTAGGAAGCACAATCTGCGCCTCCTTCCCTTTCTGAGATCAAACCGTGCGCACCAACTTCCTTCCGCAAAGCATTCGCGCGCAGCGTTCCTTCTAAAGCCGAAAAACGCAATTCTTTCCTTTTCAGACACATCTTGGGCAGAAAATACCTCTTGGGCAGTAAGTATGACCTAGGGCAACACTTTTCAACTATAAAAAGCCACATAAGGAGCCTCTATATGTTCTTTACACTCCCTTTGGGAGACACCTACGGGATTCACATCTCTCCTTCTACCTTTCTTCTTTTCTTTTATTTTTGTTTTTGTTTCAGCCATGAGAGGCTGATATCTTTTATTCTAGTTGAAGATTAGGCGATACTTTAGTTGTTTTATGGATTGGGAGACTTGATCAAACATTGTTTAACTTTTGGTTGTTTAATATTCATACAATTTCATGCTTGATTCCATTATTGCTTTGTTGTTTTGATCAATATGGCCAATTGATTCTTGATTCCAAGGTAATATATTGTTAGTTTGAATAATTTTGAGTCCGTAATTGCTTGGATTGTTCAAACATGAGAATACTTGGTGTAAAAACTAAGAAAATTGTATGATCTAACGACATCTTATGCGTTTGAGTAGTTAGGATTGGATCTCTCTATCTCTTTATGCAATTAACAATTGTTTTGATGCCTAAGGCCCAAGGACGTTCCTTGGCAATTTGTTAATTAGTAATTAATTAGAGGACGTTCCCTAATTGGTTTAATCATAAAAAGAGACATGGTGGTGAGAAACGTCTTCCATCTCCATAACTAATCTATTGAATCAATCTAAAGAAACCAAGTGTCAATGATCAACCCCAACAACTGAAGTGGATCCAATTCTTCAACTAGAGATTTCTCATTATTTATTTCCTTTTTATTTTATTATTCGCTTATTTTATTGCTTTCAGTAGTTGTTTAATTAAATCAATCTCAAACCCCCCCATTTTACTTTCAGTTTAGTTGGTTTCCGTTTTATCTCGTTTCAGTTTATTTCGCTTTCAGTTTGTTTGCCTTTTCGTTTATTTCTCTTTCAGTTTTATCTCGTTTCAGTTTATCTCGTTTATCTCATTTCAGTTTATCTCATTTATCTCGTTTAAGTTTGTTTCTCTTTCAGTTTATTTTTGTTTTAGTTTAGGTTTTGTTTCATTTTATTTTCTTGGTCTTGATAAGAAAAATAGGTAAGTTCTCAATTCCCTGTGGATTCGATCCTTTCACCACTATCTGCAGTTATAAATTGTTGATAACTAGAAAGGTTATTTTTGACCGGTTTCGACAACCGCTCTATCACAGACCCATCTCTATTCCTCCCTACAGGATGGCACCTGCCGAGTTGAAAGAGTTAAAAGAACAATTGCAAGAATTGGTAGGTAAGGGTTTTATCCGACCTAGTACCTCACCTTGGGGTGCTCCGATTTTGTTCGTGAAAAAGAAGGATGGATCCCTAAGACTTTGTATTGACTACAGGCAATTGAACAAAGTTACTACTAAGAATAAGTATTCGTTATCCATGATCGATGATCTGTTTGACCAGCTAGCAGGAGCCGATTGTTTTTCCAAGATAGATTTGAGATCCGATTATCATCAGTTGAGAGTTAGAGAAGAATATGTGCCTAAGACAACTTTCAGGACCAGATATGGTATTATGAGTTCTTAGTGATGCCATTCGGGCTAACCAATGTCCCTGCAACATTCATGGATCTCGTAAATAGAGTTTTTAGTCAGTTTCTGGATCACTTTGTTATTGTTTTCATTGAAAATATCTTGGTGTATTCCAGAAACGCAGAGGAGCATGCCCACCATCTGAGGAGAGTGTTGTAGACCTTAAGAGAACACGGCTTGTACGCCAAGTTCTCTAAATGTGAATTCTGATTGAGAAGTATCTCTTTTTTAGGGCATGTAGTGTCAGAAAAGAGAATCGAGGTGGACCCTAAGAAAGAAGAAGTTGTAGCTAACTGGTCCAGACCCACTACAGTGATAGAGATCAAAAGCTTTTTGGGTTTGGCAGGTTACTACGGAGATTCGTTCAGGATTTCTCCAAAATAGCTGCTCCTATGACCAGGTTGACCAAGAAGAATCAGAAGTTTGTTTGGTCAGATCAGTGTGAGAAAAGTTTTGAAGAGTTAAACAGAAGACTGATGTCAGCACCAGTGTTGGCTCTGCCTACAAGTAATGAGGATTTCACAGTGTTTTGTGATGCATCCCGAGTGGGACTAGGTTATGTGTTGATGCAGAATGAGAGGGTAATTGTTTATGCTTCTAGACAATTGAAGAAGCACGAGTTAAATTATCCTACACACGATCTAGAGATGGCAGCTGTGACCTTTGCACTCAAGATATGGAGGCATTACCTGTATGGTGTAAGATGTGAGATCTTTATAGATCATAAGAGTTTGCAATACATCTTGAGTCAGAAAGAGTTAAACTTGAGGCAGAGGAGATGGGTAGAACTGCTTAGTGATTATGATTGTAAAATCCAATATCATCCGGGTAAAGCAAATGTTGTGGCAGATGCTCTTAGCCGGAAATCACTTGACAGTCTATCTCACATCGCAGTTGAAAGAAGACCAATGATAGAATTTTTCAGACTTTTTAGCGAAGGATTGCAGTTGGAGTTGTCTGGTATAGGTGCATTAGTAGCACAGATGAAGGTGACACCCGTGTTTCTGGAGCAAATGGCACAGAAATAGCACGAAGACCCCGAGTTGGTGAGAATAGCAAGAGCTGTTCAGAAAGACAAGAATGGTGATTTTAGATTCGACAACAAAGAGATTCTCCGTTACGGGAACATATTATGTGTACCAGATGACATAAGCTTGAAATGAGATATTATGAGAGAGGCTCATAATGCCAGGTACAGTGTTCACCCTGGAGTCCCCAAAATGTATTAGGATCTGAAGAGTGTTTATTGGTGGCCATCGATGAAGAGGGAAGTGGCTCAGTTTGTGTTCGCTTGTGAGGTATGTCAGAAGGTGAAGTTAGAACACCAGAAGTCAGCTAGGATGCTCAACCCACTACCGATTCCAGAGTGGATGTAATAGCCCGGAAACCGATACCCCTCTGTAACGGCCCGAACCGCTACCGGCTCTAGGATCCAGATCGTGTAATACCCGGCTAGAATCTGACATCGGAATTCCTGTCGTCCGGTGGAATCCAGGATGTCAGCATTCTCTAGAAGGGTAAGATTTATGTTTTTCTAAAGTAATGTAATATGTTTTAATGTTTTTAAGTTGAAATGAAATGAGTTTTTGAGAGAAAAGAACCAAGGCAGAAAAGCCAGGTTCGGCCGCCGAAGGTGACATTCGGCCGCCGAACATGCATGGCTTTCGGTTTCATGATAGGCCGCCGAAGGTGGTCTGGCCAGCCACCTATAAAAGGCCCTCAGTCAGTTGAAAGGATAAAGATCGCCTGTTTCTTTCACTTTTTGAGGTGAGACCCTGTCCTTCTTGAGTATGCTTCATGTTTTCATCAAATCTTGCAAAGGTTTGATTGATTTTTATGTTATTTTGAAGGTTTTGAGCTAAAAACTTGAATTTCAAAGTTTGGAGAGTTTGAAGGAGAGTTGCTCCAAAACTCCACGTTAGGATCGTTCATCTTCTTGTTTTCAAGAGGTAAGTGAAGATCCTGAGTTTGTTTTCATGATTTATGGAAGTTTTATGGGGTTTGTGGAGAGAGTTGTATGAATAGGGTAAAAAGTGAGTTTTTGATGATTTTGTGAGAAAAGCTTGTTTATGTGTTATGTGCTTTGTGTTGTTGGGGTTTTTAGGTAGTTTTTGACCCCTTTGAGCATATACTTGGGTGTATGCAAGTTGAAAAGTTGAGGTGTTTGAGTTTGGGAAGGATTGGAGCTTTTAGCGAGAGGCAGAGCAAGTTTCTGCCTTGCTGATGAACTCAGCTTCGGCCGCCGAAGGAAGCTTCGGCCGCCGAAGGAAGCTTCGGCCGCCGAATGTGCTGAGGAGGTGGCTTTGGCTGCCTAAGCTTGCCCCTGAGCCTTTGGACTTTCTGCTCTGGAGGGGAGTTTCGGCCGCCGAAGGTGTCCCCGAAGGTTAGAGACTTTGGTCTCTGGAGTGCCTTTCAGTCCCCGAAACTTGCCCCCGAAAGGGTTCGGCTGCCGAAAGTTGAGATTCGGCCGCCGAAGGTGCATGAGTTTCGGCTCTGGAGAGGACTTTCGGCCGCCGAAAGTGTCCTGTCCAGCTTTCCTTTGCATGCTTTGCATGATTGTTTTAGGGAGTTTAAGGGGATTCTCGGGGAGTTTTATAGAGTTGTTCTTGAGCTAGTCTGGTCCCTCATTTGAGTCCATCTGTGGAGGCACAGACCAGAGGAACCAAAGGGAGCAGCAGTGAGTACTGCTTCAGAGCCTGCAGAGTCAGTCCAGATAGCCAGAGGTGAGTGGAACTAAACTTGATTCTTTTAATTGAGAAATGGAATGTTTTTCGCATATTTCATGCATCATGATTGTGCAATAGGTTGATTGCATTAGAAACCACGAACTTGTTGCATTGCATAGTTATCTGTTGGTGTGGGTAAATGCGGAATGATCCAAATGAGTTTCTGAGTAAGACCAGGAGCCTTTAACTACGCCCTGGCATAGAAAGACCAGGAGCCTTTGACTACGCCTTGGCAGGTATATGAGAAGTCCAGGAGCCTTTGACTACACCCTGGCAAACGGTAAGTACAAGTGTTATATACACATATAGATATATGACAGTAAGACCAGGTGCTCGATTCTACGCCTTGGCACGGTAGAGATACTGAGGCTATTTGGTGACAGGATTACCCTTGATGTGGATTGTCTGTGATATGATGCATTCCATATGATCATGTTTTAATGACTTGTTTTATTGTTCTACTCACTGGGCTATAGAGCTCATCCCACTCCCTTAACCCCAGTCTTGCAGATTTAGTGTACAGTGTACAGGGGAAGTCCAGCAGAGTACAGGAAGAGAGCAGAGTTTTGTAATAGAATATGGTGGACATGTAATATTAAAGAGATGTAACAGTTGTGTATAAAGTTAGAAATGTGCTTGACTTAGTTATTTTGTGTTGTAAATCTTTTGGATACATGGTCTGTTTATATAACTGTTTTACAGAGTATGTGAAAAATACCAGGCTTAACAGGTATGAATTAACCCATCTAGAGCAAGCTATAGTCAGGGTACAGAGTACAGAGATAGTGCATGCATAGGTTAAGCCTTGGTTCAGAAAAGAGTTTTTATTTTCACAGAAAATGTATGACCATGTATGAGATTTTACAGGTACAGAGAGAGTATAGTAGGCTTGCTACGGGTTCTGGCAGCCTTAAGCCGATCTGAATCCTAGCGCCGGTGACGGTCCATTTTGGGGTCGTTACAGATTGGTATCAGAGCCAAAGGTTCAAATGGTCGGACCTATTGAGAGTGTTGGTATCAGAGCCAAAGGGAGATCAGAGGAAGTGAGGGAGGCTATGGAGGTTGATCAGACAATAGATGAAAGTATGGGTGTAGGCAGATTTGAAGAAGGTATGGGAGAGTCTCAGGGAGGCGTTCAGGCCTCGGGGTTTGGTTATCCAGCCTTTCCTCAAGACTCAGAGTATCCGATGGGAGGTATGTCGGAGTACCCTAGTTTTGTCCCATATCCTACTTACATGCTATATATGCCTTATCCTCATTATTACCCACCATATCCCATGTATCCACCCTCACCTATTCATCCGAGTGCAGCACACCCAGAACCAAATGAACTAGTACCACCACCAGAACCAGTAGTCCCTGTTGTCCAAATACCTCAACCTAGCTCATCTGGGGGAAGTAAGGTGAAAATGACAGAGTACCTAAAATTGGATGCTCCTAAATTCAATACAGGAGATGATCCATTTGAGTATCTTAGAACTGTAAAGATGATAATGGATGAGTTGGGAGTTGATGATAGTAGAGCCATTGAGATGGCGGGGTTCACACTTAAATGCAAGAAAGCTCGAGAATGGTTCAAGAATTATGTGGAACCCAGAATGGATAGCATGTCATGGGGAGAGTTCGCCAATGAGTTTGCAGGGTGGGCTTTTCTTGACAGTTCCAGGGAGATAAAAATAATAGAATTTGAACAGTTGAGACAGACAGACGAGATGAGTGTTGATGAGTTTACAGATAAGTTCCTGGATTTGCTTCAGTATGTGGGTCAAGCCTATGATACTGATCAGAAGAAGGCAAGGAGATATACTATGAGACTTCATCCCAGGTATTCTTTCTTGATTCTTCCAGCAGAGAAGGAGAGTTTCCACTCTATAGTGGATGCAGCCAGGAAAATGGAGGCTAGTGCCAATATTCAGAAACAGTCAAAGGCACAAGCTTCGAGTTCTAAGGCCCCTAGTTCAGGAGTTTTAGGCAGCAAGAGATGGGATAGAGAGAAAGGATTCAAGAACAAGTTCTGGAGTAAAGCCAAGACTAGTCTGGGAATGGGTAGTGGCTCAAGCTCTGGCACAGTTAGTACAGTATGCAGGAGATGTGGGAGACCACACAGGGGAGCTTATCAGTTGGGATCTTAAGCTTGTTTTAAATGCGGACAGGAAGGGCATTTTGCTCGGGATTGTCCTCAGGTGACTTTTGTGGCACCATCCCAGCAGATGAGTTCAGGCAGTGTAGTTCAGCCAGTAGTTCAGCCAGCAGCTCCAGTCATACCTCAGAGTAGTGGCAGAGGTAGAGGGAGAGGGACAGCCTCTACTTCAGCAGCAGGTTCCCGAGGTGGAAATCCGGTAGCCCCAGTACGGATTTTCACTATGACTCAGGAAGAGGCTAACACGTCGAACACAGTGGTGTCAGGTAATCTCATCATTGGGTGTTCAGATGTGTACGCTTTGATGGACCCCGGTGCTTCTCATTCCTTTATTGCTTCGAGAGCCATAGAGAGACTGGGTTTGATCAGTTCTGAGTTAGAGTATCCTCTCTGGGTCAGTGGACCCAAATGTGACCCATCAGTGGCAGCGTCAGTCTGTCATTTCAGTCCAGTGTTTATAGAGGGTAGATGCCTTCCAGCTGACCTTGTGGTTCTAGATTTGACAGATTTTGATGTCATTGTAGGGATGGATTGGCTGTCTACATATGGTGCTACCTGGGACTGTGGAGACAAGGTAGTTAGTCTCAGAGACCAGGATGGGTCAGAGTGTGTCTTCAGAGGAGACAGGAGAGGTATACCCAGAGGTTTGATTTCAGCCCTTCAGGCTCGTCGTTTGCTTAGGAGGGGTTGTCAGGGGTTTCTAGCTCATGTGAGGGAGCTAGACAGTCAGGTTGGGGAACCAGCTTCGATACCAGTAGTCCGAGAGTTTCCAGATGTTTTTCCAGATGAACTTTCAGGACTACCGCCTGGTAAGGAGATAGAGTTTGAAATTGAATTGCTGCCTGGTACTAGACCTATCTCTATTCCTCCCCATAGGATGGCACCAGCAGAGTTAAATGAGTTGAAAGAATAGTTGCAGGATTTGGTAGATAAGGGTTTCATCTGCTCTAGTACCTCACCTTGGGGTGCTCTAGTGCTTTTTGTCAGAAAGAAGGATGGATCCCTCAGACTTTGTATTGACTACAGACAGTTGAACAAGGTCACTACCAAGAATAGGTATCCTCTACCTAGGATTGATGATCTATTTGACCAGCTAGCTGGATCAGGTTGTTTCTCTAAAATAGATTTGAGATCCGGGTATCATCAGTTGAGAGTCAGAGAGGCAGATGTGCCAAAGACAGCTTTCAGGACCAGATATGGGCATTATGAGTTCTTGGTGATGCCGTTCGGGTGGATTAACGCCCCTGCAGCATTCATGGATCTCATGAACAGAGTTTTCAGCGAGTATCTAGATCACTTTGTTATTGTTTTCATTGACGATATCTTAGTGTATTCCAGAGATGCAGAGGAGCATGCCTAGCATCTGAGGATAGTTCTGCAGACACTGAGAGAGCATGGTTTATATGCCAAGTTCTCTAAGTGTGAGTTTTGGTTGAGGAGCATTTCCTTCTTGGGACATGTAGTGTCAGCAGATGGGATTGAGGTAGACCCTAAGAAGATAGAGGCTGTAGCTAACTGGCCCAGACCCACTACAGTGATTGAGATTAAATGCCTTCTGGGACTGGTAGGTTACTACAGGAGGTTCATACAGGACTTTTCGAAGATAGCTGCTCCTATGACCAAACTGACTCAGAAAAACTAGAAGTTTTTCTGGTCAGACCAGTGCGAAGAGAGCTTTGAGGAGCTCAAGAGGAGATTGACATCAGCACCAGTGCTAGCTCTGCCTGTTAGTAACGAGGATTTCACAGTGTTCTGTGATGCATCTCGAGCGGGATTGGGTTGTGTTTTGATGCAGAGTGATAGGGTGATAGCTTATGCTTCTAGACAGTTGAAGAAGCACGAGTTGAATTACCCCACCCATGACCTCGAGATGGCAGCAGTTATCTTTGCACTCAAGATGTGGAGGCATTACCTCTACGGGGTTAAATGCGAGATCTTCACTGATCACAAGAGTTTACAGTACATCTTGAGCCAGAGAGAACTGAATTTGAGGCAGAGAAGATGGGTAGAATTGCTCAGTGATTATGATTGTAAAATCCAGTATCATCCGGGTAAGGCGAATGTTGTGGCAAACGCCCTAAGCCGGAAGTCACTAGGCAGTTTATCCCATATAGCAGCAGAGCGAAGACCAGTAGTGATGGAGCTTTACAAGCTCATTGAGGAAGGATTACAGCTAGAGTTGTCTGGTACAGGTGCGTTGATAGCACAGATGAGAGTGATACCAGTGTTTCTGGAGCAGGTGGCTCAGAAACAGCACGAGGACCCAGAGTTGATGACAATTGCCAGGACTGTTCAGTCAGGCAATAGTGCAGAGTTCAGATTTGACAGCAAAGGGATCCTTCGCTATGGAAGTCGACTTTGTGTACCAGATAGTAGCAGTTTGAAGGAAGACATTATGAGGGAAGCTCATAATGCGAGGTATAGTGTTCACTCAGGTGCTACCAAGATGTATCAGAATCTGAAGAAGGTGTATTGGTGGCCAGCCATGAAGAAAGAAGTGGCACAGTTCGTGTCAGCTTGTGAAGTTTGCTAGAGGGTGAAACTAGAACATCAGAAGCCGGCTGGAATGCTTAACCCACTACCGATTCCAGAATGAAAATGGGATAACATAGCTATGGATTTTGTAGTGGGCTTACCGGCAGCTTCCAACAGGATAGACTCCATATGGGTGATCTGCTCATTTCATTCCAGTTAAGAGTAACTATTCTGTGGATAAGTTGGCACAGGTATATCTGGACGAGATAGTGAGACTACATGGAGTTCCAGTGTCTATAGTTTCAGACAGAGGACCTCAGTTCACCTCCAGATTTTGGCGAAGTCTGTAGAGTGTGATGGGCACTTAGAATTTCGTACTGCTTTCCACCCACAGACTGATGGGCAGTCAGAGAGGACCATCCAAACCATAGAAGATATGCTTAGAATGTGTGTGTTATACTGTGGCGGTTCTTGGAGGCAGCATCTACCTTTGGTGGAGTTTGCCTACAATAACAATCATCATGCTAGCATTGGGATGGCTCCTTATGAAGCATTGTATGGGAGGAAGTGCAGATCACCTGTTTGCTGGGAAGAGGTAGGAGAGAAAGCTCTTGCAGGGCCAGAGTTAGTAGAGATTACCAGTAGAACAGTGCCTATGATTAGAGAGAGAATCAGAACAGCTCAGAGCAGACAGAAAAGTTATGCAGACGTTCGTAGGAACAGAGAGAGTTTCAGGAGGGAGATTGGGTATTGCTGAAGGTGTCTCCAATGAAAGGAGTGGTTTGTTTTGGGAAGAAGGGTAAGCTAGCTCCACGGTACATTGGACCCTTTGAGATTTTGCAGAGGATCGGAAATGTGTCGTATAAGCTAGATTTGCCTACTTCTATGGATAGAATTCACCCGGTATTTCATGCTTCTATGCTACGGAAGTTTGTGTCAGATCCGGGTCAGGTTATTAGTGAGCCTGATGTGGAGATTCTTGGGGATCTCACTTATATAGAGCAGCCAGTGCGGATTCTTGACACGCAGATCAGACAGCTAAGGAACAAGGAGATTCCGATGGTGAAAGTCCTGTGGAACCACCATAATTTAGAAGAGTGTACCTGGGAGACGCGGGAGTCTATGCTCCAGCAGTATCCATATCTGTTTTGAAGTTAGTTTCCTCCTTTTTATGTGTTTATTTATTTGTTTTAGAAACATTCGAGGACGAATGTTCTTAAGGGGGGGAGAATGTAATACCCGGCTAGAATCTGACATCAGAATTCCTGTCATCCGGTGGAATCCAGGATGTCGGCATTCTCTAGAAGGGTAAGATTTATGTTTTTCTAAAGTAATGTAATATGTTTTAATGTTTTTAAGTTGAAATGAAACGAGTTTTTGAGAGAAAAGAACCAAGGCAGAAAAGCCAGGTTCGGCCGCCGAAGGTGACATTCGGCCGCCGAACATGCATGGCTTTCGATTTCATGATAGGCCGCCGAAGGTGACATTCGGCCGCCGAACATGCATGGCTTTCGGTTTCATGATAGGCCGCCGAAGGTGGTCTGGCCAGCCACCTATAAAAGGCCCTCAGTCGGTTGAAAGGATAAAGATCGCCTGTTTCTTTCACTTTCTGAGGTGAGACCCTGTCCTTCTTGAGTATGCTTCATGTTTTCATCAAATCTTGCAAAGGTTTGATTGATTTTTATGTTATTTTGAAGGTTTTGAGCTAAAAACTTGAATTTCAAAGTTTGGAGAGTTTGAAGGAGAGTTGCTCCAAAACTCCACGTTAGGATCGTTCATCTTCTTGTTGTCAAGAGGTAAGTGAAGATCCTGAGTTTGTTTTCATGATTTATGGAAGTTTTATGGGGTTTGTGGAGAGAGTTGCATGAATAGGGTAAAAAGTGAGTTTTTGATGATTTTGTGAGAAAAGCTTGTTTATGTGTTATGTGCTTTGTGTTGTTGGGGTTTTTAGGTAGTTTTTGACCCCTTTGAGCATATACTTGGGTGTATGCAAGTTGAAAAGTTGAGGAGTTTGGGAAGGATTGGAGCTTTTAGCGAGAGGCAGAGCAAGTTTCTGCCTTGCTGATGAACCCAGCTTCGGCCGCCGAAGGAAGCTTCGGCCGCCGAATGTGCTGAGGAGGTGGCTTTGGCTGCCTAACCTTGCCCCCGAGCCTTTGGACTTTTGGCTCTGGAGGGGAGTTTCGGCCGTCGAAGGTGTCCCCGAAGGTTAGAGACTTTGGTCTCTGGAGTGCCTTTCAGTCCCCGAAACTTGCCCCCGAAAGGGTTCGGCTGCCGAAAGTTGAGATTCGGCCGCCGAAAGTGCATGAGTTTCGGCTCTGGAGAGGACTTTCGGCCACCGAACCTGCCGCCGAAAGTGTCCTGTCCATCTTTCCTTTGCATGCTTTGCATGGTTGTTTAAGGGAGTTTAAGGGGATTCTTGGGGAGTTTTATAGAGTTGTTCTTGAGCTAGTATGGTCCCTTATTTGAGTCCATCTGTGTAGGCACAGACCAGAGGAACCAAAGGAAGCAGCAGTGAGTACTGCTTCAGAGCCTGCAGAGTTAGTCCAGATAGCCAGAGGTGAGTGGAACTAAACTTGATTCTTTTAATTGAGAAATGGAATGTTTTTCGCATATTTCATGCATTATGATTGTGCAATAGGTTGATTGCATTAGAAACCACGAACTTGTTGCATTGCATAGTTATCTGTTGGTGTGGGTAAATGCTGAATGATCCAAATGAGTTTCTGAGTAAGACCAGGAGCCTTTGACTACGCCCTGGCAGGTATATGAGAAGTCTAGGAGCCGTTGACTACGCCCTGGCAAACGGTAAGTACAGGTGTTATATACACATATAGATATATGACAGGAAGACCAGGTGCTCGATTCTACGCCCTGGCACGGTAGAGATATTGAGGCTATTTGGTGACAGGATTACCCTTGATGTGGATTGTCTGTGATATGATGCATTCCATAAGATCATGTTTTAATGACTTGTTTTATTGTTCTACTCACTGGGCTATAGAGCTCATCCCACTCCCTTAACCCCAGTCTTGCAGGTTCAGTGTACAGTGTATAGGGGAAGTCCAGCAGAGTACAGGAAGAGAGCAGAGTTTTGTAATAGAATATTGTGGACATATAATATTAAAGAGATGTAACAGTTGTGTATAAAGTTAGAAATGTGCTTGACTTAGTATTTTGTGTTGTAAATCTTTTGGATACATGGTCTGTTTATATAACTATTTTACAGAGTATGTGAAAAATACCAGGCTTAACAGGTATGAATTAACCAATCTAGAGCAAGCTCTAGTCAGGGTACAGAGTACAGAGTACAGAGTACAGAGATAGTGCATGCACAGGTTAAGCCTTGGTTCAGAAAAGAGTTTTTATTTTCATAGAAAATGTATGACCATGTATGAGATTTTACAGGTACACAGAGAGTATAGCAGGCTTGCTACGGGTTCTGGCGGCCTTAAGCCGACCTGAATCCTAGCGCCGGTGACAATCCATTTTGGGGTCGTTACAGATCGGCTTAAGGCCGCCGGGACCCATAGCAAGCCAGCTAGACTCTTTATACAACTGGAATAATCCCATACATGCTCAAAGAACAACATGCACATACACACAAAACTGAAAACTAACTTCTACCTAACAGACTCAGACTGAGCCTACTCCGTAGGCACTCTACTTGAATCTTTTCCGATTTGGGTCAAGGGATTGAAACCCTTTCTTCCCTCACGGATTCGATTCCCGAGTCAAGGGATTGGAACACTTTCTTCCCTCTCAGATATGGTTTCCGGGTCAAAGGATTGGAACCCTTTCTTCCCACATCTGTTGAAACCAAACCTGTTGATCTGTACATGCACAAAGCAACACACAAACATAAAGAAAGTGGCAAGCATTCCATAACAGGGATTAATCAGACCTCATGGCCAAGCACAGTACTAAACCATATACACATCATCTTACAACTTATACAATCCTTCCTTTTACATTATTACATAACATTCCTTTAATATAGATCATGTCCGCTATTCTATTACAACACCTTAATCTTTACCCTTGACGCCCCTCTGGACGACCTCTGACCTGCAAAACTGGGGTTAAGGGAAAGGGATGAGCTATAAAGCCCAGTGAGTAGAAAGAATAAAAACAGTTCATTCATTTATTGCATGCTTTAATGAAATGTGTCACAGCACAAACAGTTCACATCTCGGATTAGACATGACCCCAGGACTCCCTCTGTCGGTGCCCGGCCCCCTCAGGAGCTCTCACAGGTCACTACATGCTCTAGTGCCCGGCCCCTTCTATGGAGCACCCACAGGACTTATCTAGGCATAACAGATCGTGGGCTACTGAAGTCGCCTTAGTCCAATCCACACCAACAATTATAATGCAATGCAATGCAACATATTCGTGATCTCTAATGCGGTACATCCTAGTATCACATGACATTCATGATGCGTGTCTCATGCTCATACTGTCATTGTCTTTAAACATTAACTTTAAAACATGCATAGTTAGTTCTACTCACCTGAAGCCAAGCAGTGGCTAACTCTGGGCCAACTCTAACACTGGAGCTAAACACCTCGCCTCAGGTCCGATCCTACACAGATGGACTCACATGAGGTGCCAAACAACTCTAGCATAACTCTAAAACATCTCCCCAAAAACCCCCTAAAACATCAAAGAACATTCATAGAAATCATGCAGAGGAAGGCTGGACAGGGCACCTTCGGCGGCAGATTCGGCGGCCGAAAGTCCTGTCCAGAGACGAAACTCATGCATGTTCGGCGGCACCTTCGGCGGCCGAATGTCCCCTCCAGAGATGAAAGTCCATTTTCGGAGGCAGGGTTCGGCAGCCGAAACAAGCTACCACAGGCAGGTTCGGCGACCGAAAGTCTCTTCTACGGCCGAACCTGAGTTCATCCAGAACTCAGCCTCATGCATAAATAAGTCTCCCTAAACCTTCCTAACCCTCTTAACTTGCATACAACCTCTTAAAACCATGCATAAACCCTTAAACATGCATATAGGAGCTTAAAACAACCTTAAACTCCAACACACATCATCACATAACCACATATAGCAAACATAGGCATAAAGGGTCCATAAACCCTCTCATGCACAACCATGCAATTTCTACCCTTTACCCCCATAAAACTTGCTTAAAACACCATAAAACATCTTAAAACATAAGGATCAACCCTTACCTCTTTGAAGAACTAGAGCTGGTGTGATCCTAACTTCAAAACATGGAGAAACCAAGCTTCAAAAGCTTCAAACTCCAAAACCTTGCTCAAAGCTCACAACTCTTCAAAACAAGGATAAAACTCATTAAAAACCATGAAAGAACTTGTAAAAACCATGAAATCATATCAAGGAGGACATGAGCTCACCTTAGGTGGGAAGAGGAAGGAAACTTACCTCTTGAACTGACCTAAGGGCCTTTTATAGATGGCTTGGTCAACCACTTTCGGCTGCCAAACATGCACCCTCAACTCCACCACATTCGGCGGCCGAACATGGGGTTCGGGGGCAACAAAACTCAGCTACTTTCGGCGGCCGAACATCACCTTCGGCGGCCAAACCTTGCTTTTTCCTCCTTGACCTTTTCTCTTCAAAACTCATTTCTAAAACTATAAAACACATAAAAACCTTTTATAAAACCTTTACTTAACCCTTGCTTAACCCTCAACAAAGGGTCCGACATCCGAGATTCCACCGAATGGTAGGAATTCCGATGCCTGAACAAGCCGGGTATTACAATCTACCCCCCTTACAAAAATATTCGTCCCCGAATGTTAAAACAACAAACAAACATACAAGCAAACAAGCGAAGCCTAAAACCTCTCTCCAAAGAGACACAGGTACTGCTGGAGTAAGAAGTCCCGGGTCTCCCAGGCACGCTTCCATACTTCTTGTTCCTTAGGTTCCTGACCTATGTGTCCATGATCCACACTAACTGCTTAACATAGGTGAGATTCCTGAGATCTCCATCTATGGTTCCTTAAGAACCTAACTTGGATCTGACACGAACTACCTTTCTCATAGGAGATATCACAAGCACCACCCAAACTTCCTAAACTCCACAGGCTTCTGCTACGCTACTCTGATCCTTCCCTTCTTCCTCCTTCTCTGCTCTTACTCTTCTCTTCTGCCTTCTTTTCCTCTGTACTAACCTAACCTCTGCTCTAGCCTTTCACTACCTGCACCTGAATCTCCGATCTATCCTAGGAAACAACCGGCTTTCGCTAGCTGATCCAGTAGATCTTCAATCCAAGGTAGACGTTACTTACTCCTAGTAGTGACCTTGTACAACTACTTACAGTCGCTACAAAACTCAAGGATTTATCCTTCTTTTCCCGCACAACACTGGTGCGTTCCAGGGTGAGGTACTAGGTCGGATAAAACCCCGTCTACTAAGCTCCTCACTTCTCCTACATCTCCAACAACTCTCCCAACTCTTACACTTTTACCACTCTTCCTATAACTCTCAGAACTCCGCAGGTGCCATCTTGTGAGGAAGGATAGAACTGGTTCGGGTACCGCATACCACTTCTAAACCAAACTCTGTCTCCCTGACCTGCGTGCTAACCTCTCAAACCAGAACAAGAACTCTCTAACAACCATTCCTAAACACCCTACGAGCCTGACAGCTGACATCAAACTTCTAGGCATCTTACTCTGTCCCCTCTGAAGCCTACCTCGGATCCATCCTGAACTCCGATCCTGACTACCTTGCGCTGCAGACGCAGGTAGCACCAGCACCTCTGGTAGAAACACCTATCCATCCCCCGAATGACATCCAGACCATCACGTCTAGGACCTCAAGGTCGGGTGAAAGGCATCTACTCTCAGATGACACTGGACTGAACCTCTGCCACAGATGAATCCTACCTGGGTCTACTAACCCAAAGAGGACATTCTAAGACTAGAAGCTATCGACTCAACCTCTCAGAGGCTCCTAGAGCAACCTAAGAAAAAGAAACACTAGAGCCCACAAAACAACAGAACATGAACAAGTGAGCATACCTGGCATCACTGTGTCCGATGTGTCTGCTCCTCTCCTTCCTTGACTCCTTGCTTGAGCCACAACACCTGGAGCTTGCTGCTGGAACCACACCTTCCTGGGCATAGTAGGACACTCTCGTGCAATGTGCCCTTCCCATCCGCACTTGAAGCATGCCATTGTACCAACTCGACAAGGCCCCTTGTGTGGCTTTCCACACCTCCTGCATCTTGAACTATCTAAGCCAGAGCTCGTACCAACATCCAGATTCGCCCTCAACCGTTTCCACAACCTGCCCTTCCTGGTTCTGCCCCACCTTCTCGTGGTGTTCCCCCCCTTTTTGCCTCTCTTGGCAGCTGTACTCAGAATGGAGGGATCAACTTCTGCAAAACTAGAGATCCTAAAATCCTTAGTCTGGGCGTCATCTTCCGACTTTCCCATACTTTCTTCATCCATATTCACTTGTAGACCTACATCCCTTCTCTGCACATCCATCCTCCCTTCTCTCGTATCCACTGACCTGCTCCTTAAACCCATTCCTTCCCTGCTGACCTCAACAGACCTTCCAGGGTTTCTTGCTGTTTCCTCTCTGCTTAACCTTGCTACTGGCAACGCAGAGGAAAAGGTATCCGTACCTTCCCACTCGGATGGATCTAACTCCACAGATCGACTAGCACTCTGCATCTTAGCGCTTCTGAAAACATAACAGGCACATAGGCAAACATCAGCATCACATCATGTGGTCCATGAGAAACGTATGAACTCACAACACATAGCATCTTATCATATGGTCCATGTGACAAACACGTGAACCCTCATGCATAACCTATATATCATGGATGAACCTATCACCAAAAGCCCTCAACCTAGCATAACAAGCCATGACCAACTGTGCCAAAGGCCATACCTGGTCTCTCAGCTCATCTCATATCATAACATAGCATATCGAGGACTAGGAGATCAGTCAACATCCATAATATCAACATAAATGCACATGCATCAAACATGGCATTACACATCATCAAGCAAGACAGGACTCCTCATCCTATTCTAATGGACATGATCTTACTCTTGATCTTTCTTATTGTGCTTGCCCTACTAACACAACCTCTTTCCGATGTGGGATACCTGATCCCTGAGCATCCGTGCTCAATACACCGTACTCTTGAGGACCTATGCTCTGATACCACTCTGTAACAGACCGGAAATCGATACCCCTCTGTAACGGCCCGAACCGCTACCGGCGCTAGGATCCAGATCGGCTTAAGGCCGCCAGGACCCGTAGCAAGCCAGCTAGACTCTCTATACAACTGGAATAATCCCATACATGCTCAAAGAACAACATGCACATACACACAAAACTGAAAACTAACTTCTACCTAACAGACTCAGACTGAGCCTACTTTCTTAGGCACTCTACTTGAATCTTTTCCGATTTGGGTCAAGGGATTGAAACCCTTTCTTCCCTCACGGATTCGATTCCCGAGTCAAGGGATTGGAACCCTTTCTTCCCTCTCAGATTTGGTTTCCGGGTCAAGGGATTGGAACCCTTTCTTTCCACATCTGTTGAAACCAAACCTGTTGATTTGTACATGCACAAAGCAACACACAAACATAAAGAAACTGGCAAGCATGCCATAACAGGGATTAACCAGACCTCATGGCCAAGCACAATACTAAACCATATACACATCATCTTACAACTTATACAATCCTTCCTTTTACATTATTACATAACATTCCTTTAATATACATCATGTCTGCTATTCTATTACAACACCTTAATCTTTACCCTTGACGCCCCTCTGGACGACCTCTGACCTGCAAAACTGGGGTTAAGGGAAAGGGATGAGCTATAAAGCCCAGTGAATAGAAAGAATAAAAACAGTTCATTCATTCATTGCATGCTTTAATGAAATGTGTCACAGCACAAACAGTTCACATCTCGGATTAGACATGACCCCAGGACTCCCTCTGTCGGTGCCCAGCCCCCTCAGGAGCTCTCACAGGTCACTACATGCTCTAGTGCCCGGCCCCTTCTATGGAGCACCCACAGGACTTATCTAGGCATAACAGATCGTGGGCTACTGAAGTCGCCTTAGTCCAATCCACACCAACAATTATAATGCAATGCAATGCAACATATTCGTGATCTCTAATGCGGTACATCCTAGTATCACATGACATTCATGATGCGTGTCTCATGCTCATACTGTCATTGTCTTTAAACATTAACTTTAAAACATGCATAGTTAGTTCTACTCACCTGAAGCCAAGCAGTGGCTAACTCTGGGCCAACTCTAACACTGGAGCTAAACACCTCGCCTCAGGTCCGATCCTACACAGATGGACTCACATGAGGTGCCAAACAACTCTAGCATAACTCTAAAACATCTCCCCAAAAACCCCCTAAAACATCATAGAATATTCATAGAAATCATGCAGAGGAAGGCTAGACAGGGCACCTTCGGCGGCAGATTCGGCGGTCAAAAGTCCTCTCCAGAGATGAAACTCATGCATGTTCGGCGGCACCTTCGGCGGCTGAATGTCCCCTCCAGAGACGAAAGTACATTTTCGGAGGCAGGGTTCGGTAGCCGAAACAAGCTACCACAGGCAGGTTCGGCGGCCGAACCTGAGTTCATCCAGAACTCAACCTCATGCATAAATAAGTCTCCCTAAACCTTCCTAACCCTCTTAACTTGCATACAACCTCTTAAAACCATGCATAAACCCTTAAACATGCATATAGGAGCTTAAAACAACCTTAAACTCCAACACACATCATCACATAACCACATATAGCAAACATAGGCATAAAAGGTCCATAAACCCTCTCATGCACAACCATGCAATTTCTACCCTTTACCCCCATAAAACTTGCTTAAAACACCATAAAACATCTTAAAACATAAGGATCAACCCTTACCTCTTTGAAGAACTAGAGCTGGTGTGATCCTAACTTCAAAACATGGAGAAACCAAGCTTCAAAAGCTTCAAACTCCAAAACCTTGCTCAAAGCTCACAACTCTTCAAAACAAGGATAAAACTCATTAAAAACCATGAAAGAACTTGTAAAAACCATGAAATCATATCAAGGAGGACATGAGCTCACCTTAGGTGGGAAGAGGAAGGAAACTTACCTCTTGAACCGACCTAAGGGCCTTTTATAGATGGCTTGGTCAACCACTTCGGCTGCCAAACTTGCACCCTCAACTCCACCACATTCGGCGGCTGAACATGGGGTTCGGGGGCAACAAAACTCAGCTACTTTCGGCGGCCGAACATCACCTTCGACGGCCGAACCTTTCTTTTTCCTCCTTGACCTTTTCTCTTCAAAACTCATTTCCAAAACTATAAAACACATAAAAACCTTTTATAAAACCTTTACTTAACCCTTGCTTAACCCTCAACAAAGGGTCCGACATCCGAGATTCCACTGAACAGTAGGAATTTTGATGCCTGAACAAACCGGGTATTACAGTGGAAATAGGAACATGTGGCGATGGATTTTGTGGTGGGGTTACCAGCAACGTCCAACAGACATGACTCTATATGGGTAATAGTGTACAGATTGACCAAGTCTGCTTACTTTTTCCCTGTCAGGAACGGCTATTCTATGGACAAATTGGCACAGATATACGTGGAAGAAATTATCAGGCTGTATGGGGCTTCAGTTTCTATAGTGTCGGATAATGGACCCTAGTTTACCTCCAGGTTTTGGCGGAGTCTACAAAATACTATGGGCACGAGACTAGACTTTAGCACTGCTTTCCATCCACAAACTGACGAACAGTCGGAGAGGACCATCCAAACTATAGAAGACATGCTAAGGATGTGTGTGCTAGACTTTGGTGGTTCTTGGAGGCAACATCTACCATTGGTAGAGTTTGCCTACAATAACAGTTACCATACTGGTATTGTGAGGGCTCCTTATGAAGCTTTGTATGGGAGGAAGTGCAGATCACCTGTCTACTGGAAAGAAGTGGGAGAAAGGGCTTTAGCAGAGCTAGAATCAGTAGAGATCACCAGCAGGGTAGTGCCTATTATCAGAGAGAGAATCAAAACAGCAGTGAGCAGGCAGAAGAGCTATGCAGACGTCCACAGAAAGTAAGTTGTTTTCCAAGAGGGGAATATGGTATTACTTAAGGTGTCTCCTATGAAGGGGGTGATTTGTTTTGGAAAGAAAGGTAAACTAGCTCCAAGGTACATTGGGCCCTTTGAAATCCTGCAAAGGATTGGGAATGTATCTTATAAGTTAGATTTTTCTGCTTCTATGGAGAGGATCCATCCAGTTTTCCATGTTTCTATGTTATGAAAATTCATGTCAGATCTGGGAAAGGTTCTTAGTGAACCTGATGTGGAGATCCTAGAAGATCTCACCTATGTTGAGCAGCCAATTTGGATCATTGACACGCAGATCAGAAAGCTGAGGAACAAGGAAATCGTGATGATGAAAGTTTTTGGAATCAAAACAATACGGAAGAGTGCACCTGGGAGACCCGAGAATCGATGCTTCAGCAGTACCCCCATCTCTTTTAAAGTGAGTATTATGTGTTTTCTTGCGTTTTCTTGATGTATTTGTTTTGTTTGTTGCTTTCTTGAACATTCGAGGATAAATATTCTTAAAGGGGAAAGAATGTAATACCCGGCTAAACTCCAGCGTCGGAATTCCCATTTTCCAACCGAAATCTCCATCGAAATTCGAAATCTCAAAGCCGGAATGCTTAGAAGGGTAAAATGGGATTTTCATAAGGTGAAAATTTGAGTTTTGGCAAGGCTTAAAGGTTCGGCCACCGAAGGTGGCTTCTCCAACTACCTTCTCCAACCACTTATAAAGGGCCTTCAGGCCGAAAATCGAGAGAAACTCTTCTCCATTTTCAGGCAGAGGTAATCTCATGCGCTTCTTTGGTTCTTCTTGCCATTTTACTTCAATTTTTGGAGAATTCATAAGTTTTTAACTATGATTTTGAAGATCCGAGTTGCATTTCAAGTTTTAAACCTTGGAGACTATCGAAGATCAATTTTCCTCTTTCTCCAAGTTTGGGTTGCTGTCACCATAGTCGTCTCCAAGAGGTAAGCCTAAACCCTTGTTTTTCTTTCATTTTCGAAAGGTTTTCAGCTTGTGTTTTGAGGGTTTAATGGTTTTGGTTGCATGTTTGTCCTTATTATTCATTGTAGGGTTTGAGTTTAAATGTACTTAATGCATGCTTCCTCTTGTGTTTATGTTGTTGCATATTGAGTTAGAGGCAGTCTTTGAGGTCTTTTAGGTATGTTAAATAGGTTTGGTTGTTGTGAGGTCCTTGCATGTGAGTTTTATGGTGTTTTGGGAGGCTGAATGCTAGGGTAGAATCGGGTTCTGCCTAAACTGGAGAACCCAGGTTCGGCTGCCGAACCTGCAAGTAGAGGCAGCCTTTTGGCCGCCTAAACTGCCCCCAAAAGTATTGACTTTCGGATCTGTGAAGGGATTTAGGCCGCCAAACCTGCTCCCGAAAGTTACTGATGGAGCATATTTTAGTCCATTTTATCATGACGATATTAATGTTTATTTACATCTTCTCTACCTAATTTTGTGGTTTTAATCATGTTTTACAGATATTAGGTGAGAAGAGACAATCATGAGAAAATGCTCTTAAAAGTACCAAAAAGTGCCAAATCTGGAAAAGCCACCTTCGGCAGCACTTTCGGCAGCCGAAAGTGCCCTCCAGATCCGAAACTCCACCATCTTCGGCGGCACCTTCGGCCGCTGAACCTCTTCTCCAGAGCCGAAAGTCCAACTTTCAAGGGCGAGCTTAGGGGGCCGAAACTTCCTTCAAATTGCCTCTTCCTTATTCAAGAAGCCAAATCTTGAAGATCACATGTTTCCCACTTCATGCCACACACATTCAAGATTCAAAAGGGGGGCTCCACCTTCCTTATTTAAGCATGGGTGACAATGAGAATTCAAGAAGACTTCTTGGATACCTAGGACAGCAACTTGAAGATCTTGGACAGCAATTAAAAGACCAAAGTGCCCCCAATTGCAACTCCAAACATGCACCACGTTTTTGCCCTCACCCATGCACAAAAAAGGCACATGATTGACCAAGGGCATTGTGGGAAGCCTCTAAAAAACTCATGGACTGCCACCAAACCCTAAGGAGCCTCTCAAGATCTATTTAAAGGCTTCAAGAAGGCCAAGAACCAATCAATCAATCAGATTTGATCAAGAATTCTTCTCCAAGGTTCGGCCAAGACTAGGCGCCTACCCTCCTCCACCGCCATACTTCTTCTCCTCTCTTCTTCTCTTCTATTTTCTGTTTTGGTTCAGCCATGAGTGGCTGAAACCCTTATTCTAGTTGAGGATTGGTGAAACTAAGGTTGTTTAATGGATTGTGAGATCTGATCATAAACTTTTATCTTTGATTTGTTCAATATTCATGCAATTGATGCTTTAATTCCAAGATTGCTTTGTTGTTTTGATCAAATTGGCCACTTGATTCTTTATTGCAAGGTAATTGATTGTTGTTGGGATATTTTTCAGTCCGTAATTGCTGGAAATATTCTGACCTAAGAACAATTGGTGTAAAAACCAAGAAATTGTATGATCTAGCACCATCTTCATGCGTTTGGAGTAGCTAGGGTTGGATCTTTCTAGCTCTTTATGCAATTGATAATTGTTTTGATGCCTTTGGTCCAAGGACGTTCCTTGGCAATTTGTTGATTAGTAATTGATTAGAGGACATTCCCTAATTGATTTGTTCATAAGGAGAGACATGGTGATGTGAAGCATTTTCCACCCCCATAACTAATCTATTGAAGCAACCAAGATAACATAAGTTTCAATGATCAATCCAAACAACCAAGGTGGATCCATATCTTCAACTAGAAATTTCTCATACTGAATTCTCTTTTATTTTAGATTACTTGCTGTTTCAATTGCTTACAATAGTTGTTAGTCAAATCAACCTCAAAACCCCCCTTTTACTTTTATTGCACTTTGCTTCTATTCCCCTTTAGTTACTTGCTTTCCATTGTGCTTTCAATTAATTCTCTTAGTCTTGATTAAGAAAAATAGACTTGTTATCAATTCTCTGTGGATTCGATCCTTTACCACTATCTGCAGTTGTAAATTGTTGATAACCGTGAAAGTTATTTTTGACCGGCTTAGACAACCGCGAGTCAAAAATTGGCACCGTTGCCGAGGAGTTGATTTTACTTGTTTATTCTTCTTTCATGACTAGATCTGAATGCAGGGACACACTGCCTTTTGATCCAAAAATTGAACGCACTCTCAGAAGATTAGGAAAGCAAGCCATCGAGCATTCTGCCCAAACTTCAGCCTCTGAAACCCATCCACCTTTGGCCGCCGAACTTACTTCACTCCAGCAATCGAATTTTGCACCAATGGTAGAACCCCAAGCACCAGCTGCTGCCCATAACGGACATGCTGTCCAGGGCCAAATAGTTCAAGAAAATCCAGCAATTAGGCTCCAAGCACAAAGAGAAAGAACCATGAGAGAATTGGCAACACCTGTAGGTGATCATGCACCACTTTGCATCACCTATCTACCTCTGACAGTTCCCTTTGAACTAAAAACATGTTTGATTCATCTTCTCCCTAAATTTAGAGGTTTGAAAAATGAAAATCCACACAAGCACTTGAAAGAGTTCACTATTGTCTGTTCATCCATGAGACCCCAAGGTATTTCTAAAGATCATGTTAAGTTAAGAGCCTTCCCTTTTTCATTAGATGACTTTGCTAAAGATTGGTTATTTTATTTGCCACCTGGATCTATAACTTCTTGGGATGATATGGGCCAAACCTTTTTGAACAAATACTTCCCAACACATAAGTCAATTGGCATAATAAGAGAAATCACAAGCATAAGACAAAAACCAACTGAAGATTTATATGATTATTGGGAAAGGTTTGAAAGGCTATGCACAGGTTGTCCACAACATGATATGTCAGATATATCTCTCATACAATTCGTCTATGGGGGATTGTCTCCTTCAGAAAGGAGATTCATTGATGTAGCTTGTGGAGGATCCATCGCAGACAAGACTCCTAGGGAGATGAGAGAGTTAATCTCCACACTTGCAGCCTCATCTAGGCAGTATGGAGAAGAAAAGCAACTGCAAAGAGCCAATGAGGTAAGTTCACCTACTATCTCTGAACTAACATCTGTGATGAAATATTTTGCCATAGGACTGGTTCAACAGATTCAAACAACCCAACCTCCTAGGCCATGTGGTATCTGTTCATATGTGGGACACCCAACTGATCAATGTCCTACACTCCAAGAAGACAATCATCAAGTCAATGCCATTGAAGGGTACAACAACCAACCTAGACATGATCCATACTCCAACACATACAATCCAGGTTGGAGAGACCATCCCAATTTCAGCTATGGAAGGGCCAACAATAATCAGAATTACCAAAATTACCAAATAAATCAAGCCCAACCATCACCTTCAAGTTCAAATTAGCACCTTGAAAAGATGATAGAGACACTTACAAATTATGTACAAACTCTCCAACAACAGATGGGACAAGTGACCGCATTCATGAGCAAATTTGAGTCCCAAGGTAAGCTCCCTTCTCAAACTGAAACTAATCCCAGACAGAATGTCAGTGCTATTACTTTGAGAAGTGCAAAAGAGCTTCAAGATGCAAAATATGAGGAAGAAAGGCAAGTTGCACCAAAGCCAACGCCATCTGAGACACCCCCTGCGCAAACCCATCTCCATGAGCCAGCCTCTCCAGCGTACTCTGAATCACCTCCTGCGCAAAAGGCTGAACAAAAGGTAAGCTTCCACATCCCACCTCCTTTTCCAAAAAGATTTGAAAGAACACAAAAAGAAAAAGAGGAAAAGGAGATCCTTGAGACTTTCAGAAAAGTGAAAATCAACATACCACTGCTAGATGTTGTTAAGCAGATTCCCAGGTACGCAAAATTTCTGAAAGAACTTTGTACCAATAGAAGAAAGCTTGCTGAAAGATAGAAAGTAAGTGCAGGTGAAGTAGTAACTGCTGTGATTAAAAGAGAACTCTCTACTAAATGCAAGGACAAAGGTATGTTTGCTATCTCTTGCAAGATTGGGAATGTTGGTATTAAGAAAGCCATGTGTGATCTTGGTGCATCCATTAATGTCATGCCTCTCTCCATCTATAAATCTCTGAATGCATGTGCACTAAAAGAAACAAGAGTTGTGATACAACTAGCTGATAGATCTGTGGTATACACCATAGGTGTTCTAGAAGATGTGTTAATTCAAGTAGATGAACTTGTCTTTCCTGCAGATTTTTATGTGATTGATACTAAGGAAGACAGTTGCAATACTAGTTCTGACATTCTTCTTGGACGTCCTTTCTTGAATACTGCTAGGACTAAAATTGATGTGCATGATGGTACTTTAACTATGGAATTTGAGGGATAAGTCACTAAGTTCAATGTCTATGATGCCATGAAATACCCACATGATATGTCCCCTGTTTATGGTCTTGATATTATTGACTGTTTGAGTCAGGATGTTTTTAATAAGAATCAAGATTGCATTCTAAATGATGATCTTTAAAGGAATGAAGGCCAGAAGGAGCCAAAACTGAAAGAAACCGTCTGCAGCATCCAGCAGATTGAGGTTGCGCAAGCTGAAGACATTCCGCCGCCGAACTTAGCCCACTTTCGGCCGCCAACCCCACTGCCCTTCAGGCACCGCATTTTGTTGCACCACTTCAGGAACACATTGCGCAGGCAGAAGACGCTCTTCGGCCGCCGAACAACCTTCGGCTGTCGAACCTGACTGACTTTCAGACGCCGAATCCATCGCCATAGTTCGCTCCGTAAATTGAAGACCTTCGGCCGCCGAACTCAGACACTTTTCGGCTACCGAACCTCTCACTTCAGTCTCCATCGCAAGCAAGCTCCTCCAGCCCTCCTCCGCAGTCATCTTTGCAACAAACTTCTAATCTGAAACCTCTCCCAGACCATCTGAAATACATGTACTTTGGAGCTGACAAGACACTACCAGTAAGAGTGTCCAATGAATTGAGCCAACATGAGGAAGCAAGCCTCTTGAAGGTACTACAGAAATACAAAGGAGCCATAGGATGGACTATAGATGACATAAAAGGTATTTCTCCTTCCACATGCATGCATAGAATTCACATGGAAGAAGAATGCAAACTAGTCAGAGATGCTCAAAGAAGACTAAATCCACCTATGATGGAAGTAGTGAAGAAAGAAATAGTCAAGCTTCTTCATGCAGGAATCATCTACCCAATGTCTGATAGCCAATGGGTGAGTCTTGTGCATGTAGTCCCAAAGAAAACTGGGATCACCATTGTTCCAAATGCTAAACGGGAACTTGTCCCCACTAGAGTTCAAAATGGATGGAGAGTATGCATGGACTATAGGAAGCTCAATGCTGCAACAAGAAAAGACCACTTCCCACTATCTTTCATTGATCAGATGCTAGAAAAGCTTGCAGGTAAGTCCTATTATTGTTGTCTTGATGGTTATTTAGGTTTTTATCAGATTCCAGTTGCTCCAGAGGACCAAGAGAAGACTACCTTCACTTGTCCTTTTGGCACTTTTGCCTTTAGAAGAATGCCATTTGGCCTATGCAATGCACCTGCCACCTTTCAGCGATGCATGATGATCATATTCTCCGACTATGTGGGTAAGACAATTGAAGTGTTCATGGATGACTTCACAGTGCATGGCAACTCTTTTGAGGAATGCCTTTGTAATACCCGGCTAAACTCCGGTATCGAAATTCCTACCGTCCGATGGAATCTCGGATGTCGGACATCTCTAGAAGGGTAAAAATCATATTTTATGAAATGTTTTAATGTATTTTAAGGTTTTAAGTAAGAAAGAAACTGAATTTTGAATGGAAAAGACTATGGAGGCATTTTCCAGGTTCGGCGGCCAAACCTCAAGTTCGGCCGCCGAACGTGGGATAATTTAGGGGGCCAAGTTAGGCTTCCGAAAGTGGCCCAGGTTCGGCCGCTGAACCCCATGTTCGGCCGCCGAACTTGCATGAGTTTTGGAGGCACTTTCAGCTTTCGAAGGTTTGCCTGGCCAGCCCCTATAAGAGACCCCATGACCGAAACGGGCGAGTTTTCTCCCCTATTTCGGCCAACGGTGAGTTCATGCTCTTCCATGGTTGATTTTTAATGTTTTCCCTTAGATCTTGCAAGTTTTGATGAGTTTTATCTTGATTTAAAGATTTTTGAGAAAAAGAGCAAGTTTTGTAGCTTGGAGACCAAAGAGTTTATTTCTCCCCATCTCCTAGCTAGGATCGTCTTCCCTCTCGATCTTCAAGAGGTAAGCTTAGATCTACTCTTCTTTTATCTTTTAAACAAGTTTTATGGAAGTTTATGGGGTAGAAATGCATGCTTAGGATAATGTTGAGTTTTGAGCAATGTGGGTTGTTTATGTGCTTTGATGTGTTGTTGTTGGGGTTTAAGTTAGTTTGAAGCCCCTAAATGCTTGTTGAGATGTGTATGCATGTTGTAAAATAGCTAAATGCATGTTTGTATGGTTTGGGAGGCTTTTTGTGCATGTAGGAGGCTGAGTTTTGCCTTTGGAAGAACTCAGGTTCGGCAGTTGAAGGGACTTTCGGCCGCCGAACCTGCCTGTGGAGGCCAGCTTTTGGCTGCCGAACCCTGCCCTCGAAAGTGGACTTTCGGCTCTGGAGGGGAGTTTCGGCCGCCGAAGGTGCCGCCGAACATGCATGAGTTTCGTCTCTGGAAGGGACTTTTGGTCGCCGAAGGTGCCGCAGAAAGTGGATGAGTTTCGGCTCTGGAGGGACTTTCGGCCGCCGAGCCTGCCGTCGAAAGTGCCCTGTTCAGCCTTCCTTTGCATGATTTTCATGATTGTTTTATGGTGTTTTAGGGGGTTTTTGGAGAATGTTTTAGAGTCATGTTCATGTTTGGTTGGTACCTCATTTGAGTCCACCTGTGTAGGTTCGGACCCGAGGAACCGAGGAACTGAGGACCCTTGCAGTGAGTAGCTGCTTCTGAGTCTTTAGAGCTTCAGCCAGAGGTGAGTGGAATGAATCTTTACGTTTTAAAGATAAAATTAAATTTAAGCATGTTCATGCATCATAAATGCTGTGTGATATATAATAGGTTGCTCGCATTAGAATCCACGAATATGTTGCATTGCATATCTTGATGTTGATGTGGATGGATGTTGGATGACCCATTAGTCCTCAGGATATGATATGATATGAGATGGAAAGACCAGGTGTGGCCTGAACTACGCCCCTGGCACTATGTAAGTGAAAGTCCGGGTGTGGCCTGCACTACGCCCCCGGCATAATTGGATATGCATGATATGGTATATGTAAGTGAAAGACCAGGTGTGGCCTGCACTACGCCCCTGGCATGATTGGATTATGTAGAGGACTTGTGGTGACAAGTCCATCCGTGATGTGATTTGTTTGTGATGTGATGCATTCCATGAAGGCATGAATTTATAATATAATGTTTTATTATTCTGCTCACTGGGCTCTAGTAGCTCACCCCTCTCCCTTAACCCCTAGGTTTGCAGGTACAGGATAGACCGGATGGTCGTCAAGAGTAGAAGTCGCCTATGTAATAGTTAGTAGCTGTGGACATGAATTGTAATGTGTTAAAGGAATGTAATGTATGATATAGAATAGAATTGTGCTTGGCCCTAGTTTATGGTTAATCCCCTTTTTGTACATGATCTTAATTGTTATGAACATGTTTTTATGATTTATGTAAACCAAGCCTTATGTATGTTATGTTACCCCACTGGAGTATTTGATGAGGACTCCAGTGAGAGGTTTTATGATTATATATTGTGCATGCACAGGTTAAGCTTGGTGAATGAATAAGAAAAGTTTAAAATTTTTATGTATATGGTTGATCATGTATGGGATTAAACAGGTATACAGGTTGTATGTCAGGCTTGCTACGGGTTCCGGCGGCCTTAAGCCGACCTGAATCCTAGCGCCGGTAGCGGTCCGATTTCTGGGTCGTTACAGAGTGGTATCAAAGCCCTAGGTTCATATGGTCGAACCTAGAGTGTGTCGGGCTCATAGAGGTTATAGAAGGTCAAGCACAATAGGAAAATCATGTCCACTAGGATAGGATGTAGAGTCCTGTTTTGAACAATGATGTGTAATGCCATGATTTTATGCATGTGCATTAATGATATGCTGTGTATGTGATGTATGTGATGCGGGTTCCTGTGTTTCCACATGAACCATTTGATGCTAATGTTGTGCTATGTGTGCTGTTTTTCAGTAAACAAGATGAGGGGAACTCGTCGATCTGCAAGATTGACTGGGGTACCACCGGAGGATGAGGGCATGAGTGCCCGTCCCCCTGCATTGCCAAGGGTAATGTCAAGCAGGTCTAGTAGGGAAAGAGCAGTAAGAGACCCTAGAAGGTCTTTGGACATGAGCAGAAGCAGATCTGTTAGAGGAACAGTTCAGGGAGGAATGTCATAAGATGTGGGGGATGATATGGATATGGACCAGAGGAGGGATGGCAGCCTTGGAGTGAGTATGTCTGAAGAGGGCATGGGAGAGTCCCAGGGAGGCACTCAGGCCTCGGGATTTGTTCAGCCACCCCAGTACCCACCCTTTTCACAATATCCCGGGTATTCGATGGGAGGTACATCGGATTACCCCAGCTTTAACCCTTACCCTTCCCACATGCCATACCCACCTTTCTACCCACCATACCCACAATACCCTATGTACCCACCCCCATCCTTCTACCCAGGCACAGCAAACCCTACACCGGGGGATGCTGCACCTCCTCCACCATCAGCAGAACCTAATGTTCCAGAAACCCAAGTACCTAAACCTAGCTCATCTGGAGGGAGCAAGGTCAAGATGACTGATTACATGTGTAATACTCGGCTAGACTACAGTATCGAAATTCCTTCTGTCCGGTGGAATCTCGGATGTCGAAAACCTCTAGAAGGGTAAAACCATGTTTTCATAAAAATTTTTAATGTATTTTAAGGTTTTAAGTAAGAAAGAAATTGAATTTTGAATGAAAAAGACCAAGGAGGCATTTGCCACGTTCGGCCGCTGAAAGTCATGTTCGGCCGCCGAACATGGGGAGGTTTTGGGAGCACTTTTGGCCTCCGAAAGCCTTGTTTGAATGAACGAAGGTTCGGCCGCCGAACCTCATGTTCGGCCGCCGAACTTGCATGAGTTTTGGAGGCACTTTCGGCTTTCGAAGGTTTGTCTGGCCAGCCCCTATAAGAGACCCCATGTCCGAAACGGGCGAGGTTTTCTCCCCTATTTCGGCCAACGGTGAGTCCATTCTCTCCCATGGTTGATTTTTGTTGTTTTCCTAAAATCTTTCAAGTTTTAATGAGTTCTATCTTGGTTTTGAAGAGTTTTGAGCAAAAGAGCAAGTTTTGAAGCTTGGAGACCCAAGGAACGGGATTTCCTCCATCTTCGAGTTAGATCGCCTCCCCTCTCGATCTCCAAGAGGTAAGAGTAGATCCTAACTCATTTCATGTCTTTAAACAAGTTTTATGAAAGTTATGGGGTAGAAACACATGATTAGGCTTATGATAAGTTTATGTGCAATGTGAGTTGGTTATTCATGTTTGATGTGTTTTAGTTGGGGTATAGGTTAGTTTGAGGCCCCTAAATGCTTGTTGATATGAGTATGCATGTTGTAGAGTAGTTTAATGCATGATTGAATGGTTTGGGAGGCAAGTGTGCATGTGTGTGGCTTGGGTTCTACCTGCTGGAGAACCCAGGTTCTACCTGCTGGAGAACCCAGGTTCGGCAGCCAAAGGGACTTTCGGCCGCCGAACCTGCCTGTGGAGGTCAACTTTTGGCTGCCGAACCCTGCCCCCGAAAGTGGACTTTCGGCTCTGGATGGGAGTTTCGGCCGCCGAAGGTGCACTGAACATGCATGAGTTTCGTCTCTGGAGCTCACTTTCGGCCGCCGAAGGTGCCGCCGAAAGTGGCTGAGTTTCGGCTCTGGAGGGACTTTCGGCCGCCGAAGGTGTCGCCGAAAGTGCCCTGTTCAGCCTTCTTTTGCATGATTTCTATGATTGTTTTAAGGTGTTTTAGGGGGGTTTTTGGGGAGTATTTCAGAGTTATGTTCATGTTTGTTAGGTACCTCATTTTAGTCCACCTGTGTAGGTTCGAACCCAAGGAACCGAAGACCTCAGCAGTGAGTTGGCTGCTTCAGAGTCCTTAGAGCTTCAGCCACAGGTGAGTGGAATAAAATTTCATGTTTTAAAATAAATAAATCCTTAGCATGATACATGCATCACGGATGCCGTGAAATATTCTAGGTTGCTTGCATTAGATTTCACGAATATGTTGCATTTCATAATTTGATGATGATGCGGATGGATGTTGAATGATCCTTTAGTCCTCATATGTTATGGTATGATGATGATACGGTATGGAAGACCAGTGAGGCCCATTCTACGCCCCTGGTACTATGTTAAGAGAAAGACCAGTGAGGCCCATTCTACGCCCCTGGCATTATGGAATGTTATGCTATGTTATGTTATGTTAAGAGAAAGACCAGTGAGGCCTATTCTACGCCCCTGGCACGATTGGACTATGTAGAGGACTATCGGTGACAAGTCTATCCTTGATGTGATTTGTTTGTGATGTGTTGCATTTCATGGAAGCATGAATTTAATATAATGTTTTATTATTCTGCTCACTGGGTACTAGTAGCTCACCCCTCTCCCTTAACCCCCAGGTGTGCAGGTACAGGATAGACCGGGTGGTCATCAAGAGTAGAAGTTATGTCTGTGTAATAGTTAGTAGCTATGGACATGAATTGTAATGTGTTAAAGGAATATAATGTATGATCATAGTACAATATTGTATTGAGGATAGAATTGTGCTTGGCCCTAGTTTATGGTTAATCCCCTTTTTGTACATGATCTTAATTTGTTATGATGATATTTTATGAGTTATGAAACCAGCTTGACATATGTCATGTGAACCCACTAGAGCATTTGATGAGGGCTCTAGTTGGGGTTTTATGTTTATGTTTATGGTACATGCACAGGTCAAGCTTGGTTGATGAAAAAGTTTAAAAATTTTTTATGTATATTGTTGATCATGTATGGGATTAGACAGGTTTACTGATGCATGTTAAGGCTTGTTACGGGTCCCGGCGACCTTAAGTCGATCTGGATCCTAGCGCCGGTAATGGTCCGGTTCCCAGGTCGTTACAGAGTGGTATCAAAGCCCTAGGTTCACATGTCCACTAGAAGGTCAAGCACAATAGGAAAATCATGTCCACTAGGATAGGATGTGGAGTCCTGTCTTGAATGATATTGTGAAATGCCATGAGTTTATGCATGTGCATTAATGATATGCTATGTATGTGATGTATGTGATGCGGGTTCATGTGACTCCACATGAACCATTTGATGCTAATGTTGTGCTATGTGTGATGTTTTTCAGTAAACAGGATGAAGGGAACTCGTCGATCGGCAAGATTGACTGGAGTACCACCGGAGGATAAGGGCATGAGCGCCCGTCCTCCAGCATTGCCAAGGGAAATGTCTAGCAGGTCTAGCAGGGAAAGGGCAGTAAGAGACCCTAGAAGGTCTATGGATATGAGCAGAAGCATATCAGTTAGAGGAACAGTTTAGGGAGGAATGTCAGAGGATGTGGGGGATGATATGGATATGGATCAGAGGAGGGATGGCAGTCTTGGTGTGAGCATGTCCGAAGAGGGCATGGGTGAGTCTTAGGAAGGCACTCAGGCCTCAGGGTTTGTTCAGCCACCCTAATACCCACCCTTTTCACAATATCCCGGGTATTCGATGGGAGGTACATCGGATCACCCTAGCTTTAACCCTTACCCTTCTCACATGCCATACCCACCTTTCTACCCACCATACCCTCAGTACCCTATGTACCCACCCCCATCCTTCTACCCAGGCACAACAAACCCTACCCCAGGGGATGCTGCACCTCCTCCACCATCAGCAGAACCTAATGTTCCAGAAGCCCAAGTACCTAAACCTAGCTCATCTGGAGGGAGCAAGGTCAAGATGACCGATTACATGAAGCTGGGTGCTCCCCAGTATGAAACAGGTGATGACCCATTCGAGTACCTCAGGAGGGTCAAGATGATTACAGATGAGATAGGAGTTGATGACAGTAGAGCCATTCAGATGGCTGGGTTCACACTAAAATGCAAGAAGGCCCGCGAGTGGTTCAAGAACTACGTGAACCCGAGGTTAGATAGTCTTTCAAGGGAGGAGTTTGCGAATGAGTTTGCAGGATGGGCTTTCCCTGATAGTTCAAGGGAGCTGAAGATGATTGTGTTTGAGCAGCTGAGGCAGTCAGAGGAGATGAGTGTGGAAGAGTACACAGACAATTTCTTGGAGCTGTTGCCGTTTGCTGGGCAGAATCTTGACACGGATCCAAAGAAGTCAAGGAGGTATATCATGAGGCTCCATTCCAGGTATTCCTCTTTGATCCAGTCAGCAGAGAGGGAGAGTTTCCATGCCATAGTGGATATGGCCCGGAGGATGGAGGCTAGTGCTATAATCGAAGGAAAGGTTAAACAGTCAGTGGCACAGTCTTCTGGTTCCAAGACCCCTAGTGAGGGCAAGTTAGATCCTTCTTCTTTGAGTGCAGCAGCTTCAGGCAATAAGAGGTGGAGTAGTACCGCCAAGAAGTCAAAGAAGAATAAGTTCTGGAGCAAGATCAAGTCAGGTCTGGGATTAGGACGTGGCTCGAGCCCAGGTGCAGACAGTGCAGTATGTATGAGGTGTGGTAAGCCACACAAGGGAATCTGCCGGGCTGGGACGAATACATGTTTCAGATGTGGCCAAGAGGGACACATGGCTCGGGAATGTCCTCAGTCTCAGTAGACGGGTTCTAGTAGTGTAGCTCAACCAGTAGCTCCAGCCGCAACGCAGGCCAGTGGTAGAGGCAGAGGAAGAGGGGCAGCCTCTTCTTCAGGTTTCAGAGGTGAAGGTCCATCAGCTCCGGCATGGATCTTCACAATGACACAGTAGGAGGCAAATACATCAAACACCATGGTGGCAGGTAATCTCATCATTGGTTGCTCAGATGTTTATGCCTTAATAGACCCGGGTGCATCCCATTCCTTTGTTTCTCCGAGAGCAGTCGAGAGGTTGGGTTTGATGGTCTCTGGGTTAGAGTGTCCCCTCTGGGTCAGTGGACCCAAGTGTGACCCGTTAGTGGCAGAGTCAGTCTGCCAGTATAGTCTAGTTTTTGTTGAGGGAAGATGTCTTTCCGCCGACCTTGTGGTTCTAGATTTGACAGATTTTGACGTCATTCTAGGGATGGATTGGCTATCTACCCATAGTGCTACCTTGGACTGCAGAGAAAAGGTAGTCAAGTTCAGATGTCAGGATGGGTCAGAGGTCGTCTTCAGAGGAGACAGGAGGGGTACGCCTAGAGGTTTGATATCAGCCCTATAGGCTCGTAGGCTACTCAGAAGGGGTTGTCAGGGTTTTCTGGCTCATGTGAGGGAGCTGGATAGTCATGTTAGAGAGCCCACCTCAGTGCCTGTGGTTAGGGAGTTCTTAGACGTCTTCCCAGATGATCTTCCAGGATTACCACCTGCTAGGGAGATAGAGTTTGAAATTGAGTTAATGCCAGGAACCAGACCGATCTCTATCCCTCCCTACAGGATGGCGCCAGCAGAGCTGAAAGAGTTAACAGAGCAGTTGCAAGAGGTGGTAGATAAGGGTTTCATCCGACTGAGTACCTCACCTTGGGGTGCTCCAGTGCTGTTTGTGAGAAAGAAGGATGGATCCCTCAGACTTTGTATCGACTACAGGCAGTTGAACAAAGTCACTACCAAGAACAAGTACCCGTTGCCAAGGATCGACGATCTATTCGACCAGCTAGCAGGAGCAGGTTGTTTCTCCAAAATAGATCTGAGATCCGGATACCACCAGTTGAGGATAAGAGAAGAGGATGTGCCAAAGACAGCATTCAGGACTAGACATGGGCACTATGAGTTCCTTGTGATGCCGTTCGGGTTAACAAACGCCCCTGCAGCATTCATGGATCTCATGAACAGAGTTTTCAGCCAGTACCTGGATCACTTCGTTATTGTCTTCATTGATGATATCTTAGTGTATTCCAGATATGCAGAGGAGCATGCCCATCATCTGAGGACAGTTTTGCAAACCTTGAGGGAACACGGCTTGTATGCCAAGTTCTCCAAGTGTGAGTTCTAGTTGAGGAGCATTTCATTCTTGGGGCATGTTGTGTCTGAAAATGGAATAGAAGTGGACCCCAAGAAGGTAGAAGCTGTAGCTAATTGGCCTAGACCCACTACAGTGACAGAGATTAAAAGCTTCTTGGGTTTGGCAGGTTACTACAGGAGATTCGTTCAGGACTTCTCAAAGATTGCTGCTCCTATGACCAGATTGACCAAAAAGAATCAGAAGTTCGTGTGGTCAGATCAATGTGAAGAGAGTTTCAAAGAGCTGAAGAAAAGGTTGACGTCAGCACCGGTGTTAGCTCTGCCGACCAGTGATGAAGACTTTGCAGTGTTTTGTGATGCGTCTCGTGTGGGACTGGGTTGTGTGCTGATGCAGAATGAGAGGGTGATTGCTTATGCTTCTAGGCAGCTGAAGAAGCACGAGTTGAATTACCCTACACACGATCTAGAGATGGCAACAGTAATCTTTGCGCTCAAGATGTGGAGACACTACCTGTATGGGGTGAAATGTGAGATCTTCACAGATCATAAGGGTTTGCAGTACATCTTGAACCAGAGAGAGTTAAACTTAAGACAGAGAAGATGGGTAGAACTGCTCAGTGACTACGATTGCAAAATTCAGTACCATCCGGGTAAGGGAAATGTCGTGGCAGACGCCCTAAGCCGGAAATCACTTGGCAGTCTATCTCATGTATCAGCAGAGAGAAGACCGGTGGTGAGGGAGTTCTATAAGCTCAGGGACGAAGGGCTACAGTTAGAGTTGTATGGTACAGGTGCCTTGATAGCTCAGATGAAAGTGACACCCGTGTTTCTCGAGCAGGTGGCTCAGAAACAGCATGAGGAGCCCGAGTTAGTGAAGATTGCCAGGACTGTTCAGTCATGTAAGAATGATGGGTTCAGATTTGACAGCAAAGGGATCCTCCGCTATGGGAATAGACTATGTGTACCAGATGACATCAGTTTGAAAGGAGACATTATGAGAGAGGCTCATAATGCCAGATACAGTGTTCACCCTGGAGCCACCAAAATGTACCAGGATCTGAAACAAGTTTATTGGTGGCCAGCTATGAAACGAGAAGTGGCACAGTTTGTGTCAGCCTGCGAAGTGTGTCAGAGGGTGAAGCTGGAACATCAGAAGCCAGCTGGAATGTTGAAACCACTATCGATTCCAAAATGGAAATGGGAGAATGTTGCTATGGACTTCGTAGTGGGGTTATCGGCAACGTCCAACAGACTAGACTCCATATGGGTGATTGTGGACAGACTCACCAAATCTGCTCACTTCATCCCTGTCAGGAGCAACTATTCTGTGGACAAATTGGCGCAGGTGTATGTTGAAGAGGTTGTCAGGTTGCATGGGGCTCCTATTTCAATTGTGTCTAACAGAGGACCCCAGTTCACCTCCAGGTTTTGGCGGAGTCTGCAGAATGTCATGGGTACCAGGTTGGATTTTAGTACTGCTTTCCATCCTCAGACGGACGGACAGTCAGAGAGGACCATCCAGACTATCGAAGATATGCTCAGAATGTGCGTGCTAGATTTTGGCGATTCTTGGAAGCAGCATCTACCTCTGGTGGAGTTTGCCTACAATAACAGCTATCATGTTAGCATAGGGATGGCGCCATATGAAGCTTTGTATGAAAGGAAGTGCAGATCACTTGTCTGCTGGGAAGAAGTTGGACAAAGGGCCTTGGCAGGGCCTGAACTAGTAGAGATCACCAGCAGAGTAGTGCCCGTAATCAGAGAAAGGATCAGAACGGCTGTCAGTCGACAAAAGAGTTATGCAGATATCCTGTAACGACCAGAAATTCAGACCGCTACCGGCGCTAGGATCTAGATCGGCTTAAGGCCACCGGGACCCGTAGCAAGCCTGACATACATCCTGTAAACCTCTGAAATCCCGTACATGATCAACAACATACATAAAAATTTGAACCATTTCTTTTCTTTCACCAAGCTCAACCTGTGCATGCACATAAGCATATACATAACATAAACATAAACCCTACACTGGAGCTCTCAACAAATGCTCCAATGGGGCAACATAACATAATATCAAGCTTGGTTAATTCATAACATAAAGATCATGTATAACAAAAGGGATCACCATACATGCTCGGTCAAGCACAGACTCTAATCCTCAAAGTCAACCTTATTACATGTCATAACTATCCATAGTTCTTACATCTCAATATTTCACAAATCATCATCATGTCCACTCTAACTATTACATGAAAATAAACTTTACTCCTGCTGACCTTCTGGTCTACCCTGTACCTGCAAACCTGAGGGATAAGGGGGAAAGGGGTGAGCTACTAGAGCCCAGTGAGCAGAATAATAAAAGCATTTAAAATACATGCTATCATGTAATGCATCACATCACAATCAAATCACATCAAGGATGGACTTGTCACCAAGGGTCCTCTACATAGTCCAACTGTGCCAGGGGCGTAGTGCAGGCCACACCTAGTCTTTCTCTTACATATATCATAACATACATGTCCAGCTGTGCCGGGGGCGTAGTGCAGGCCACACCCGGTCTTTCACTTACATAGTGCCAGGGGCGTAGTGTAGGCTACACCTGGTCTTCCATGTCATATCATATCGTGTCTCATCATACTAAGGACCAATGGGTCATCCAACATCCATCCATATCAACATCAAGGTATGCAATGCAACATATTCGTGAATTGTAATGCAAACAACCTAGAATATCACATGGCATTCATGATGCATGAATATGCTGAGAATTTAGATTTTCATTGATTTAAAACTTAAGAGTTTATTCTACTCACCTCAGCTAGCTCTGACAATGACTGAAGCAGCTGACTCACTACTGGGGTCCTCGGTTCCTCGGGTCCGAACCTACACAGGTGGACTCAAATGAGGGACCAAACAACTAGGACATAACTCTAAAAACATCCCCCAAGAACCCCCTAAAACACCTCAAAACAATCATGCAAAACATGCAAAGGAAGGCTGAACAGGGTACTTTCGGCAGCAGGTTCGGCGGCTGAAAGTCCCTCCAGAGCCGAAAGTCAGGCAGGTTCAGCGGCACCTTCGTTGGCCGAAACTCCCAGACAGAGACGAAACTCATGCATGTTCGGCGGCACTTTCGACAGCCGAAACTCCCAGACAGAGACGAAAGTCCTCTTTCGGGGGCAGGCTTCGGCAGCTGAAAGGCTTGCCTCCCAGGCAGGTTTGGCGGCCGAAAGTCCTTCGACTGCCGAACCTGGTTTCGGCCAGAAGGGCAGAAACTTGGTTCCTCATGCACATTTGTCTCCTAGGGGCTTCAAACTATACTAAACCCCATCTACAACACATCAAACATGCATATCCAACACACATTGTCCACATATGCACAGTAAACCCATAAACTCACAAACCCTACACATGCATTTCTACTTCAAGAATCAACTTAAAACTTGTTAAAAACATATAGTGAGCTCAAGATCGGCCCTTACCTCTTGAAGATCGAGAGGAAAACGACCCTAGTTCGGAGATGGGAGAGAGAGAGCTCCTTGAACCTCCAAGCTCCAAAACTTGCTCAAAAGCTCAAAATCTTCAAAACAAGGGTAAAACTAATGAAAATTAAGAGAGATTTGAAGGAAAAGACTCAAAATCGGTGAGGGGCGGCGGAGAGCTCACCTTGGCCGAAAATGGGGAGAAAAGCTCGCCCATTTCGGCTAAGGGACCCCTTTATAGGTGGCTGGCCAGGCCATGTTCGGGGGCCGAACGTGCCTCCGCATGCATGCCATGTTTGTAATACCCGGCTAGATTCCGGCATCGGAATCCCTACCTTCCGGCGAAATCTCCGTTGGAATATGGAATTTTGATGATGCCAGAGTCTTCTAGAGGGGTAAAATGTGTTTTCTAAAATGATTTTTACTGATTTCATGATTTTAAATGAAAAAGAAGGGAGTTTTGAAAAGAAAAGACTAAGGAGGTTTTTGCCAGGTTCGGCCGCCGAAAGTGAAGTTCGGCCGCCGAACATGAGTTGGTTTTGGGAGCGCTTTCGGCCTCCGAAAGCTATGTTAGAACAAACCAGGTTCGGCCGCCGAACCTCAAGTTCGGCCGCCGAACATGGGGGTGTTTTGCATGCACGTTAGGCCGCCGAAGGAGGTTTGGCTGGCCACCTATAAAAGCCCCTCAGACCGGAAATGGGCGAGATTTCTCCCCATTCTCGAGCTCAGGTGTGTTCATGTCCTCCTCTAGTCGTTTTCTTGCTTTTTCTTCAAATCCTTCACGTTTTATAAGCTATATGGTTGTTTTGAAGAGTTTTAAAGCTTGGATCAAGGTTTGGAGAGCTTGGAGACTTTAAGAGTTTGGGTTCTCCACATCTCAAGCTTTGGGTCGCACCAACCCTCGATCTTCAAGAGGTAAGTGTGGATCTATGTTTTTCTTTACGTTTCATGAAGTTTTAAGATGGTTTTGATGGGTAGATATGCATGTTAGGGTTTATGTGGGTTTTATGCCCAATGTATGATAATGTATGTTCATGTGATGTTTGTGTTGGGGTTTAAGTTAGTTTTCAAGCCCCTTGAGCATATGGGAGAGAGTATGCATGATTGGGAGAGAGTATGTGAGGTTTGGGTTGTTTTGATGGTTTTGGCCTATGTGGGTCATAAACTATCTATGTATGCTTTAGATGTTGTTTTTGGGAGTTTAAGCTTGTTTGAGCTCCCTTGTGCATGGTTGAGGATGTATGCATGTGTTTGAGAAGTCGGATGCTTGTTTTGGGGTGTATGGAAGGTTTGGGAGGCTTGAAATGCACAAAGGCTGAGTTCTGGATGAACTCAGGTTCGGCCGCCGAAGGTGGTTTCGGCCGCCGAACCTGCCTGAGGATGCATGGTTTGGCCGCCTAACCTTGCCCCCGAAAGTTGAGTTTTGGCTTGAAAGCAGACTTTCGGCCGCCGAAGGTAATGTTCGGCCGCCGAAAGTGCCTGACTTTCGTCTCTGGAGAGAAGGTTCGGCCGCCGAAGGTGCCCCCGAACCTGCCTGTCTTTCGGATCTGTCTGGGACTTTCGGCCGCCGAAGGTGCCGCCGAAAGTGCCTGACTTTCGGGTCTGTCTGGACTTTCGGCCGCCGAAGGTGCCGCCGAAAGTGCCCTGTCCAGACTTTTCTTGCATGTTTTCATGTAATGTTTTCAGGATGTTTTAGAGGGTTTTTGGGGAGTATAGTAGAGTTATGTTTATGTATGTTTGGCACCTCACTGGAGTCCACCTGTGTAGGATCGGACCCGAGGAACCGAGGTGTTTAGTAGTGTCAGCCGTTTCAGAGTCGGCCCTGAGCTAGTCACAGGTGAGTGGAACACAACTCTCTTATTTTAAAGTAAATAAATCAAATGTTAAGCATGTTCATGCATCATAAAATGCCATGATATGTAGTAGGTTGTATTGCATTAGTATTCACGAATATGATGCATTGCATATTATGTTGTTGATGTGGATGGATATTGGATGATCCTTAGCCCTCAGTATGAGATGAGATAATATGATATGATATGCCATGGTATGATATGAGATAGAAAGACCAGGTCGCCCCTGGTACTATGTTTATGTAAGCGAACGCTAGGTGAGGCCTAATCGCCCCTGGTGTAGTCGGACATGTTATGATATGAATTATGCAAGCGAACACTAGGTGAGGCCTAATCGCCCCTGGTGTAGTTGGACATGTTATGATATGCAGAGGGCTAGTGGTGACAAATTCATCCTTTATGTGATTAAATGTGATGTGTTGCATTTCATGAAAGCATGTAAAGTAAAAGTTATGTTATTTAATGTTATTAATAAAATGAATAATAATATACCTAAAAAGTGTGGAATTAAAGTAAATGTTAATAATAAAATGAATAATAATATACCTAAAAAGTGTGGAATTAAAGTAAATATTAATAATAAAATGGAGAATAAAATACCTAAAAATGGAGGAATTAATATCATGTTTTTACTTTTGCTCACTGGGCTTTTTAGCTCACCCCTCTCCCCTATCCCCAGGTTTGCAGGGTCAGAGATAGTCAGGAGATCAGCTGGATACGTCCATGGTCATGCTTATGTAATAGAATAGTTGTGGACATGATGTAATATAAGTTTTCTGTATTGATGTAAAAAGAGTTGTATTGTAATATGACCTTATGTTATATGTTCAGAGTTATAGTATTGTGCTTGGCCCGAGTTGGATAATCCCCTTGTACATGAGCTTTATTTTTTATGTTGATGTATGTTTTAGACCGAGTTTGACATAGGGTATGCTGACCTTAGAGGTTCTATGAGTTCAGTCATAGTGCATACACAGGTCAAACGGGTTAAAGAAAAAGTTTACAGTTTTATGTTTTAAAGTTTATGCTTATGTTGGATCATGTTTGGGATTATACCAGCTGTACAGGATGCATAGTAGGCTTGCTACGGGTCCTGGCGGCCTTATGCCGATCTGGATCCTAGCGCCGGTAGCGGTCCGGATTTCCGGGTCGTTACAATGTTCGGCGGCCGAACTTGGACTTCCCTCACTTATGCCTTCGGGGGCCTAAGGCACACCCGAAATGCCTGCATGTTCGGCGGCCGAACCTGGGTTTTCCTCCAAGGTTAATTTCATGCAAAAACTCATTTTCTTTCTTGATTAAAAACATAAAACACATTAAAACATTTTATGAAAACATGGTTTTACCCTTCTAGAGGTCTCCGACATCGAGTTTCCACCGGACGGTAGGAATTCGGATACCGGAGTCTAGCCGGGTATTACATTCTTCCCCCCTTAAGAACATTCGTCCCCGAATGTTCCTCAACTAGCACATGCAAAGCATACAACATAACATACACATAAAACACAGGGAACATTCAAGAATCTAACCTTAGAAAAGATAAGGGTATTGCTGGAGCATGGACTCCCGTGTCTCCTAGGTGCATTCTTCCAAATTGTGGTGGTTCCAAAGGACTTTCACCATCGGGATTTCCTTGTTCCTCAGCTTCCTGATCTAGTTGTCTATGATCCGTACTGGCTGCTCCACATAGGTGAGATCTTCTTGGATCTCCACATCAGGCTCACTAAGAACCTTACGCGGATCGGACACGAACTTCCTCAACATGGAAACATGGAAAACCGGATGGATTCTTTCCATTGAAGCAGGCAAATCTAGCTTGTACGACACATTTCCAATCTTTTGCAAGATTTCAAAGGGTCCGATGTATCGTGGGGCTAGCTTACCTTTCTTCCCAAAACGAACCACTCCTTTCATAGGAGACACTTTGACCAATACCAGATCCCCCCCTGAAACTCTACTTGCCTTCTGCGGATATCTGCATAACTCTTCTGCCTGCTTGCAGCAGTCTTGATCCTCTCTCTGATCATGGGTACCACCCTGCTGGTGATCTCTACTAGCTCAGGCCCTGCCAAGGCCTTCTCTCCAACTTCCTCCCAGCAAACAGGTGACCTGCACTTCCTTCCATATAAAGCTTCATATGGAGCCATCCCGATGCTAGCATGATGGCTGTTATTGTAGGCAAACTCCACCAAAGGTAGATGCTGCCTCCAAGAACCGCCAAAGTCCAGCACACACATTCTGAGCATATCCTCTATCGTCTGGATGGTCCTTTCTGATTGTCCGTTTGTCTGTGGATGGAAGGCAGTGCTAAAATCCAACCTGGTACCCATGGCATTCTGCAGACTCCGCCAAAACCTGGAGGTGAACTGGGGCCCTCTATCTGACACTATTGAAACAGGAACCCCATGCAGCCTGACGATCTCATCAACATACACCTGCGCCAACTTGTCCACAGAATAGCCACTCCTAACAAGGATGAAGTGAGCAGATTTGGTGAGTCTGTCCACAATCACCCATATGGAGTCCAATCTGTTGGACGTCGCCGGTAACCCCACTATGAAGTCCATAGCTATATTCTCCCATTTCCACTCTGGAATAGGTAGTGGGTTAAGCATTCCAGCCGGCTTCTGATGTTCCAGCCGGCTTCTGATGTTCCAGCTTCACCCTCTGACACACTTCGCAGGCTGACACAAACTGTGCCACTTCTCTCTTCATAGCTGGCCACCAATAGACCTTCTTCAGATCTTGATACATCTTGGTGGCTCCGGGGTGAACGTTGTATCTTGCATTATGAGCCTCCCTCATAATGTCTCCTTTTAGCCCTATGTCATCTGGTACACACAATCGACTCCCATAGCGGAGGATCCCCTTGCTGTCAAATCTGAACTCACTGTCCTTGCCTGACTGAAACAGTCCTGGCAATCTTCACTAATTCTGGGTCCTCATGCTGTTTCTGAGCCACCTGCTCCAGAAACACAGGTGTCACTCTCATCTGGGCCACTAAAGCACCTGTACCAGACAACTCCAACTGTAGACCTTCATCAACAAGCTTGTAAAACTCCTTCACCACTGGTCTCCTCTCCACCGTGATGTGGGATAGACTACCTAGTGACTTCCGGCTTAGGGCGTCTGCCACTACATTCGCCTTACCCGGATGATACTGAATCTTGCAATCATAATCACTCAGCAGTTCTACCCATCTCCTCTGTCTGAAGTTCAAATCTCTTTGACTCAGGATGTACTGCAGGCTTTTATGATCTGTGAAGATCTCACATTTTACCCCATAGAGGTAGTGCCTCCACATCTTGAGTGCAAAGATTACTGCTGCCATCTCCAGGTCATGCGTGGGGTAATTCAACTCATGTTTCTTTAGTTGCCTAGAAGCATAAGCAATCACCCTTTCATTCTGCATTAGTACATAACCCAGTCCCACACGGGACGCATCACAGAAGACTGTAAAGTCCTCATCACTAGATGGCAGAGCTAACACTAGTGCTGAAGTCAATCTCTCCTTAAGCTCTTCAAAACTCTCTTCGCACTGGTCGGTCCACACAAACTTCTGATTTTTCCTGTTAACCTGGTCAGAGGAGCTGCTATTTTCGAGAAGTCCTGAATGAACCTCCTGTAGTAACCTGCCAAACCCAAGAAACTCCTGATCTCTGTCACTGAAGTGGGTCTAGGCTAGTTAGCCACAGCTTCTACCTCCTTGGGGTCCACCTCTATTCCATTTTCTGACGCAACATGCCCCAGGAATGAAATGCTCCTCAGCCAGAACTCACACTTGGAGGAACTTGGCATACAAGCCATGTTCCCTCAAGGTCTGCAGAACCAACCTTAGATGATGGGCATGCTCCTCTGCATTCCTGGAATATACCAAGATATCATCTATGAAGACAATAACAAAGTGATCCAGGTACTGGCTAAACACTCTGTTCATGAGATCCATGAATGCTATAGGGGCGTTGGTTAACCCGAACGGCATTACAAGGAACTCAAAATGCCCATATCTGGTCCTGAAAGCCGTCTTTGGCACATCCTCTTCTCTAATCCTCAGCTGATGATACCCGGACCGCATATCTATTTTGGAGAAACAACCCGCTCCTGCTAGCTGGTCGAATAGATCATCGATCCTTGGCAAAGGGTACTTATTATGGGTAGTGACTTTGTTCAACTACCTGTAGTCGATACAAAGTCTAAGGGATCCATCCTTCTTTCTCACAAACAATACTGGAGCACCCCAAGGTGAGGTACTCGGTTGGATGAAACCCTTGTCTACCAGCTCTTGCAACTGCTCTTTCAACTCTTTCAACTCGACTGGAGCCATCCTGTAGGGAGGGATAGAGATCGGTCGGGTTCCAGGCATCAGTTCTATCTCGAACTCTATCTCCCTAGCAGGTGATAAACCTGGCAGCTCGTCTGGGAACACATCTAAAAACTCTCTAACCACTGGCACCGAGGCGGGCTCTCTCACCTGACTGCTAAGCTCTCTCACATGAGCCAAATACCCCTGACATCCCTTCCTAAGCAACCTACGAGCCTGAAGAGCTGATATCAGACCTCTAGGTGTACCCCTCATGTCTCCCTTAACTGTTCAAACTCAATCATCTTCAATTCTCTTGAACTGTCGGGAAAAGTCCATCCTGCAAATTCATTTGCAAACTCCTCCCATGATAGGCTGTCCAACTTCGGGCTCACATAGATCTTAAACCACTCACGGGCCTTTTTGCATTTGAGTGTGAACCCAGCCATCTGAATGGCTCTGCTGTCATCCGCCCCTATCTCATCTGTAATTGCTTTGACCCTCTCAAGGTACACAAACGGGTCATCACCGGTTTCAAACTGGGGAGCACCCAGCTTCATGTAGTCGGTCATCTTGACCTTGCTCCCTCCATATGAGCTAGGCTTGGGGTCTTGGGTCATAGGAACAGTGGGGGCTGCTGGTGGTGGAGGAGGTGCAACATCTTCTGAGGTAGGGTTTGTTGGATTTGGATAGTAGGGTGGGGGTGGATACATTGGATACTGTGAGTATGGTGGGTAGTAAGGTGGGTATGGCATGTGTGTGGGATATGGGGTAAAGCTAGGGTAATTCGATGTACCTCCCATCGAATACCCGGGATTTTGTGAGAAGTGTGGGTAGTGGGGTGGCTGAACAAATCCCGAGGCCTGAGTGCCTCCTTGGGACTCTCCCATTCCCTCTTCTGACATGCTAACTCCCAGACTGCCATCCCTCATCTGCTCTACATCCATATCATCCCCCCTGTCCTCTGATATTCCACCCTGAACTGTTCCCCTCACTGATTTGCTTCTACCCAGATCCAAAGACCTTCTAGGGTCTCTTGCTGCTCTTTCTCTGTTAGACCTACTAGACATTGCCCTAGGCAATGCAGGAGGACGGGCGCTCATGCCCTCATCCTCAGGTGGTACTCCAGTCAATCTTGCAGATCGACGAGTTCCTCTCATCCTGTTTTTCTGAAAAACAGCACACATCACACAAACATTAGCATCATATAGTTCATGTGGAAACACATGAACCCGCATCATATACATCACATATCATAGCATATCATTAATGCACATGCATAAAATCATGGCATTTCACATCATCATATAAGACAGGACTTTACATCCTATCCTAGTGGACATGATCTTCCTATTGTGCTTGACCTTCCATAACCTCTATGAGCCCGACACTATAGGTCCGACCATATGAACCTAGGGCTCTGATACCATTCTGTAACGACTCGAAATTCGGACCACTACCGGCGCTAGGATCTAGATCGGCTTAAGGCCGTCGGGACCCGTAGCAAGCCTGACATACATCCTGTAAACCTGTGAAATCCCGTACATGATCAACAACATACATAAAAATTTGAACCATTTCTTTTCTTTCACCAAGCTCAACCTGTGCATGCACATAAGCATATACATAACATAAACATAAACCCTACACTGGAGCTCTCAACAAATGCTCCAATGGGGCAACATAACATAATATCAAGCTTGGTTAATTCATAACATAAAGATCATGTATAACAAAAGGGATCACCATACATGCTCGGTCAAGCACAGACTCTAATCCTCAAAGTCAACCTTATTACATGTCATAACTATCCATAGTTCTTACATCTCAATATTTCACAAATCACCATCATGTCCACTCTAACTATTACATGAAAATAAACTTTACTCCTGCTGACCTCCTGGTCTACCCTGTACCTGCAAACCTGAGGGATAAGGGGGAAAGGGGTGAGCTACTAGAGCCCAGTGAGCAGAATAATAAAAGCATTTAAAATACATGCTATCATGTAATGCATCACATCACAATCAAATCACATCAAGGATGGACTTGTCACCAAGGGTCCTCTACATAGTCCAACTGTGCCAGGGGCATAGTGCAGGCCACACTTGGTCTTTCTCTTACATATATCATAACATACATGTCCAACTGTGCCGGGGGCGTAGTGCAGGCCACACCCGGTCTTTCACTTACACAGTGCCAGGGGCGTAGTGCAGGCCACACTTGGTCTTCCATGTCATATCATATCATGTCTCATCATACTGAGGACCAATGGGTCATCCAACATCCATCCATATCAACATCAAGGTATGCAATGCAACATATTCGTGAATTCTAATGCAAACAACCTAGAATATCACATGGCATTCATAATGCATGAATCTACTGAGAATTTAGATTTTCATTTATTTAAAACTTAAGAGTTTATTCTACTCACCTCAGCTAGCTCTGACAATGACTGAAGCAGCTGACTCACTACTGGGGTCCTCGGTTCCTCGGGTCCGAACCTACACAGGTGGACTCAAATGAGGGACCAAACAACTAGGACATAACTCTAAAAACATCCCCCAAGAACCCCCTAAAACACCTCAAAACAATCATGCAAAACATGCAAAGGAAGGCTGAACAGGGTACTTTCGGCAACAGGTTCAGCGGCCGAAAGTCCCTCTAGAGCCGAAAGTCAGGCAGGTTCGGCGGCACCTTCGGCGGCCGAAACTCCCAGACAGAGATGAAACTCATGCATGTTCGGAGGCACTTTCGGCGGCCGAAACTCCCAGACAAAGACGAAAGTCCTCTTTCGGAGGCAGGCTTCGGCAGTCGAAAGGCTTGCCTCCCAGGCAGGTTCGGCGGCCGAAAGTCCTTCGGCTGCCGAACCTGGTTTCTGCCAGAAGGGCAGAAACTTGGTTCCTCATGCACATTTGTCTCCCATTTCATTCAACCATGCATAAACCTATTCTACAACACACCAACACAAGCATACAAGCTCCTAGGGGCTTCAAACTATACTAAACCCCATCTACAACACATCAAACATGCATATCCAACACACATTGTCCACACATGCACAGTAAACCCATAAACTCACAAAACCCTACACATGCATTTCTACTTCAAGAATCAACTTAAAACTTGTTAAAAACATATAGTGAGCTCAAGATCGGCCCTTACATCTTGAAGATCGAGAGGAAAACGACCCTAGTTCGGAGATGGGAGAGAGAGAGCTCCTTGAACCTCCAAGCTCCAAAACTTGCTCAAAAGCTCAAAATCTTCAAAACAACGGTAAAACTAATGAAAATCAAGAGAGATTTGAAGGAAAAGACTCAAAATCGGTGAGGGGCGGCGAAGAGCTCACCTTGGCCGAAAATGGGGAGAAAAGCTCGCCCATTTCGGCTAAGGGACCCCTTTATAGGTGGCTGGCCAGGCCACGTTCGGGGGCCGAACGTGCCTCCGCATGCATGCCATGTTCGGTGGCCGAACCTGGACTTTCCTCACTTATGCCTGCGGGGGCCTAAGGCACACCCGAAATGCCTGCATTTTCGGCGGCCAAACTTGAGGTTCGGCGGCCGAACCTGGGTTTTCCTCCAAGGTTAATTTCATGCAAAAACTCATTTTCTTTCTTGATTAAAAATATAAAACACATTAAAACATTTTATGAAAACATGGTTTTACCCTTCTAGAGGTCTCCGACATCGAGTTTCCATCGGACGGTAGGAATTCCGATACTAGAGTCTAGCCGGGTATTACATATCTGCAGAAGGCAAGTAGAGTTTCAGGAGGGGGATTTGGTATTGGTCAAGGTGTCTCCTATGAAGGGGGTGATTCGGTTTGGAAAGAAGGGTAAGCTAGCTCCGCGGTACATTAGACCCTTTGAGATCTTGCAAAAGATTGGGAGTGTATCGTACAAACTGGACTTGCCTGCTTCAATGGAGAGAATCCATCCGGTTTTCCATGTTTTCATGTTGCGAAAGTTCGTGTCAGATCCGGGCAAGGTTCTCAGTGAGCCTGATGTGGAGATCCAAGAGGATCTCAGTTATATTGAGCAGCCAGTGCGGATTCTTGACACTCAGATCAGAAAGTTAAGGAACAGGGAAATCCCGATGGTGAATGTCCTTTGGAATCACCACAACATAGAAGAATGTACGTGGGAGACATGGGAGTCTATGCTCCAGCAATATCCTCATCTCTTTTAAAGTAAGTGTTATGTGTTTTGTATGTATGTTTATGTTTTATGCTATGCATGTGTTGTTGGTGAACATTCGAGGACGAATGTTCTTAAGGGGGGAAGAATGTACTACCCGGCTAGACTCCGGTATCGGAATTCCTACCGTCTGGTGGAATCTCGGATGTCGAAAACCTCTAGAAGGGTAAAACCATGTTTTCATAAAATGTTTTAATGTATTTTAAGGTTTTAAGTAAGAAAGAAATTGAATTTTGAATGAAAAAGACCAAGGAGGCATTTGCCAGGTTCGGCCGCCGAAAGTCATGTTCGGCCGCCGAACATGGGGAGGTTTTGAGAGCGCTTTTGGCCTCCGAAAGCCTTGTTTGAATGAACCAAGATTCGGCCGCCGAACCTCATGTTCGGCCGCCGAACGTGGGATAATTAGGGGGACAAGTTAGGCTTCCGAAAGTGGCTCAAGGTTTGGCTGCCGAACCTTATGTTCGACCGCTGAACTTGCATGAGTTTTGGAGGCACTTTCGGCTATTGAAGGTTTGTCTGGCCAGCCCCTATAAGAGACCCCTTGTCCGAAACGGGCGAGGTTTTCTCCCCTATTTCGGCCAACAGTGAGTCCATGCTCTCCCATGGTTGATTTTTGTTGTTTTCCTCAAATCTTTCAAGTGTTAACGAGTTCTATCTTGGTTTTGAAGAGTTTTGAGCAAAAGAGCAAGTTTTGAAGCTTGGAGACCCAAGGAACGGGATTTCCTCCATCTTCGAGTTAGATCGCCTCCCCTCTCGATCTCCAAGAGGTAAGAGTAGATCCTAACTCATTTCATGTCTTTAAACAAGTTTTATGAAAGTTATGGGGTAGAAAGGCATGATTAGGCTTATGATAAGTTTATGTGCAATGTGAGTTGGTTATTCATGTGTGATGTGTTTTAGTTGGGGTATAGGTTAGTTTGAGGCCCTTAAATGCTTGTTGATATGAGTATGCATGTTGTAGAGTAGTTTAATGCATGATTGAATGGTTTGGGAGGCAAGTGTGCATGTGTGTGGCTTGGGTTCTGCCTGCTGGAGAACCCAGGTTCGGCAGCCGAAGGGACTTTTGGTCGCCGAACCTGCCTGTGGAGGCCAACTTTTGGCTGCCGAACCCTGCCCCTGAAAGTGGACTTTCGACTCTGGAGGGGAGTTTCGGCCGCCGAAGGTGCCGCCGAACATGCATGAGTTTCGTCTCTGGAGCTCACTTTCGGCCGCCGAAAGTAGCTGAGTTTCAGCAGTGAGTTGGCTGCTTCAGAGTCCTTAGAGCTTCAGCCACAGGTGAGTGGAATAAACTTTCATGTTTTAAAATAAATAAATCCTTTGCATGATACATGCATCAAGGATGCCATGAAATATTCTAGGTTGCTTGCATTAGATTTCACGAATATGTTGCATTTCATAATTTGATGATGGTGCGGATGGATGTTGAATGATCCTTTAGTCCTCATATGTTATGGTATGATGATGATATGGTATGGAAGACCAGTGAGGCCCATTCTACGCCCCTGGCACTATGTTAAGAGAAAGACCAGTGAGGCCCATTCTACGCCCCTGGCATTATGGAATGTTATGCTATATTATGTTATGTTAAGAGAAAGACCAATGAGGCCCATTCTACGCCCCTGGCACGATTGGACTATGTAGAGGACTATCGGTGGCAAGTCTATCCTTGATGTGATTTGTTTGTGATGTGTTGCATTTCATGAAAGCATGAATTTAATATAATGTTTTATTATTCTGCTCACTGGGCTCTAGTAGCTCACCCGTCTCCCTTAACCCCCAGGTGTGCAGGTACAGGATAGACCGGGTGGTCGTCAAGAGTAGAAGTTATGTCTGTGTAATAGTTAGTAGCTGTGGACATGAATTGTAATGTGTTAAAGGAATATAATGTATGATCATAGTACAGTATTGTATTGAGGATAGAATTGTGCTTGGCCCTAGTTTATGGTTAATCCCCTTTTTGTACATGATCTTAATTTGTTATGATGATATTTTTTGAGTTATGAAACTAGCTTGACATATGTCATATGAACCCACTAGAGCATTTGATGAGGGCTCTAGTTGGGGTTTTATGTTTATGTTTATGGTACATGCACAGTCAAGCTTGGTTGATGAAAAAGTTTAATAATTTTTTATGTATTGACTCGTGGTTGTCGAAGCCGGTCAAAAATAACCTTTCTGGTTATCAACAATTTTACAACTGCAGATAGTGGTGAAAGGATCGAATACACAGGAAATTGAGGACCTATTTATTTTTTTCTCAACAAGACCAAGAGAATTAACAGGAACAATAATAAACTAAAAATGAGATAAAAACTGAAAGTGGGATCAAATGAGATAAACTGAAAATTGGGATAAAAAACTGTCAACAAAATAACAGGGGGTTTGAGATTGATTGTAGTAAACTAAAATTGAGAATAATAAATGAAAGCAAGTAATAAAATAAAGAGTAATCAATAATGAGAAAGTTCTAGTTGAAGTATTGGATCCACTTTAGTTGTTGGGATTGATGACAGACACTTTATTCTTTTGGGTTGACTCAATAGATTAGTTATGGGGATGAAAGACGCTTCTCACCACCATTATTTCTCCTTAAGATTAAATCAATTAGGGAACGTCCTCTAATTAATTACTAATTAACAAATTGCCAAGGAACGTCATTGGGCCTTAGGCATCAAAACAATTGTCAATTGCATTAAGAAATAAAGAGATCCAATCCTAGCTACCAAAACGTATGGAGACAACGCTAAATCATGCAATTTCCTTGGGTTTTATCTCAAGTGTTCTCATGTAAGAATAACTCAAGCAATTACGGATTTAAATTATTCAAATTAACAAACAATTATTTTGCAATAAAAAATCAACGTAGATCTCAATAACAAAATAATATGAAAATTAAATATGAAATTGCATGAATATTGAATTCCCAAAATTTAAACAATATTTGATCAAGTCTCACAACCCATTAGACAACTAAAGTTTCAACCAATATTCAACTAGATCAAAAAAACCAGCCACTCATTGGCTGAATTAAAAACAGAAAATAAATAAAAGGGAAAAGAAAAATAAAACCGAAGAAGTTCTTGCGCCGGGCTGCAGAAATCGCCGAACAGGAGAATTTGGAATTGAATTGTGTATTTTTCTGTCACTGGTTGGGTCTTTTTATAAGTGCAGAGGGAAGCCCTGTTTTGGAAGATTGCTGGCACGTGAATGCCGTGCGGAAGGCTGGTCATTGCGTGCGAGTGGGCCATTTGAAGGTGGAGTTGGCGTTGCACTTTGACGGGCTCAAGTGCGGAAGTATGCTCCACGTGTGAGATGTGAGTGGCGCGGGCCCATGGTGCAAGTGGGAATGTGGCCATGTGCAGTTGGAGATGGCGCGGGCCCACGTGAGAATTTGCTGGCCATGTTTGTGAATGTGCGGGCATGCGCGGATGCTTGCAATGCGCGGGCCAGGAGCTGGACTGTGTGGGGCGCGGGCCTGTGCGGGAGCTTGGTCCATGATTGCGGATCCATGTGCGGATTGCAGAAATCATGTAAATATTTATCAATAATATTAATATAAAATGGACTAAATTATGCTCTATTATGTATATTGTTGATCATGTATGGGATTAGACAGGTTTACAGATGCATGTTAAGGCTTGCTACGGGTCCCGGCGACCTTAAGTCGATCTAGATCCTAGCGCCGGTAATGGTCCGGTTCCCTAGTCGTTACAACATGAAGCTGGGTGCTCCCCAGTATGAAACAGGTGATGACCCGTTCGAGTACCTCGGGAGGGTCAAGATGATTACAGATGAGACAGGAGCTGATGACAGTAGAGCCATTCAGATGGCTGGGTTCACGCTAAAATGCAAGAAGGCCCGTGAGTGGTTCAAGAACTATGTGAACCCGAGGTTGGATAGTCTTTCATGGGAGGAGTTTGCGAATGAGTTCGCAGGATGGGCTTTCCCTGATAGCTCAAGGGAGTTGAAGATTATTGAGTTTGAACAGCTGAGACAGTCAGAAGAGATGAGTGTAGATGAATACACAGATAAGTTCTTGGAGCTGTTGCCGTTTGCTGGGCAGAATCTTGACACAGATCCAAAGAAGTCAAGGAGGTATATCATGAGGCTCCATTCTAGGTATTCCTCCTTGATCCAGTCAGCAGAGAGGGAGAGTTTCCATGCCATAGTGGATATGGCCCGGAGAATGGAGGCTAGTGCAATAATCGAAGGAAAGGTTAAACAGTCAGTGGCACAGTCTTCTGGTTCCAAGACCCCAGGCGGAGGAAGGTTGGACTCCTCTTCTTTGAATGCAGCAGCTTCAGGTGAAAAGAAAAAGTGGGACAGAGGTTTCAGGAAGTCTAAAAAGAACAAGTTTTGGAACAAGATCAAGTCAAGTCTGGGTTTGGGAAGTGGCTCGAGTTCAGGTGCAGATAATGCAGTATGTAAGAAGTGTGGGAAGCCGCACAGGGGAGTATGTCTGATTGGGACGACAACCTGCTTCAGATGTGGGCAGGAGGGGCACATAGCACGGGAGTGTCCTAGAGCAGCTTTTGTGGCACAGTCCCAGCAGACGGGCTCTGGTAGTGTGGCTCAGCCAGTAGCTCCAGCCATGACGCAGGCCAGTGGCAGAGGCAGAGGGAGAGGGTCAGCCTCTTCTTCAGGTTCCAGAGGTGAAGGTCCATCAGCACCAGCACGGATCTTCACCATGACACAGCAGGAGGCGAACACATCTAACACCGTGGTGGCAGGTAATCTCATCATTGGCTATTCTGATGTGTATGCTTTAATGGACCTGGGTGCATCCCATTCTTTTGTTTCTCCGAGAGCAGTCGAGAGGTTGGGTTTGATGGTCTCTACCCAAGTATGACCTGTCAGTGGCAGAGTCAGTCTGCCAGTATAGTCCAGTTTTTGTTGAGGGGAGATGCCTTTCAGCCGACCTTGTGGTTCTAGATTTGACGGATTTTGATGTCATTCTAGGGATGGATTGGCTATCTACCCATGGTGCTACCTTGGACTGCAGAGACAAGGTAGTCAAGTTCAGATGTCAGGATGGGTCAGAGGTTGTCTTCAAGGGAGACAGGAGGGGTACGCCTAGAGGTCTGATATCAGCCCTACAGGCTCGTAGGTTGCTCAGGAGGGGTTGTCAGGGTTTCTTAGCGCATGTGAGAGAGATCGATAGTCAGGTCAGGGAGCCCGCCTCAGTGCCAGTAGTCAGAAAGTTTCCGGACGTCTTCCCAGATGATCTTCCAGGACTACCACCTGCTAGGGAGATAGAGTTTGAAATTGAATTGATGCCAGCAACCAGACCGATCTCTATCCCTCCCTACAGGATGGCGCCAGCAGAGCTGAAAGAGTTAAAAGAGCAGTTGCAAGAGCTGGTAGACAAGGGTTTCATCCAACCGAGTACCTCACCTTAGAGTGCTCCAATGTTGTTTGTGAGAAAGAAGGATGGATCCCTCAGAATTTGTATCGACTACAGGCAGTTGAACAAAGTCACTACCAAGAACAAGTACCCGTTCCCTAGGATCGACGATCTATTCGACCAGCTAGCAGGAGCAGGTTGTTTCTCCAAAATAGATCTGAGATTCAGATACCATCAGCTAAGGATCAGAGAAGAAGATGTGCCAAAGATAGCGTTCAGGACCAGATATGGGCACTATGAATTCCTTCGTTCGGGTTAACCAACGCCCCTGCAGCATTCATGGACCTCATGAACAGAGTTTTCAGCCAGTACCTGGATCACTTCGTTATTGTCTTCATCGATGATATCTTAGTGTATTCCAGAAATGCAGAGGAGCATGCCCATCATCTGAGGACAGTTTTGCAAACCTTGAGGGAACACGGCTTGTATGCCAAGTTCTCCAAGTGTGAGTTCTGGTTGAGGAGCATTTCATTCTTGAGGCATGTTGTGTCAGAAAATGGAATAGAAGTGGACCCCAAGAAGGTAGAAGTTGTGGCTAACTAGCCTAGACTCACTACAGTGACAGAGATTAAAAGCTTCTTGGGTTTGGCAGGTTACTACAGGAGGTTCGTTCAGGACTTCTCAAAGATTGCTGCTCCCTTGACCAGATTGACCAAAAAGAATCAGAAGTTCGTGTGGTCAGATCAATGTGAAGAGAGTTTCGAAGAGCTGAAGAAAAGGTTGACATCAGCACCGGTGTTAGCTCTGCCGACCAGTGATGAAGATTTCGCAGTGTTTTGTGATGCGTCCTGACAATGCGGTTGTCGAAGCCGGTCAAAAATAACCTTCTTGGTTACCTACAATTTACAACTACAGACAGTGGTGAAGGATCGTATCCACAGAGAATTGATTACCTATTTATTTATCTCAATCAAGACCAATAGAACTAGTTGCAAGCACAAGTGAAAGCAAGTGATTGAAAGCTGAATTAAAGTAAAGTGCAATAAAAGTAAAAAGGGGGTTTTGAGATGATTTGATTAACAACTATTGAAAGCAATTAAAACAGCAAGTAATTAAAATAAAAGAGGAAAATCAATAAGAGAAAGGTCTAGTTGAAGATATGGATCCACTTTGGTTATTTGGATTGATCATTGAAACATGGTTATCTTGATTGATTCAATAGGTTGGTTATGGGGGTGGAAGACGCTTCTCGCCACCATGTCTTTCCTTATGAACAAACTGATTAGGGAACGTCCTCTAACCAATTACTAATCAACAAATTGCCAAGGAACGTCTTTGGGCCATAGGCATCAAAACAATTGCCAATTGCATGAAGAACAAGAAAGATCCAAACCCTAGCTACTCAAACGCATGAGATGTTGCTAGATCATACAATTTCTTAGGTTTTACACCAAGTGTTCTATGGACAGAATATTTCCAGTAATTACGGACTAACAAATATCCTAATCCAACAGTTAATTAACTTTGCAATCAAGAATCAAGTGGCCAATTTGATCAAAACAACAAAGCAATCTTAGAATTAAGCATAATTGCATGAATATTGCATAAAATCAAAGAAAAAAGTTTCTGTTCAGATCTCTCAACCTTTTAAACAACCTTAGTTTCAACCAATCCTCAACTAGAAAGAAGGGTTTCAGCCACTCATGGCTGAACCAAAACAGAAAATAAAAGAAAAGAAAGCAAAAGATGAAGAACTAAGGTGGAGAAAGGGGCTGCCCTTGCTTGGCCGAATTTGGGAGGATGAAAGCTGCCCTTCTTGTCTTCTTGAAGCCTTTAAATAAGTCTTGAGAGGCTGCCTAGGGTTTCATGGAAGTCCAGGAGACTTTTAGAGGCTGTCCAAAGTGTCCTTGGTGTTGCATGTGCCTTGTTTGTGCATGAGTGAAGGCAAAAACGAGTCACATGTGATGGAAGGAAAGTGGGGGCACTTTGGTCTTTTCATAGTTGTTCAAGATCCTCAAGATGCTGTCCATGAAGTCCAAGAGATTGCCCATGCACTAATAAGGAAGGTGGAGCCTTCTTTGGAAACTTGAGTGAAGTGGGAAACATGTGATCTTGGGATTTGGCTTACTTAATGAGCTAGATCTTTGAAATCCAATAATTAAATGTGAATCTTGAAGATTTGGATCTCAAGATACTTCCCTTATTTGGCTCCTCAAATATGGTAACTTGGGATATGGCTTCTTGAATAAGGAAGGAGTGCAATAGAGCGCATTTTCGGCTGCCTAAGTTGAGTTTTGGAGGCTGGACTTTCGACTATGTTCTGAAGGTTCGGCGGCTGAAAGTAGAGATTCGGCGGCCGAAAGTAGAGATTCGGCGGCCGAAAGTAGTGGACTTTCATCTCTGGACGCATGGTTCGGCGGCCGAAAGTGCTGCCGAAGGTCTTCTTTGCATTTTTGGCACTTTTAAGAGCATTTTCTTCAAATTGTTTCTTCACACCTAATATTTGCAAAACATGATTAAAACCACAAAATTAGATAGAATAGGTGCAAATAAACGTCTATAAGATCATGAAAATATGGGCTAAAATATGCTCTATCAAATACCCCCACACTTAAGCTTTTGCTTGTCCTCAAGCAAATAAACATAGTCAAATAAGTTTTCTTCCTCTAGATCCTTATTACCACTTAAGCTCATACTCTAGACACTTATTTTGAAGCATTGCAGTGAAGAATATATGCATGAAGATTACTTACCCCCTTTCCTTGTTTCCCTTTGATTACCATGGCTAGGATTTGTTTTCCTCAAGAGAGACATGCACATTAGTTTGTTAAGAATTTTTCTAGCTTTTGGATTGACTTGCCCTTACCTTGAAGTACTTTATTCAGGCTTTTGCACTTTAGATCTTGCTTGGAAAGGTCACCAACCTATTTTTGATTTGAAGGTTTATATTTTTCAGTTGGTCACCTATCCAAGTGGCTACTAGCATTGTTCATAGTCTTTTGACCATTGGAACAATTTTTCAATTTTGTGCTTTTGAGGTCTTTGCCTTTGCTGAATTTTCTTTCTCTCAATGATTTGGGCAAATCAACACCAATTGCTAAATCAAGTCATATTAAGTTCATTCACACAATTTCAATTTGTTCTCAATCAATTGAGGGTCATCAATATATTTTTCACCATGGGCAAACTTAAAGATTCAATTCAAGATGTAATTCTCAAGCATGAATATAACTCATTGCAATTGATTCAACATAAGTTTAAAGAGTTATCACATCAATGGGGTCATGAAAAGAAAAACTCATTCAACATAGTTCATCAGTTTGAGTAGAGCCAAACAAAAAAGAAGAAGAAGGTTGTGGTTGTGTGTGTTTTATTGAAAGCATAAACAAATTAAAATTTAACTGTGGCTAATTAACTTGAAAGAAATTTAAAACTGAAAGGAAAAAAAAATTTTGCAATCTGAAAGCATAAGAAATCGCAGAAGAGAAGGGGAGAAGAAGAAGAAGAAGAAGAAAAAGAGGAAGAAGAGGAAAGATATGCACCCCCACACTTAAATTATGCATTGTCCTCAATGTAAAAGAAAGAAAAAGAGAACAAAGGAATTTGAATACTCCCCTGGGGTGTGGTGTGCATGGCATGATCCTCTAGGCAGAATGAGTGACGAACAGATGTTCGTCTAGGGACTCTTCTTTGACTGGGCATGGTGCAGAGCTGGAGGGAAGTCGGCTGAGGTGGTCTGCCACAAGGTTTTCTTTGCCCTTCTTGTCTCTTATCTCAAGATCAAATTCTTGTAGAAGTAGAATCCACCTAATGAGCCTTGGTTTTGCTTCTTTTTTCTTGATCAAATATCGCAAGGCTGCATGGTCAGAATAGACAATGACTTTGGTTCCCAAAAGATATGGTCTGAACTTTTCCAAAGCAAATACAACTGCCAAGAGTTCTTTTTCAGTTGTTGTGCAGTTGCTTTGTGCAGAATCCAATGTGCGAGAGGCATAGTGAATGACATGGGGGGAGTTTCCCACACGTTGCCCCAAGACTGCTCCTACTGCATAATTGCTTGCATCACACATGATTTCAAATGGCAGGTTCCAATCAGGCCCTTGAATAATTGGGGCAGCCACAAGCAATTCTTTAATCAAATCAAACGCCTTTTTGCAATCTGCATCAAAATCAAATGTTACGTCTTGTTGGAGCAATCTGCATAATGGCAAAGTGATTTTTGAGAAATCCTTGATGAATCTTCTATAGAATCCTGCGTGGCCAAGGAATGATCGAATGTCTTTAACGTTTGTGGGGTAAGGCAGATTTTTGATGGTATCCACCTTAGCTTTGTCCACTTCAATGCCCTTAGCTGAAACAACATGTCCTAAGACCATACCTTGATTAACCATAAAATGACATTTTTCATAATTAAGCACAAGGTTAGTCTCAATGCATCTTTGCAAGATCTTTTCTAAATTGGTAAGGCATTCATCAAAAGAATTTCCATGAACTGTGAAGTCATCCATAAATACCTCAATTGTCTTACCCACATAGTCAGAAAATATGCTCATCATACATCGCTGAAAAGTGGCAGGTGCATTGCATAGTCCAAATGGCATTCTTCTAAAGGCAAAAGTGCCAAAAGGACAAGTGAAGGTAGTCTTCTCTTGGTCTTCTGGAGCAACTGGGATTTGGTAAAAACCTGAATAACCATTAAGACAACAATAGTGAGATTTACCTGCAAGCCTTTCTAGCATCTGATCAATGAAAGGCAGTGGGAAGTGGTCCTTCCTTGTTGCAGTATTGAGCTTCCTATAGTCCATGCATACCCTCCATCCATTCTGGACTCTAGTGGGGACAAGTTCCCCTTTAGTATTTGGAACAATGGTAATTCCAGTTTTCTTTGGAACTACATGTACAGGGCTCACCCATTTGCTATCAGAGATTGGGTATATGATGCCTGCATCAAGGAGCTTGACTATCTCTTTTTTCACTACCTCCATCATAGGTGGATTTAGTCTTCTTTGAGCATCTTTGACTGGCTTGCACTCATCCTCCATGTGAATTCTATGCATGCAGGTGGATGGAGAAATACCTTTGATGTCATCAATAGTCCATCCTATGGCTCCTTTGTGTTTCTGTAGTACTTTCAAGAGGCTTGCTTCTTCTTGTTGGCTCAATTCATTGGACACTATTACTGGTAGTGTCTTGTTAGCTCCCAAATACATGTATTTCAGATGGTCTGGAAGAGGCTTCAGATCTGAAGGTTGTTGCAAAGATGGATTAGAAGAGCTTGCTTGCGATGGAGCCTGCTGGGAGAGGTTCGGCGGCCGAAAAGGCTCTGGGTTCGGCGGCCGAAAAGGCTCTGGGTTCGGCGGCCGAAAAGGCTCTGGGTTCGGCGGCCGAATTCCTTCAGTTTGCGGGATGAGCTGTGGCGAAGGATTCAGCTTCCGCAAGTCAGTGGGGTTCGGCGGCCGAAAGATGTTCGGCGGCCGAAGAGTGTCTTCTTTCTGCACAGTGTTTTCCAGAAGTGGTGTGACAGAAGATGGTGTCTGAAGGTCAGTGGAGTTCGGCGGCCGAAAGTTGGCTATGTTCAGCGGCCGAAGATCTTCTGTCTGCTTGATCTCAACTTGCTGAATGCTGCAGATTGTTTCTTTTAGTTTTTGGGTTTCAATCCTGCAAAGATCATCATCCAAAACATAATCTTGATTTTCATTAAACACATATTGGCTCAAACAATCAATAATATCAAGTCCATAAACTGGGGACATATCATGTGGATATTTCATGGCATCATAGACATTGTACTTAATTACTTCCCCTTCCATGGTCAAAGTACCGTCATGCACATCGATTTTAGTTCTACAGTGCTTAAGAAAGGACGTCCAAGAAGAATGTCAGAACTAGTATTGCAACTATCTTCCTTAGTATCAATCACATAAAAATCAGCAGGAAAGACAAGTTCATCTACTTGGACTAAGACATCTTCAAGAACACCTATGGGGTATACCACAGATCTATCAGCCAATTGTATCGCAACTCTTGTTTCTTTAAGTGCACATGCATTGAGAGAATTATAAATGGAGAGAGGCATGACATTAATAGATGCACCAAGATCACACATGGCTTTCTTGATACCAACATTCCCAATTTTGCAAGAGATAGCAAACATACCTTTGTCCTTGCATTTGGTAGGGAGTTCTCTTTTAATAACAGCAGTAACTACCTCACCTACACTTACTTTTTCTCTTTCAGCAAGCTTCCTTCTATTGGTACAAAGTTCTTTCAAAAATTTGGCATACCTAGGAATTTGCTTGACAGCGTCTAGCAGTGGTATGTTGATCTCCACTTTTCTGAAAGTCTCAAGAATCTCCTTTTCCTCTTTTTCTTTTTGCGTTCTTTCAAATCTTTTTGGAAAAGGAGGTGGGATGTGAAAGCTTACCTTTGGATCGGTTTTGTGCGTAGGAGGTGGTTCTGTTTGAGATGGAGAGGCTTTAGGTGGCCTTGGTTCTTCCTTTTTTTCTTGCTCATGATTAGTATTTTGAAGCTCTTTGCCACTTCTCAAAGTGATAGCACTGACATTCTGTCTAGGGTTGGTTTCAGTTTGAGAAAGGAGTTTACCTTGGGTTTGCAGTTGGCCTATAGAGGTGGCCATTTGGCTTCGGTCTTGTCGCACGCCTTGCATAGATGTGGTCATTTGGCCTAGGTCTTGTCGCACGCCTTGCATGGTGTTCACCATTGTTTCCATCATTGTTTGCATGATCTTCTCAAGGTTCTGATTTGGATTTGAAGGTGCTGGTTGGGCTTGATTTCTTTGGTAACTTTGGTAATTCTGATCATTGTTGGGCTTTCCATAGCTAAAATTGGGGTGATCTCTCCAACCTGGATTGTATGTATTGGAGTATGGATCATATCTAGGTTGGTTGTTGTACCTCCCAATTGCATTGGCTTGTTGATTGTCTTCTTGGAGGGTAGGACACTGATCAGTAGGGTGTCCTACATATAAGTAGATCCCACATGGCCTAGGAGGCTGGGGTGCTTGAATCTGTTGCACAACATCTACCACCATATTTTTCATAACAGATGTTAGTTCAGACATAGTGGGAAAACTTACCTCATTGGCCCTTTGTAGTTGCCTTTCTTCTCCATATTGCCTAGATGAGGCTGCAAGAGTAGATATCAACTCTTTTATCTCCCTTGGTGACTTGTCTAGGATAGATCCTCCACAGGCTACATTTATGAGTTTCCTTTCTGACGGGATCAACCCTCCATAGAAGAACTGTATGAGGGCGTTGTCTGACATATCGTGTTGTGGACAACCTGTACATAGTCTTTCAAACCTTTCCCAATAATCATATAAGTCCTCAGTTGGTCTTTGCCTTATGCTAGTGATTTCTCTTATTATGCCAATTGATTTAGATGGTGGGAAGTATTTGTCCAAAAAGGCTTGGACCATATCATCCCAAGAAGTTATAGATCCAGGTGGCAAATAAAATAACCAATCCTTAGCATGGTCATCTAATGAAAAGGGGAAAGCTCTTAGTTTAACATGATCTTCAGAGATCCCTTGAGGTCTCATGGATGAGCAAATAATTTTAAATTCTTTTAAGTGCTTATATGGATTTTCATTCTCTCTACCTCTAAACTTAGGAAGAATATTTATCAAACCTGTCTTGAGTTCAAAGGGAACTGTAAGAGGTGGATAAGGGATGCAAAGTGGAGCATAATCACCTATAGGAGTTGCTAACTCCCTCATGGTTCTTTCCCTTTGTGCTTGTGGCCTATTTGCTGGATTTTCTTGAATTATCTGGCCTTGGACAGCATGTCCATTATGGGCAGCAGCTGGTACTTGAGGTTCTGCCATTGATGCTCAACTTGGTTGCTGGAGTGAAGCAAGTTCGGCGGCCGAAAGTTGATGGGGTTCGACGGCCGAATGTTGGCAGAAGGTTCTGCGATTGAGGCTTGCTTTCCTAACCTTCAGAGAGTGCGTTCAATTTTTGGATCAAAGGGCAGAGTGTCCCTACTTTCAGATCTGGTCATGAAAGAAAAATAAACAAACAAGTGAAATCAATTCCCCGGCAACGGCGCCAATTTTTGACCATGCGGTTGTCGAAGCCCGTCAAAAATAACCTTCTTGGTTACCTACAATTTACAACTGCAGATAGTGGTGAAGGATCGTATCCATAGAGAATTGATTACCTATTTATTTATCTCAATCAAGACCAATAGAACTAGTTGAAAGCACAAGTGAAAGCAAGTGATTGAAAGCTGAATTAAAGTAAAGTGCAATAAAAGTAAAAAGGGGGTTTTGAGATGATTTGATTAACAACTATTGAAAGCAATTAAAACAACAAGTAATTAAAATAAAAGAGGGAAATCAATAAGAGAAAGGTCTAGTTGAAGATATGGATCCACTTTGGTTGTTTGGGTTGATCATTGAAACATGGTTATCTTGATTGATTCAATAGGTTGGTTATGGGGGTGGAAGACGCTTCTCGCCACCATGTCTTTTCTTATGAATAAACTGATTAGGGAACGTCCTCTAACCAATTACTAATCAACAAATTGTCAAGGAACGTCCTTGGGCCATAGGCATCAAAACAATTGCCAATTGCATGAAGAACAAGAAAGATCCAAACCCTAGCTACTCAAACGCATGAGATGTTGCTAGATCATACAATTTCTTAGGTTTTACACCAAGTGTTCTATGGACAGAATATTTCCAGCAATTACGGACTAACAAATATCCTAATCCAACAGTTAATTAACTTTGCAATCAAGAATCAAGTGGCCAATTTGATCAAAACAACAAAACAATCTTAGAATTAAGCATAATTGCATGAATATTGCATAAAATCAAAGACAAAAGTTTCTGTTCAGATCTCACAACCTTTTAAACAACCTTAGTTTCAACCAATCCTCAACTATAAAAAAGGGTTTCAGCCACTCATGGCTGAACCAAAACAGAAAATAAAAGAAAAGAAAGTAAAAGATGAAGAACTAAGGTGAAGAAAGGGGCTGCCCTTGCTTGGCCGACTTTGGGAGGATGAAAGCTGCCCTTCTTGTCTTCTTGAAGCCTTTAAATAAGTCTTGAGAGGCTGCCTAGGGTTTCATGGAAGTCCAGGAGACTTTTAGAGGCTGTCCAAAGTGTCCTTGGTGTTGCATGTGCCTTGTTTGTGCATGAGTGAAGGCAAAAACGAGTCACATGTGATGGAAGGCAAGTGGGGGCACTTTGGTCTTTTCATAGTTGTCCAAGATCCTCAAGATGCTGTCCATGAAGTCCAAGAGATTGCCCATGCACTAATAAGGAAGGTGGAGCCTTCTTTGGAAACTTGAGTGAAGTGGGAAACATGTGATCTTGGGATTTGGCTTACTTAATGAGCTAGATCTTTGAAATCCAATAATTAAATATGAATCTTGAAGATTTGGATCTCAAGATACTTCCCTTATTTGACTCCTCAAATATGGTAACTTGGGATATGGCTTCTTGAATAAGGAAGGAGTGCAATAGAGCGCATTTTCGGCTGCCTAAGTTGAGTTTCGGAGGCTGGACTTTCGGCTATGTTCTGAAGGTTCGGCGGCCGAAAGTAGAGATTCGGCGGCTGAAAGTAGTGGACTTTCGTCTCTGGACGTATGGTTCGGCGGCCGAAAGTGCTGCCGAAGGTCTTCTTTGCATTTTTGGCACTTTTAAGAGCATTTTCTTCAAATTGTTTCTTCACACCTAATATTTACAAAACATGATTAAAACCAAAAAATTAGATAGAATAGGTGCAAATAAACGTCTATAAGATCATGAAAATATGGGCTAAAATATGCTCTATCACGTCCCGTGTGGGACTGAGTTGTGTGCTGATGCAGAATGAAAGGGTGATCGCTTATGCTTCTAGGCAGTTGAAGAAGCACGAGTTGAATTACCATACACATGATCTAGAGATAGCAGTAGTAATCTTTCCGCTCAAGATGTGGAGGCACTACCTGTATGGGGTAAAATGTGAGATCTTAACCGATCATAAGAGTTTGCAGTACATCTTGAGCCAGAGGGAGTTAAATCTGAGGCAAAGGAGATGGGTAGAACTGCTCAATGACTACGATTGCAAAATCCAGTACCATCCAGGTAAGGCGAATGTTGTGGCAGATGCCCTAAGCCAGAAATCACTTGGCAGTTTATCTCATATATTAGCAGAGAGAAGACCAGTGGTGAGGGACTTATATAAGCTCGTTGATGAAGGGCTACAGCTAGAGTTATCTGGTACAAGTGCCTTGATAGCTCAGATGAAAGTGACACCCGTGTTTCTGGAGCAGGTGGCTCAGAAATAGCATGAGGACCCCGAGTTAGTGAAGATTGCCAGGACTGTTCAGTCAGGCAAGAATGATGAGTTCAGATTTGACAGTCAGGGGATCCTCCGCTATGGGAATAGATTATGTGTACCAGATGACGTGGGTCTGAAGGGAGACATTATGAGGGAAGCTCATAATGCCCGATACAGTATTCACCCTGGAGCCACCAAAATGTACCAGGATCTGAAGCGAGTTTATTGGTGGCCAGCTATGAAAAGAGAAGTGGCACAGTTTGTGTCAGCCTGCGAAGTATGTCAGAGGGTGAACCTGGAACATCAGAAGCCGGCTGGAATGCTTAACCCACTGCCGATTCCAGAATGGAAATGGGAGAATATTGTTATGGACTTTGTGGTGGGGTTACCGGCAACGTCCAACAGATTGGACTCCATATGGGTGATTGTGGACAGACTCACCAAATCTGCTCACTTCATCCCGGTTAGGAGTGGCTACTCTGTGGACAAGTTAGCATAGGTGTTTGTTGATGAGATCATCAGCATGGGGCTTCTGTTTCAATAGTGTCGGATAGAGGACCCCAGTTCACCTCCAGGTTTTGGCGGAGTCTGCAGAATGCTATGGGTATCAGGTTGGATTTTAGCACTGCTTTCCATCCTCAGACGGACGGACAGTCAGAAAGGACCATCCAGACAATAGAAGATATGCTCAGAATGTGTGTCCTAGATTTTGGCGGTTCTTGAAAGCAGCATCTACCTCTGGTGGAGTTTGCCTACAATAACAGCTATCATGCTAGCAAAGGGATGGCTCCATATGAAGCTTTGTATGGAAGGAAGTGCAGATCACCTGTCTGCTGGGAAGAAGTTGGAGAAAAGGCCTTGGCAGGGCCTGAGCTAGTAGAGATCACCAGCAGAGTAGTGCCCATAATCAGAGAAAGGATCAGAATAGCTGTCAGTCGACAAAAGAGTTATGCAGATGTTCGCAGAAGGCAAGTAGAGTTTTAGGAGGGGGATTTGGTATTGCTCAAGGTGTCTCCTATGAAGGGGGTGATTCGGTTTGGGAAGAAAGGTAAGCTAGCTCCGCGATACATCGGACCCTTAGAGATCTTACAAAAGGTTGGGAGTGTGTCGTACAAGCTAGACTTGCCTGCATCAATGGAGAGAATCCATCCGGTTTTCCATGTTTCTATGTTACGAAAGTTCGTGTCAGATCCGGGCAAGGTTCATAGTGAGCCTGATGTGGAGATCCAAGAAGATCTCACTTATGTTGAGCAGCCAGTGCGGATTCTTGACACTCAGATCAGAAAGTTAAGGAACAAGGAAATCCCGATGGTGAAAGTCCTTTGGAATCACCACAACATAGAAGAATGCACGTGGGAGACACGGGAGTCCATGCTCCAGCAATATCCTTATCTCTTTTGAAGTAAGTGTTTTGTGTTTTGTATGTTTATGTTTTATGCTATGAGTGTTTGGTGAACATTCGGGGACGAATGTTCTTAAGGGGGAAAGAATGTAATACCCGGCTAGACTCCGGTATCGGAATTCCTACCGTCCGATGGAATCTCGGATGTCGGAGATCTCTAGAAGGGTAAAAATCATGTTTTATGAAATGTTTTAATGTATTTTAAGGTTTTAAGTAAGAAAGAAACTGAATTTTGAATGGAAAAGACCATGGAGGCATTTTCCAGGTTCGGCCGTCGAACCTCAAGTTCGGCCACCGAACGTGGGATAGTTTAGGGGGCCAAGTTAGGCTTCCGAAAGTGGCCCAGGTTAGGCCGCCGAACCCCATGTTCGGCCGCCGAACTTGCATGAGTTTTAGAGGCACTTTCGGCTTTCGAAGGTTTGCTTGGCCAGCCCCTATAAGAGACCCCATGATCGAAACGGGCGAGTTTTCTCTCCTATTTCGGCCAACGGTGAGTTCATGCTCTTCCATGGTTGATTTTTAATGTTTTTCCTTAGATCTTGCAAGTTTTGATGAGTTTTATCTTGATTTGAAGATTTTTGAGAAAAAGAGCAAGTTTTGTAGCTTGGAGACCAAAGAGTTGATTTCTCCCCATCTCCTAGCTAGGATCGTCTTCCCTCTCGATCTTCAAGAGGTAAGCTTAGATCCACTCTTCTTTTATGTTTTAAACAAGTTTTATGGAAGTTTATGGGGTAGAAATGCATGTTTAGGATAATGTTGAGTTTTGAGCAATGTGGGTTGTTTATGTGCTTTGATGTGTTATTGTTGGGGTTTAAGTTAGTTTGAAGCCCCTAAATGCTTGTTGAGATGTGTATGCATGTTGTAGAATAGCTAAATGCATGTTTGTATGGTTTGGGAGGCTTTTTGTGCATGTAGGAGGCTGAGTTCTGCCTTTGGAAGAACTCAGGTTCGGCAGCCGAAGAGACTTTCGGCCGCCGAACCTGCCTGTGGAGGCCAGCTTTTGGCTGTCGAACCCTGCCCCCGAAAGTGGACTTTCGGCTCTGGAGGGGAGTTTCGGCCGCCGAAGGTGCCGCCAAACATGCATGAGTTTCGTCTCTGGAAGGGACTTTCGGCCGCCGAAGGTGCCGCCGAAAGTGGATGAGTTTCGGCTCTAGAGGGACTTTCGGCCGCCGAACCTGCCGCCGAAAGTGCCCTGTTCAGCCTTCCTTTGCATGATTTTCATGATTGTTTTATGGTGTTTTAGGGGGATTTTTGGGGAATGTTTTAAAGTCATGTTCATGTTTGGTTGGTACCTCATTTGAGTCCACCTGTGTAGGTTCGGACCCGAGGAACCGAGGACCCCTGCAGTGAGTAGCTGCTTCTGAGTCTTTAGAGCTTCAGCCAGAGGTGAGTGGAATGAATCTTTACGTTTTAAAGATAAAATTAAATTTAAGCATGTTCATGCATCATAAATGCCATGTGATATATAATAGGTTGCTCGCATTAGAATCCACGAATATGTTGCATTGCATATCTTGATGTTGATGTGGATGGATGTTGGATGACCCATTAGTCCTCAGGATATGATATGATATGAGATGGAAAGACCAGGTGTGGCCTGAACTACGCCTCTGACACTATGTAAGTGAAAGTCTGGGTGTGGCCTGCACTACGCCCTCAGCATAATTGGATATGCATGATATGATATATGTAAGTGAAAGACCAGGTGTGGCCTGCACTACGCCCCTGGCATGATTGGATTATGTAGAGGACTAGTGGTGACAAGTCCATCCGTGATGTGATTTGTTTGTGATGTGATGCATTCCATGAAGGCATGAATTTATAATATAATGTTTTATTATTCTGCTCACTGGGCTCTAGTAGCTCACCCTTCTCCCTTAACCCCCAGGTTTGCAGGTACAGGATAGACCGGGTGGTCGTCAAGAGTAGAAGTCGCCTATGTAATAGTTAGTAGCTGTGGACATGAATTGTAATGTGTTGAAGGAATGTAATGTATGATATAGAATAGAATTGTGCTTGGCCCTAGTTTATGGTTAATCCCCTTTTTGTACATATCTTAATTGTTATGAACATGTTTTTATGATTTATGTAAACCAAGCCTTATGTATGTTATGTTACCCCACTGGAGTATTTGATAAGGACTCCAGTGAGAGGTTTTATGATTATGTATTGTGCATGCACAGGTTAAGCTTGGTGAATGAATAAGAAAAGTTTAAAATTTTTATGTATATGGTTGATCATGTATGGGATTAAACAGGTATACAGGTTGTATGTTAGGCTTGCTATGGGTTCCGGCGGCCTTAAGCCGACCTGAATCCTAGCGCCGGTAGCGGTCCGATTTCCGAGTCATTACAGCCTTGCCAACTTGGAAAAGATCTTACAAAGATGCATTGAGTCTAACCTTGTGCTTAATTATGAAAAATGTCATTTTATGGTTAATCAAGGTATGGTCTTAGGTCATGTTGTTTCAGCCAAGGGAATTGAAGTGGACAAAGCTAAGGTGGACACCATCAAAAATCTGCCTTACCCTTCCAATGTTAAAGACATCCGTTCCTTCCTTGGACATGCAGGATTCTACAGAAGATTCATAAAAGACTTTTCCAAAATCACACAGCCATTGTGTAAATTGCTTCAACAAGATGTTACATTTGATTTTGATGCAGATTGCAAAAGAGCGTTTGATCTGATAAAAGAATTGCTTGTGACTGCCCCAATTATTCAAGCACCTGATTGGAACTTGCCATTTGAAATCATGTGTGATGCAAGCAACTATGCTGTAGGAGCAGTCTTGGGGCAACGTGTGGGAAACCCATCCCATGTCATTCACTATGCCTCTCGCACCTTGGATGCTACACAAAGCAATTACCAACAACTGAAAAGGAGCTCTTAGCTGTTGTATTTGCCTTAGAGAAGTTCAGACCATATCTCTTGGGTACCAAAGTCATTGTCTATTCTGACCATGCAGCTCTGTGATATCTGATCAAGAAAAAGGAAGCAAAATTGAGACTCATTCGGTGGATCCTTTTATTACAAAAATTTGATTTGGAAATAAGAGACAAGAAAGGGAAAGAAAATCTTGTAGCTGACCACCTCAGCCGGCTTCCATCCAGTTCTGCACCTTGTCCAGTTGAGGAAGCCTTCCTAGACGAACATCTGTTCGTCACTCATTCTGCCTAAGTGATCATGCCATGCATACCACACCCCAGGGGAGTACTCAGTTTCCTTTGTTCTCTTCTCTTCTTCTTCTTTTCTTTTACATTGAGGACAATGCATGATTTAAGTGTGGGGGTGCATATAGCTTCTTCTCTTCTCCTTCTCCCTTTCAGATTTGCGAATTTCCTTTCAAGTTCCTTCATTTTTGCGAAAATTTTTCATTTTTTTTGCGATTTTATGCTTTCAGTTTTCTTTTTAGTTTGTTTTTATGCTTTCAATAACACACACACAACCACAACCTTCCTCTTCTTTTTGTTTTGCTCTACTCAAACTGATGAACTATGTTAGATGAGTTTTTCTTGCCATGACCCATTGATGTGATGACTCTTTAAACCCATGTTGAATCAATTGCAGTGAGCTGTATTCATGTTTGAGAATTGCCTTTTGAATTGAATCTTTGAGCTTGCTATGGTGAAAAATATATTGATGACCCTCAATTGATGAGAATAAGTTGAAAGTTGTGTGAATGAACTTAACATGGCTTGCTTTAGCAATTGGTGTTGATTCGTCCAAATCATTGAGAGAAAGAAAATTCAGCAAAGGCAAAGACCTCAAAAGCACAAATCAAAAACTGTTCCAATGGTCAAAAGACTATGAACAGAGCTAGTAGCTACTTGGACAGGTGACCAACTGAAAAATATAAACCATGACATCTAAAATAGGTTGGTGACCTGTAATACCCAACTAGATTCCGGCATCGGAATCCCTACCTTCCGGCTGAATCTCCGTTGGAATCTGGAATTCTGAACATGCCAGGGTCTTCTAGAGGGGTAAAAGATGTTTTCTAAAATGTTTTCACATGATTTCATGGTTTTAAATGAAAAGGATATGAGTTTTTAAAAGAAAAGACCAAGGAGGCATTTGCCAGGTTCGGCCGCCGAAAGTAAAGTTCGGCCGCCGAACGTGGGGGCTGTTTCGAGAGTGCTTTAGGCTTCCGAAGGTGTTGAGGGCAGAAACCAGGTTCGGCCGCCGAACATGCATGAGTTTAGGAGGCACGTTAGGCTGCCGAAGGTGGTTCAGCAGGCCACCTATAAAAGGCCCTCAGACCGAAAATGGATGAGTTTTCTCCCATTCTCGAGCTCAGGTGTGTTCATGTCCTCCTTTGGTCATTTTCATGCTTTTTCTTCAATCCTTCACGTTTTTATGAGTTTTATGTTGGTTTTGAAGTTTTAAAGCTTGGATCAAGGTTTTGGGAGCTTGGAGACTCTTAGAACTTGGGTTTTCCATATCCCCAGTTTTGGGTCGCACAAATCCTCGATCTTCAAGAGGTAAGTGGAGATCCTACTCTTCTTCCATGTTTTATGAAGTTTTAAGTAAGTTTTAATGAGTTTTGATGGTTGACTATGGGTAGATATACATGTTTAGGTTTATGTGGGTTTTATGCCCAATGTATGATAATGTATGTTCATGTGATGCTTGTGTTGGGGTTTAAGTTAGTTTTCAAGCCCCTTGAGCATGTGGGAGTGAGTATGCATGATTGGGAGAGAGTATGTGAGGTTTGCGTTGTTTTGATGGTTTTGGCTTATGTGGGTCATAAGCTAGTTATGTATGAGTTTTGATGTTGTGAGTTGGAGTTTAAGCTCCATTATGCTTGGTTAGAGGTTTATGCATGTGTTTTTGAGGGGTAGGAAGCATGTTTTGAGTGTTTTGGGAGGTTTGGAGGCTGGTTTTGCATGTTGGAACCGAGTTCTGCCTTTCTGGAAGAACTCAGGTTCGGCAGCCGAAAGGACTTTCGGCCGCCGAACTTGCCTGTGGTGGTTTGTTTTGGCTGCCGAACCCTGCTTCCGAAAGTTGGACTTTCGACTCTGGAGGGGAGTTTCGGCCGCCAAAGGTGCCGCCGAACATGCATGAGTTTCGTCTCTGGAAGGGACTTTCGGCCGCCGAAAGGTGCCGCCGAAAGTCACTGAGTTTCGGCTCTGGAGGGACTTTCGGCCGCCGAACCTGCCGCCAAAAGTGCCCTGTCCAGCCCTTTCAAGGTTGTTTTCTATGCATGTTTAAGTGATGTTTAGAGGGGTTTTCGGGGAGTTGTTTATGTGTTGTTAGAGTGTGTTTGGCACCTCATTCGAGTCCACTTGTGTAGGATCGGATCCGAGGGACCGAGGAGGCCATCAGTGTTAGTTGTTGCAGAGTCAGTCAGGCGTCTGCCAGAGGTGAGTAGAACTAAACTTAATCTTTTATTTAAGAAATCAAATGCCTAAAGCATGTTCATGCGTCATGTTTATATGTAATAGGTTGATTGCACTAGTTTCACTAATATGACGCATTGTATTATTTACTGTTGATGTGGATGGACCAAGGCGACCCCAATAGCCCTATGAGTAGTTAGTAGAAGACCTGGCTGGGCAGGCATTATGAAAGTCCTGTGTGAGCTCCTTTGTGGGCCGGGCAAATAGCTTAGGGAGTTTTGGTGGTCATGTCCATCCGAGATGTGATTTGTTTGTGATGTGACGCATTTCATGAAAGCATGTAATTAATGAACTGTTTTTCTTGTTTCTACTCACTGGGCTTTTTAGCTCATCCCTCTCCCCTAATCCCAGTTTTGCAGGTCAAAGGTACTCCAGGAAGACGTCAAGGGTAAAAGTTATGGCTTGTAATAGATTAGTATGTTAGTTGTGGACATGAGATGTAATATAAGATGAGTTTATGTTATGTAATGTAAAGAATGGTTGCTTGGATTAGTAGTGTGCTTGGCCCTAAGACTTGGTTAGTCCCTTTGTAATACATGATGTATGTAATGCTTTAGATGTTGAGTTGTGTTTGAACCAAATTTGTGCCATGTGTTGTTTACCACGCTAGAGTTTTTGATGAGGACTCTGGTGGAGGTTTTATGTTTTATGGTTTGGATGCATGCACAGGTTAGGTTTTGGTTCTTTGGATGTGATCCCAGCTTGATGTATGATATGTTTACCCAGCTAGAGCATTTGATGAGGGCTCTAGCAAGGGGTTCTTTATGTTTCCCTTTATGTGGCATACAGATCAAGCTCGGTATATACATCAGATGTTTAAGGTTTTATGTTAATGTTTTGATCATGTATGGAATTTGACCAGGTGATAGGAGGTCTGTTAGGCTTGCTACGGGTCCCGGCGGCCTTATGCCGATCTGGATCCTAGCGCCGGTAGCGGTTCGGGCCGTTACAGAGGGATAGCAGTTCCGGGCTGTTACATGACCTTTCCAAGCAAGATCTAAAGTGCAAAAGTCTGAATAAATTACTTTAAGATAAGGGCAAGTCACACTAAAAGCTAGAAAAAAGTCTTAACAAATAATGTGCATGTATGATCTCTCTTGAGGAAAACAAATCCTAGCCATGGTAAGTAAAGGGAAACAAGGAGAAAGGTGAGTAATCTTCATGCATATATTCTTCACTGCAATGCTTCAAAATAGGTGTCTTGAGTAAGAGCTTAAGTGGAAATAAGGATCTAGAGCAAGGAAAGCTTATTTGATTATGTTTGTTTGCTTGAGGACAAGCAAAAGGCTAAGTGTGGGGGTATTTGATGGAGCATATTTTAGTCCACTTTATCATGATGATATTAATGTTTATTTACATCTTCTCTACTTAATTTTGTGGTTTTAACCATGTTTTACAAATATTAGGTGAGAAGAGACAATCATGAGAAAATGCTCTTAAAAGTGCCAAAAAGTACCAAATCTGGAAAAGCCACCTTCGGCAGCACCTTCGGCGGCCGAAAGTGCCCTCCAAATCCAAAACTCCACCATCTTCGGCGGCACCTTCGGCCGCCGAACCTCTTCTTCAGAGCCGAAAGTCCAACTTTCGGGGGCAAGCTTAGGGGGCCAAAACTTCCTTCAAATTGCCTATTCCTTATTCAAGAAGCCAAATCTTGAAGATCACATGTTTTCCACTTCATGCCACACACATTCAAGATTCAAAAGGGGGGCTCCACCTTCCTTATTTAAGCATGGGTGACAAGGAGAATTCAAGAAGACTTCTTGGATACCTAGGACAGCAACTTGAAGAACTTAGATAGCAATTAAAAGACCAAAGTGCCCCCAATTGCAACTCCACACATGCACCACGTTTTTTCCCTCACCCATGCACAAAAAAGGCACATGATTGACCAAGGGCATTATGGGAAGCCTCTAAAAAACTCATGGACTGCCACCAAACCCTAATGAGCCTCTCAAGATCTATTTAAAGGCTTCAAGAAGGCCAAGAACCAATCAATCAATCATATTTGATCAAGAATTCTTCTCCAAGGTTCGGCCAAGACTAGGCGCCTACCCTCCTCCACCGCCATACCTCTTCTCCTCTCTTCTTCTCTTCTATTTTCTGTTTTGGTTCAGCCATGAGTGGCTGAAACCCTTATTCTAGTTGAGGATTGATGAAACTAAGGTTTTTTAATGGATTGTGAGATCTGATCATAAACTTTTATCTTTGATTTGTTCAATATTCATGCAATTGATGCTTTAATTCCAAGATTGCTTTGTTGTTTTGATCAAATTAGCCACTTGATTCTTTATTGCAAGGTAATTGATTGTTGGTTGGGATATTTTTCAGTCCGTAATTGCTGGAAATATTCTGACCTAAGAACACTTGGTGTAAAAACCAAGAAATTGTATGATCTAGCACCATCTTCATGCGTTTGGAGTAGCTAGGGTTGGATCTTTCTAGTTCTTTATGCAATTGACAATTGTTTTGATGCCTTTGGTCCAAGGACGTTCCTTGGCAATTTGTTGATTAGTAATTGATTAGAGGACGTTCCCTAATTGATTTGTTCATAAGGAGAGATATGGTGGTGTCAAGCATTTTCTACCCCATAACTATTCTATTGAAACAATCAAGATAACATAAGTTTCAATGATCAATCCAAACAACCAAGGTGGATCCATATCTTCAACTAGACCTTTCTCATACTGAATTCTCTTTTATTTTAGATTACTTGCTGTTTTAATTGCTTACGATAGTTGTTAGTCAAATCAACCTCAAAACCCCCCCTTTTACGTTTATTGCACTTATCTTCTATTCCCCTTTGATTACTTGCTTTCCATTGTGCTTTCAATTAATTCTCTTAGCCTTAATTAAGAAAAATAGACTTGTTATCAATTCTCTGTGGATTCGATCCTTTACCACTATCTGCAGTTGTAAATTATTGATAACCGTGAAGGTTATTTTTTACCGGTTTCGACAACCGCGAGTCAGTTACTGACTTCGAATCTGTGAAGGGGTTTAGGCCACCGAACCTACCCTCGAAAGTTATTGACTTTTGGATCTGTGAAGGACCTTCGGCCGCCGAATCTGCCGCCGAAAGTCCCCTGCCCAGCCTTTTTCTGCTTATTTTATATACATGTTTTGGTATATTTTAGGGGGTCTTAGGGAGTTGTTTAGAGTCTTGTAAGAGTCATGTTTGGTCTCTCATTTAAGTCCATCTATGTAGGATTAGACCTTGGAGATCGTAGAGGCCTGCAGCGAGATAACTGCGTCAGTTTTAGACGAGCGTCAGCTAGAGGTGAGTAGAACTGAACTAATCTATTATTTTAAAGTAATCAAGCCTTTTAAGCATGCTCATGCATCACGAATGCTATTTATATGTATTAGGTTGTTTGCATTAGAATTCACGAATATGATACATTGCATAATTTACTGTTGTTGTGGATGGATGTTGGATGACCCACTAGCCCTCGAATATGATATATTATGATGTATACGGAAGTCCAGGTCGAGACCCGTTCTACGCCCCTGGCAATATGTAAGAGAAAGTGTAGGTCAAGACCCATTCTACACCCCTGCCGCTATGGATTTATTATGTTATGTTATGTTTAAGAGGAAGTCCTTAGGAGCACCCGTCGTGGGCTGGGCACTATTGAAAATTATAGAGGGTTACTAGTGATGAATCTATTTTGATGTGAATTATTTGTGTTGTGACACATTTCATTCGATCATATGTTTATTGAACTGTTTTTATGTTCTGCTCACTAGGCTCTTGTAGCTTATCTCTTTCCCCTAACCCCAGGTTTGCAGGACCAGAGTTAGCTCGGGAAAGTCAGCTGAGTTGCTGGTATAGCCTTTTGTAATAGTATAGATGTGGACATGTTATATTTTATGGTTTTAGAATTATATGTTGCCCTAGTGTTTGTTCCTGTAATCCCTGTTGGTATGATCCTTATGTAAAAGTTATAATTATGAGTTATGTTCGAACTAAGTTTGAGACATGTGATGTTTACCATACTTGAGTATTTGATGAGAGCTCTAGTATGAGTTTTATGTTTTTAGTTTTGATACATGCTCAAGTCGAGCCTTGGTTCATGGAATGTTTATATTTATGTTTTCGTGTGATCATGTATGAGATTTTATCAGGTGTAACAGGATGTCTAGTAGGCTTGCTACGGGTTCCGGCGACCTTAAGTCGATCTAAACTCTAGCGCCAGTAGCGGTCCAGTTTGCGGGTCGTTACAATAGTCATCATTGAGGTGCTAGTTAAGCGAAACGACATGAGCGGTAAGAAATCCTCAGGAAACTACATGCCCCAGACCTTGATAATAATTATTTCCTCCAAATATGAATAATCGAAGATCAGCGAGGACCTCTTATGTTACATAACAACCGCCTAAGGTAAGCCATGACCTATCACTATGAGATAGAGCCACGTGATAAGGATCGGATAAGTAGGAAATGCAATCCTTCTTAAGAAAGGAAGATTCAGATACTGTAACGCTCGGTTCATTATTAAAACTCGCCCTTCTCTCAGCAAGGAGAGTCTCAGCTTCAAGTTGCTATTAATAAGTACAGTCCAGTATATTCCCATTATGCCTGTAATCACAGAATTACTAACTTATTAGCTAGTGACATCCCTTCTCAAGTAGCCTTCTACATAATCGCCGGATTATTAAGAAATACTATATCTATTTCAACCTTCTTACAATATAAAAGGAGAAGAATTATAGAAACAAAGATACGTTATTCTATTATACAATGGCTCTAAATAATCCATTACATTCGTTCTCTTTTTTAGCATATTGATTTGAGCGTTGGAGTGACTGTCGTGAGCACCACCACCACCTCACATTCTCTTCTTTATAGGTTCTATCCAGTCACAGCGTAGCTACATTCCGGCCACATCATCAATCTAATCTCTGCAACATCAAGAAGGTATAAAGATAAAAGAACATGTGGAAGGTAACAAAGCATGAGGTCAAGTTTGATATTTTAGGATGGAGGTATCATTGTCGACTATAATACTTTTTTTTTTCTAAATTATCTAAGGATCTCATAACTTGTTATATTTGCACAGTTGCATTAGAGTTTACATTTATATAAGTGACAAAGCATAATTTAGTCCATTTTATCATGATATTCTTGATGTTTATTTGCACATTTTCTGCCTAATTTTGTGGTTTTAATCATGTTTTGCAGATATTAGGTGTAAAGAGGCAATCTGGAGAAAATGCTCTTAAAACTGCCAAAAAGTGTCAAATATGGAAAGTTGCAGAAAAGGAAAGTTTTCATATATGGAAAGTTCCAAATAAGGAAAGTTTTCATATATGGAAAGTGCCAAATAAGGAAAGAGTCAAAAGGCACAGTCAGTAAACTGTCCGAAATTCGAACTGCAGAATCTCTCCTGCCTTATTTAGAACATGTGCCAAGAAAGGAAAGTTTTCAAATAAGGCAAGTTTTCAGAAAAGGAAAGTCTTCAAATGAGGAAAGTGCAGAGGCAAAAGCAAATAAGGAAAGCTCAGTCAGAAGATTATTTGAAATTCAAATCGCAGATCTTTCTTTCCTTGTTTAAAGATGTGCACCTACTGCAGCAGTCATATCTTCCAATTTAGGCAGCAAGATCTCATCAAGGCACACTTGCCTCTTCTGCGTTCAGCATTCAAAATTCAAACGAAGGCTCCGCCTAAAATGGAAAACATTAGACAGATGCATTTTCCCTTCTGCAATCAATGACTGCGCACCACTTACCTCTTGCAACACAATCTGCGCGCCACTCCCTATTCAGGAAGGAGATCTCAATGCACTTGGCCTTTATTCAGTCCAGATTCATAATTCAAAAGAGGCTCCATCTAAATAGGAAGCTTGGACAGCAAATACTTCCTATTCAGAAGCATCCACGCGCCTACCTCTTCTGCAAAGCTTGATCCGCGCGCCTCCTTCCAATTCAGCACCATCTGCGCGCATGCCTCTCTCCTGCAGAGCAAGCCACGACTTTTCTTCCTCTATTGGCATCCTTGGATCGCTCTTCCTTTCTTTTCAGGCATAAGGTACGCTCCTTTCCTATTCTGAAGGCCATCTGCGCGCCACCTTCCATCTGAAAGCCTTGATTCTCTCCATCTTCCTCTTCTGCAACAACTTGGGCAGCAAGTTGAGTTCGGGCAGCACCTTGGGCAGCCTCTACACTAATTAGGAAGATCTAGGGCAGCACCAAAACTCTATAAAAAGGTACTCTCTTTGGCAGCCACGAATTTGGACATTTTCGAACTCTACTTCTCCTTCTCCTTCTCCAAGTTCGGGAACACCTTTGGCCGCCGCACCTCCACCACCTTCGGCTTCTTCTTCTCTTCTTCTACCTTTCTTTATGGTTTCTGTTTCAGCCATGAGTGGCTGAAACCTTTTCATTCTAGTTGAAGAACAAGTGAAGCTTTAGTTGTATTGTGGATTGAGAGACTTGGACTACATTGTTTATCTTTTGTTATTCAGTATTCTTGTGATTTCATGCTTAAGGACATTTGTAACGACCCGAAAATCGGACCGCTACCGGCGCTAGGATCCAGGTCGGCTTAAGGCCGCCGGGACCCGTAGCAAGCCTAACATGTAACCTATAAACCTGTTTAATCCCATACATGATCAACAAACATACATAAAATTACAATTTTTCTATCATACATTTTCTCATATACCAAACTCAACCTGTGCATGCACAAAACATAAACATACTATAACATAAATCCCTCTGTGGGATTCCATCAATGCCCCAATGGGCTATTACATATGTTGAGTTGGTTTACATAAACATCTAAGATCATGTATTAAAAGGGATAACAACACACTATGGTCAAGCACACTTCTAAACTTTAATATTATCATTACATAACTGTTCTATACTCTTACATTTCATCAAATACATTTGTCATGTCCACAGTCTAACTATTACATAAACATAACTTCAAAACTCTGGCTAACCTCCTGGTTTACCCTGTACCTGCACATCTGGGGTTAGGGGAGAGGGGTGAGCTATAAAGCCCAGTGAGCAGAATAATAGAAAACAACATTTAAAATCTCATGCCATCATGTAATGCAACACATCACAAGTAATCACATCTCGGATGGTATTGTCACCAATAGTCCTCTACATAATCCAAAGTGCCGGGACGTAGAATGGGTACAACCGGTCTTTCTCTTACATAACATAACATAACATTTCCAATATGCCAGGGACGTAGAATGGGTACAACCTGGACTTTCTCTTACATAGTGCTAGGGACGTAGAATGGGTACAACCTGGACTTCCATACCATATCATGCCGTAACATCAACACCATAACATATGAGGACTAAGGGATCATCCAATAACCAATCCACATCAACATCATAAATGCAATGCAACATATTCGTGAATTCTAATGCAAACAACCTAATTCATCTCATGGCATTTATGATGCATGAACATGCTCAAAACTGGTAATGTATTTACTTTAAAACGTAAAGATTTATTCCACTCACCTCTGGCTGAAGCTCTACTGACTCTGAAGTGACTGACTCACTGCTGGGGTCCTCGGTTCCTCGGGTCCGAACCTACACAGGTGGACTCAAATGAGGGACCAAACAACTAGAACATAACTCTAAAAACATCCCCCAAAAACCCCCTAAAACACCTCAAAAGAATCATGCAAAAACATGCAAAGGAAGGCTGGACAGGGCAGGTTCGGCGGCACCTTCGGCGGCCGAAAGCCCCTCCAGAGCCGAAAGTCGGACACTTTCGGCGGCACCTTCGGCGGCCGAAAGTCCCAGACATATCCGAAAGTCTTCTTTCGGGGGCAAGCTTCGGCAGCCGAATGCTGCCTCCACAAGGGGGTTCGGCGGCCGAAAGTCCTTTCGGCTGCCGAACCTGGTTTCTCCCAGAATGGCAGAAACTTGGCTCACATGAGCCTCTTGCCTCCCAAAACCTCCAATCATGCATATATCTAAACCAAAACATGCATACAAGATCCTAGGGGCCTCAAAACATCAAATACCCCAACTACAACACTTCAAACACACACAATCAACATACATTGTCCATAAATCACATAAAACCTAACATAGCTCAACTAACTTAAACATGCATTTCTACCCCATAAAACAACTTAAAACTTATTTAAAACATACAATGAGCTTAAGATTGGCTCTTACCTCTTGAAGATCGAGAGAGAGACGACCTAAACTTGGAGATCCAAGAAAATGAGCTCCTGTAACGACCCGAAAATCGGACCGCTACCGGCGCTAGGATCCGGGTCGACTTAAGGCCGCCGGGACCCGTAGCAAGCCTAACATAAAACCTGTAAACCTGTATAATCCCGTACATGATCAACAACATGCATAAAAATTTAAAACTTTTCTTTCCATTGAACATCGACCAAACTCAACCTGTGTATAACATTAACATAACTTTGATCCCTCTGTGGGATCTCATCTGTGCCCTCAATGGGTAACATACATCTGTTGAGTTGGTTTACATAAACAACAACAAAATCTCTAAGATCATGTATAAACGGGATACCACAATCTATGGTCAAGCACATACTAACATCCATAAAACTCATTACATAACAATACTGTACTTTTACATTACAATTTGATCATGCCCATTTCTATCTATTACATAAGCATAACTCCTTCACTCTATCCGAACTCCCGCACTATATCCTGTACCTGTAAGCCTGGGGGAAAAGGGAGAGGGGTGAGCTAAAAGCCCAGTGAGTAGAGCTAGTAAAAACACATTAACACTATGCTCACATGGAATGCATCATAACACAGACAATTCACATAAGGGTTGGGTGAACTTGTCACCAAATAGTCCAAGTTAACTCTGTGCCAGGCCGTAGCATGGGGTCCTGGTCTTCCTGTCATACATACATCACTTACCATTTTCCAGGGCCTCCTCTGGGCTCCTGGTCTTCGAGTCCCATAACCGTGCCTTACTCTGTGCCAGGCCTGTAGACTGGGGCCTGGACTTGCTTACTCTGTGCCAGGCCGTAGCATGGGGTCCTGGTCTTCCTGTCTTGGACTAATTGGGTCATCCAACATTCACCCACAACAACAACAATTTATGCAATGCGACATATTCGTGAAACTAATGCAATCATCCTATTGCATAATCATGATGCGTGAAACATGATAAAGCATTTTATTTAAAAGATTCAGTTTAGTTCCACTCACTTCTGGCTAACTCTGACAACACCGAAGCAGCTGAACTCACTGCTGGGGTCCTCGGTTCCTCGGGTCCGAACCTACACAGGTGGACTCAAATGAGGGACCAAACATATATAAACATGACTCTAATATATCCCCCAAAAACCCCCTAAAACATCATGAAAACATCACAGAAAATATGCATGAAATGGCTGAACAGGGCACTTTCGGCGGCACCTTCGGCGGCCGAAAGTCCTGGACAGAGACGAAACTCAGCTAGGTTCGGCGGCACCTTCGGCGGCCGAAAGTGCCAGACAGAGACGAAAGTCTCTTTTCGGGGGCAACTTCGGCAGCCGAAAGGCTTGCCTTCCCAGCCATGTTCGGCGGCCGAAAGTACCTTCGGCTGCCGAACCTGGTTTCTGCCAAAGGGCAGAAACTTGGCTCCCTTTGCACATTTCGCCTCCAAACCTACCAATCATGCATATCTCTCAACTAAAACATGCATACAAGTTCCTAGGGGCCTCAAACATGCGTATACCCCATCTACAACACTTCAAACATACTCAAACAACACACATTGTTCAAAACATCAATATATACCCATAACTCAACATATAACCTAACATGCATTTCTACCCATAGATCTTGCATAAAACTTATTTAAAACTCATAGGGAGCTTAAGATCGGCTCTTACCTCTTGAAGATCGAGAGGGAGACGACCTAAACTTGGAGATCCACGAAAATGAGCTCCTGAGTTCCCAAAGCTCCAAAACTTGTTTCAAAAGCTTAAATCTTCCAAACCAAGTGAAAACAAGTGAAAATCTCGAAAGATTTAGAGGAAGAACATCAGAAATGGGTGAGAGACGGCGGAGAGCTCACCTTGGCCGAAATGGGGAGAAAAAGCTCGCCCATTTTCGGCTAAGGGACCCTTTTATAGTGGCTGGCCAGACCACGTTCAGGGGCCGAATGTGCCTCCGCATGCATGCCATGTTCGGCGGCCGAACATGAGGTTCGGCGGCCGAACCTGGACTTCCCTCACTCATGCTTTCGGGGGCCTAACGTGCCTCCAAAACGCATGTATGTTCGGCGGCCGAACTTGACTTTCGGCGGCCGAACCTGGGTTTTCCTCCAAAGACTTTTTCATGTAAAAACTCATTTAATTTCATACTTAAAATCATAAAACACCTTAAAACATTTTTATAAAACATGATTCTACCCTTCTAGAGGTCTCCGACATCCGAGATTCCACCGGACGGTAGGAATTCCGATACCGGAGTCTAGCCGGGTATTACATTCTCCCCCCCTTAAGAACATTCGTCCCCGAATGTTCCTCAACTAGCACATGCATAGCAATCAACATAACATACACATAAAACACATAGAGACTAACCTTAGAAGAGGTGAGGATATTGCCGGAGCATAGACTCCCGTGTCTCCCAAGTACATTCCTCTATATTGTGGTGGTTCCACAGGACTTTCACCATCGGGATTTCCTTATTTCTTAACTTTCTGATCTGGGTGTCTAGGATCCGTACCGGCTGCTCAACATAGGTGAGATCCTCTTGGATCTCCACATCAGGCTCACTAAGAACCTTGCCCGGATCTGACACGAATTTTCTCAACATAGAAACATGGAAAACCGGATGGATTCTCTCCATTGAAGCAGGTAAATCCAGCTTGTACGATACATTCCCAATCTTTTGCAAGACTTCAAAGGGTCCGATGTACCGCGGAGCCAGCTTACCTTTCTTCCCGAACCGAACCACTCCTTTCATTGGAGACACCTTAAGCAATACCAGATCCCCCTCCTGAAACTCTACTAGCCTTCTGCGGATGTCTGCATAACTCTTCTGTCTGCTTGTAGCCGTTTTGATTCTTTCTCTGATCATGGGCACCACCCTGCTGGTGATCTCTACTAGCTCGGGTCCTGCTAAGGACCTCTCTCCTACCTCTTCCCAGCAAACAGGTGACCTGCACTTCCTTCCATATAAAGCTTCATATGGAGCCATCCCGATGCTAGCATGATGACTGTTATTGTAGGCAAACTCCACCAAAGGTAGATGCTGCCTCCAAGAACCGCCAAAGTCCAGCACACACATTCTCAGCATATCTTCTATGGTCTGGATGGTCCTCTCTGACTGTCCGTCTGTCTGTGGATGGAAGGCAGTGCTAAAATCCAATCTAGTACCCATGGCGTTCTGCAGACTCCGCCAAAACCTGGAGGTGAACTGGGGCCCTCTATCTGACACTATAGAAACAGGAACCCCATGCAGTCTGACTATCTCATCAACTTACACCTGCGCCAACTTGTCCACAGAATAGCCACTCCTGACAGGGATGAAGTGAGCAGATTTGGTGAGTCTGTCCACAATCACCCATATGGAGTCCAATCTGTTGGACGTCGCCGGTAACCCCACTACGAAATCCATAGCTATATTCTCCCATTTCCACTCTGGAATGGGTAGCGGGTTAAGCATTCCAGCCGGCTTCTGATGTTCCAGCTTCACCCTCTGACATATCTCGCAGGCTGACACAAACTGTGCCACTTCTCTCTTCATAGCTGGCCACCAATAAACCTTCTTTAGATCCTGATACATCTTGGTGGCTCCGGGGTGAATGTTGTATCTTGCATTATGAGCCTCTCTCATAATGTCTCCTTTTAGTCCAATGTCATCTGGTACACACAATCGACTCCCATAGCGGAGGATCCCCCTATTGTCAAATCTGAACTCACTGTCCTTGCCTGACTGAACAGTCCTGGCAATCTTCACTAACTCTGGGTCCTCATGCTGTTTCTGAGCCACCTGCTCCAGAAATACGGGTGTCACTTTCATCTGGGCAACCAAGGCACCTGTACCAGACAACTCCAACTGTAGACCTTCCTCAATGAGCTTGTAAAACTCCTTCACCACCGGTCTCCTCTCTGCCGCGATGTGGGATAGACTGCCTAGTGACTTCCGGCTTAGGGCGTCTGCCACGACATTCGCCTTACCCGGATGATACTGAATCTTGCAATCATAGTCACTCAGCAGCTCTACCCATCTCCTCTGCCTCAGGTTCAAATCCCTCTGACTCAAGATGTACTGCAGGCTTTTATGATCTGTGAAGATCTCACATTTTACCCCATAGAGGTAGTGCCTCCACATCTTGAGTGCAAAGATTACTGCTGCCATCTCAAGGTCATGTGTGGGGTAATTTAACTCATGCTTCTTTAGCTGCCTAGAAGCATAAGCAATCACCCTCTCACTCTGCATAAGCACACAACCCAGTCCCACACGGGACGCATCACAAAAGACTGTAAAGTCCTCACCACTAGATGGCAGAGCTAAAACTGGTGCTGAAGTCAACCTTTTCTTGAGCTCTTCAAAACTCTCCTCGCACTGGTCGGTCCACAGAAATTTCTGATTCTTCCTGGTTAGTCTGGTCAGAGGAGCTGCAATTTTTGAGAAGTCCTGAACGAACCTCCTGTAGTAACCTGCCAAACCCAAGAAACTCCTGATCTCTGTCACTGAAGTGGGTCTAGGCCAGTTAGCCACAGTTTCTGTCTTCTTGGGATCTACCTCAATCCCATTCTCTGACACTACATGCCCCAAGAATGAAATACTCCTCAGCCAGAACTCACATTTGGAGAACTTGGCATACAAGCCATGTTCCCTCAAGGTCTGTAAAACCAACCGCAGATGATGGGCATGCTCCTCTGCATTCCTGGAATACACTAAGATATCATCTATGAAGACAATAACAAAGTGATCCAGGTACTGGCTAAACACTCTGTTCATGAGATCCATGAATGCTGCAGGGGCGTTAGTTAACCCGAACGGCATCACAAGGAACTCAAAATGCCCATATCTGGTCCTGAAAGCTGTCTTTGGCACGTCCTCTTCCTTGATCCTCAACTGATGGTACCCCGATCTCAGATCTATTTTGGAGAAACAACCCGCTCCTGCTAGCTGGTCAAATAGATCGTCGATCCTTGGCAATGGGTACTTGTTCTTGGTAGTGACTTTGTTCAACTGTCTGTAGTCGATACAAAGTCTAAGGGATCCATCCTTCTTTCTCACAAACAGAACTGGAGCACCCCAGGGTGAGGTACTCGGTCGGATGAAGCCCTTGTCTACCAGCTCCTGCAACTGCTCCTTCAACTCTTTCAATTCAGCTGGTGCCATCCTGTAGGGAGGGATAGAGATCGGTCGGGTTCCAGGCGTTAGTTCTATCTCGAACTCTATCTCCCTAACAGGTGGTAAACCTGGCAGCTCGTCTGGGAACACATCTAAGAACTCTCTAACCACTGGCACCGAGGCGGGCTCTCTAACCTGACTATTTAGCTCTCTCACATGAGTCAAATACCCCTGACATCCCCTCCTAAGCAACCTACGAGCCTGAAGAGCTGAGATCATACCTCTAGGTGTACCCCTCCTGTCTCCTCTGAAGACAACCTCTGATCCATCCTGACCTCTGAACCTGACTACCTTGTCCCTGCAGTCCAAGGTAGCACCATGGGTAGATAACCAGTCCATCCCTAGAATGACGTCAAAGTCTGTCAAATCTAGAACCACAAGGTCGGCGGACATGCATCTCCCCTCAACAAAAACTGGACTACACTGACAGACTGACTCTGCCACTGATGGATCACACTTGGGTCCACTGACCCAGAGAGGACACTCTAACTCAGAGATCATCAACCCCAACCTCTGGACGGCTCTCGGAGCAACAAATGAATGAGATGCACCAGGGTCCATCAAGGCATATACATCTGAACAACCAATAGTTAAGTTACCTGCCACCACGGTGTTGGATGCATCTGCCTCTTGCTGTGTCATTGTGAAGATCCGTGCCGGAGCTGATGGACCTTCACCTCTGAAACCCGCTGAAGAAGAGGCTGTCCTTCTCCCTCTGCCTCTGCCACTGGCCTGAGTCATGGCTGGAGCTGCTGGCTGCGCTACACTGCCTGAAGCTGTCTGCTGGGACTGAGCCATTGGGGCCGCTCTTGGACAGTCTCGAGCTATATGCCCCTCCTGACCACATCTGAAGCAGGCGTTCGTCCCAAGCCGACATATTCCCTTGTGTGGCCTACCACACCTTGCACAAATTGCATTATCCGCGCCAGAGCTTGAGCCACTCCCAAATCCCAGACTAGACTTAACTTTACTCCAGAACTTGTTCTTCTTACCCTTGGGTTTACTCCATCTTTTACTGCCTGAAGCTGCTGCACTCAAGGTAGAGGGATCTAACCTTCCCCCACCCGGAGTTTTAGAACCAGAAGCTTGTGCCACTGTCTGCTTAACTGTCCCCTGAATGATGGCACTAGCCTCCATTCTCCTAGCCATGTCTACTATGGCATGAAAACTTTCTCTATCTGCTGACTGTACCAAGGAGGAATACCTGGGATGGAGCTTCATGATATACCTCCTCGACTTCTTCTGATCTGTGCTAAGGTCTTGCCCTGCAAACGGCAGCAACTCCATAAACCTGTCGGTATATTCGTCTACACTCATGTCATCAGTCTGCCTCAACTGCTCGAATTCTATCATCTTCAATTCCCTTGAACTATCAGGAAAAGCCCATCCTGCAAACTCGTTTGCAAACTCTTCCCAAGTCATGTTGTCCACTCTCGGGTTCACATAATTCTTGAACCACTCCCGTGCCTTCTTGCACTTAAGCGTGAACCCGGCCATCTGAATGGCTCTACTATCATCCGCCCCTATCTCATCTGTAATTGCCTTGACCCGCTCCAAGTACACGAACGGGTCATCACCGGTCTCAAACTGGGGAGCACCCAGCTTCATATAGTCTGTCATCTTAACCTTGCTCCCACTGGCTGAGCTAGGTCTATGAGGTTGAGCAACTGGGGCTGCGGGTTCTGCAGGTGGTGGAGATGGTGCAACATCCCCTGGGGTAGGGTTTGCTGTACTGGTATAGGGAGGTGGAGGTGGGTACGTGGGGTACTGAGAGTATGGTGGGTAGTAAGGTGGGTATGGCATGTGTGGAGGATAAGGGCTAAAACTGGGGTAATCCGATGTACCTCCCATCGAATACCCTGGATGGTGTGAATAGGGTGGGTAGTGATGTGGCTGGACATAACTCGAGGCCTGAGCGCCTCCTTCTGATTCTCCCATGCCCTCTTCCGGCATGCTCACACCGACACTGCCATCCCTCCTCTGATCTACTTCCATATCCTCAGACATTCCTCCCTGCATTGTTCCCCTTACTGATCTGCTTCTACCCAGATCCAAAGACCTTCTAGGGTCTCTTGCTACTCTGTCCCTGTTGGACCTGCTAGACATTGCCCTAGGCAATGCTGGAGGACGGGCGCTCATGCCCTCATCCTCAGGTGGTACTCTAGTCAATCTTGCTGATCGACGAGTTCCTCTCATCCTGTTTTCTGAAAAACAGTACACATCACAAGCAACATTAGCATCATATGGTTCATGTGGGCACACATGAACCCTCATCACATACATCACATATCATAGCATATCATTAATGCACATGCATAAAATCATGGCATTTCACATCATCATGCAAGACAGGACTCCACATCCTATCCTAGTGGACATGATCTTTTCCTATTGTGCTTGACCTACTATAACCTCTATGAGCCCGACACTCTAGGTCCGACCATATGAACCTAGGGCTCTGATACCATTCTGTAACGACCCGAAAATCGGACCGCTACCGGCGCTAGGATCCGGGTCGACTTAAGGCCGCCGGGACCCGTAGCAAGCCTAACATAAAACCTGTAAACCTGTATAATCCCGTACATGATCAACAACATGCATAAAAATTTAAAACTTTTCTTTCCATTGAACATCGACCAAACTCAACCTGTGTATAACATTAACATAACTTTGATCCCTCTGTGGGATCTCATCTGTGCCCTCAATGGGTAACATACATCTGTTGAGTTGGTTTACATAAACAACAACAAAATCTCTAAGATCATGTATAAACGGGATACCACAATCTATGGTCAAGCACATACTAACATCCATAAAACTCATTACATAACAATACTGTACTTTTACATTACAATTTGATCATGCCCATTTCTATCTATTACATAAGCATAACTCCTTCACTCTATCCGAACTCCCGCACTATATCCTGTACCTGTAAGCCTGGGGGAAAAGGGAGAGGGGTGAGCTAAAAGCCCAGTGAGTAGAGCTAGTAAAAACACATTAACACTATGCTCACATGGAATGCATCATAACACAGACAATTCACATAAGGGTTGGGTGAACTTGTCACCAAATAGTCCAAGTTAACTCTGTGCCAGGCCGTAGCATGGGGTCCTGGTCTTCCTGTCATACATACATCACTTACCATTTTCCAGGGCCTCCTCTGGGCTCCTGGTCTTCGAGTCCCATAACCGTGCCTTACTCTGTGCCAGGCCTGTAGACTGGGGCCTGGACTTGCTTACTCTGTGCCAGGCCGTAGCATGGGGTCCTGGTCTTCCTGTCTTGGACTAATTGGGTCATCCAACATTCACCCACAACAACAACAATTTATGCAATGCGACATATTCGTGAAACTAATGCAATCATCCTATTGCATAATCATGATGCGTGAAACATGATAAAGCATTTTATTTAAAAGATTCAGTTTAGTTCCACTCACTTCTGGCTGACTCTGACAACACCGAAGCAGCTGAACTCACTGCTGGGGTCCTCGGTTCCTCGGGTCCGAACCTACACAGGTGGACTCAAATGAGGGACCAAACATATATAAACATGACTCTAATATATCCCCCAAAAACCCCCTAAAACATCATGAAAACATCACAGAAAATATGCATGAAATGGCTGAACAGGGCACTTTCGGCGGCACCTTCGGCGGCCGAAAGTCCTGGACAGAGACGAAACTCAGCTAGGTTCGGCGGCACCTTCGGCGGCCGAAAGTGCCAGACAGAGACGAAAGTCTCTTTTCGGGGGCAACTTCGGCAGCCGAAAGGCTTGCCTTCCCAGCCATGTTCGGCGGCCGAAAGTACCTTCGGCTGCCGAACCTGGTTTCTGCCAAAGGGCAGAAACTTGGCTCCCTTTGCACATTTCGCCTCCAAACCTACCAATCATGCATATCTCTCAACTAAAACATGCATACAAGTTCCTAGGGGCCTCAAACATGCGTATACCCCATCTACAACACTTCAAACATACTCAAACAACACACATTGTTCAAAACATCAATATATACCCATAACTCAACATATAACCTAACATGCATTTCTACCCATAGATCTTGCATAAAACTTATTTAAAACTCATAGGGAGCTTAAGATCGGCTCTTACCTCTTGAAGATCGAGAGGGAGACGACCTAAACTTGGAGATCCACGAAAATGAGCTCCTGAGTTCCCAAAGCTCCAAAACTTGTTTCAAAAGCTTAAATCTTCCAAACCAAGTGAAAACAAGTGAAAATCTCGAAAGATTTAGAGGAAGAACATCAGAAATGGGTGAGAGACGGCGGAGAGCTCACCTTGGCCGAAATGGGGAGAAAAAGCTCGCCCATTTTCGGCTAAGGGACCCTTTTATAGTGGCTGGCCAGACCACGTTCGGGGGCCGAATGTGCCTCCGCATGCATGCCATGTTCGGCGGCCGAACATGAGGTTCGGCGGCCGAACCTGGACTTCCCTCACTCATGCTTTCGGGGGCCTAACGTGCCTCCAAAACGCATGTATGTTCGGCGGCCGAACTTGACTTTCGGCGGCCGAACCTGGGTTTTCCTCCAAAGACTTTTTCATGTAAAAACTCATTTAATTTCATACTTAAAATCATAAAACACCTTAAAACATTTTTATAAAACATGATTCTACCCTTCTAGAGGTCTCCGACATCCGAGATTCCACCGGACGGTAGGAATTCCGATACCGGAGTCTAGCCGGGTATTACAGCTCCTGAGTTCCCAAAGCTCCAAAACTCGTTTTAAAAGTTCAAAACTTGCAATGTGAGGTTAAAACTCAAGAAAAATGGTGGGGATTTGGAGAAAGAACACAAGATTTGGGAGAGGGAGGTCGGAAGCTAGCTGTGGCCGAAAATGGGAGAAAGCTCGCCCATTTCGGCCAAGTACCCCTTTTATAGGTGGCTGGCCAGGCCACGTTCGGGGGCCGAACATGCCTCCGCAACTCATGCAAGTTCGGCGGCCGAACATGAGGTTCGGCGGCCGAACCTGGATTTCCCTCACTTATGCCTTCGGGGGCCTAAAGCACTCCCGAAGTGCCACGCAAGTTCGGCGGCCGAACTTGGCTTTCGGCGGCCGAACCTGGGTTTTCCTCCAAAGACTTTTCATGCAAAAACTCATTTAAAATCATACTTAAAACCATTAAAAACATGAAAACATTTCATAAAAACATGCTTTTACCCTTCTAGAGGTTTCCGACATCCGAGATTCCACCGGACGGTAGGAATTCCGATACCGGAGTCTAGCCGGGTATTACTGTAATACCCGGCTAGACTCCGGTATCGGAATCCCTACCGTCCGGTGGGACCTCGGATGTCGAAAACCTCTAGAAGGGTAAAACTATGAATTTATGAAATGTTTTCATGTATTTCATGTTTTTAAGTAAGAAATTAAATGAGTTTTTACATGAAAAGTCTTTGGAGGAAAACCCAGGTTCGGCCGCCGAAAGTCAAGTTCAGCCGCCGAACATGCATGTGTTTTGGAGGCACGTTAGGCCCCCGAAAGCATGAGTGAGGGAAGTCCAAGTTCGGCCGCCGAACCTCATGTTCGGCCGCCGAACCTTGCATGCATGCGGAGGCACTTTCGGCCCCCGAACGTGGTCTGGCCAGCCACTATAAAAGGGTCCCTTAGCCGAAAACGGGCGAGTTTTTCCCCATTTTCGGCCAAGGTGAGCTTTCCGCCGCCCCTCACCCATTTTTGATGTTCTTCCTCTAAATCTTTCAAGATTTTCACTTGTTTTCCCTTGGTTTTGAAGATTTAAGCTTTTGAAACAAGTTTTGGAGCTTGGAAGTCTTGGAGCTAAATCCCTCCATTTTTCCGAGCTAGGGTCGTTCTTCCTCTCGATCTTCAAGAGGTAAGCTTCGATCTATACTTCTTTTATGTTTTATGAAAGTTTTATGCAAGTTGATGGGGTAGAATGCATGGTTAGGCTTGTTGTTAGGTTTATGGGTTTATGTTGTGATTTGAACAATGTATGTTGGAAATGTGTTGTTTGAAGTGTTGTAGTTGGGGTATATTATAGTTTGAGACCCCTAGGTGTGTTGTATGATGTGTATGCATGTTTAGAAACAAGTTTAAGCATGTTTTGAGGCGTTTTGGAGGCTGTGGACACAAGGGAACCAAGTTTCTGCCCTTCGGCAGAAACTCAGGTTCGGCCGCCGAAATGACTTTCGGCCGCCGAACCCCCTTGTGGAGGCAGTTTCGGCTGCCGAAGCCTGCCCCCGAAACTCAAGTTTCGTCTCTGTCTGGGAGGTTCGGCCGCCGAAGGTGCCGCCGAACCTGCATGACCTTCGGCTGCAGAGGGACTTTCGGCCGCCGAACCTGCCGCCGAAAGTGCCCTGTTCAGCCATTTCTTGCATGTTTTCATGTGATGTTTTCAGGATGTTTTAGGGGGTTTTTGGGGAGTATTTTAGAGTCATGTTCATGTATGTTTGGTCCCTCATTTGAGTCCACCTGTGTAGGTTCGGACCTGAGGAACCGAGACCCCCAGCAGTGAGCCAGCTGCTTCAGAGTCTCTTCAGAGCTAGCCAGAGGTGAGTGGAATAAACTTTAAGTTTTAAAGCAAATTAATGAAATGTTTTAGCATGATTCACGCATCATGAATGCCATGAGATATATCAGGATGATTGCATTAGAATTCACGAATATGTTGCATTGCATACCTTGTTGTTGATGTGGATGAATGTTGAATGATCCATTAGCCCTTTTATGTCATGATAGCCTATGTGAGTCCAGGTGTGCCTGCTACGGCTCTACGCCCCTGGCACTATGATTGATTATGGTAGTCCGGGTGTGCCTGCTACGGCTCTATGCCCCCGGCATGTATAAGTAAGTAAGATAGGGGCTAAATGGTGACAAGTTCATCCTTGTTGTGAAATGTTTGTGTTATGGCGCATACATGAAAGCATGATTTAAATTGATGTTTTATTATTCTGCTCACTGGGCTCTAGTAGCTCACCCCACTCCCTTTATCCCCAGAGTTGCAGGTACAGGATAGATCGGGAAGTCGGCTAGAGTGAAGTTAAGTCATGTATGTTGTAATAGATAGTAGTGGACATGAACATGATGTAATGAGTAATTATGACCATGTAATGTAATGAATGATTTGATGATGTATTGAGGATTATAGTAGTGCTTGACCTAGAGGTGTGTGAATCCCCATTATGTACAGAATGTTTATTGAGTAATGATGTTAATGACCATGATTATCCAAGCTGATATGTGTAATGATGATACCCCATTGGAGTATTTTGATGAGGACTCCAGTGTGGGGTTTATGTATGATTTTGTGCATGCACAGGTTTTGCTTGGATAAGAGAAAAGAAAAATTTTTACAGATCATGTATATGTTGTTATGTATGGGATTCCACAGGTTTACAGGAGGTATGTAGGCTTGCTACGGGTCCCGGCGGCCTTAAGCCGATCTGGATCCTAGCGCCGGTAACGGGTCGGATTTCCGGGTCGTTACAGAGTGGTATCAGAGCCCTAGGTTCATATGGTCGGACCTAGAGTGTCGGGCTCATAGATGTTATAGAAGGTCAAGCACAATAGGAAAGATCATGTCCACTAGGATAGGATGTAGAGTCCTGTCTATATGATGATATGATATGCCATGATGATATGCATGTGCATAAATGCTATGATGTGATGCTATGTATGTGATGAGGGTTCATGTGTTTCCACATGAACCATATGATGCTAATGATTGTTTATGCTATGTGCTGTTTTTCAGAAAATAGAATGAGAGGAACTCGTCGATCTGCACGATTGACTGGAGTGCCACCTCAGGACGAGGGCGCTGATGCCCGTCCTTCAGCTTTGCCTAGGGCAATGTCCAGTAGGTCCAATAGAGACAGAGTGGCTAGAGACCCAAGAAGGTCTTTGGATCTGGGTAGAAGCAGATCAGTAAGGGGAACAGTGCAGGGAGGAATGTCTGAGGATATGGAGGTAGATCAGAGAAGGGATGGCAATCTTGGTGTGAGTATGCCGGAAGAGGGCATGGGAGAATCAGAAGGAGGCACTCAGGCCTCGAGTTATGTCCAGCCACATCACTACCCACCCTATTCACACCATCCAGGGTATTCGATGGGAGGTACATCGGATAACCCCAGTTTTAGCCCTTATCCTCCACATATGCCATACCCACCTTACTACCCACCATACTCTCAGTACCCCATGTACCCACCTCCACCTCCCTATACCGGTACAGCAAACCCTACCCCAGGGGATGTTCCACCTCCACCACCACCAGTACCTACTGTCCCGGAAACACAAGTACCCAAACCTACCTCATCTGGAGGGAGCAAGGTCAAGATGACCGATTACATGAAGTTGGGTGCTCCTCAGTACAGAACAGGTGATGACCCATTTGAGTATCTGAACAGGGTCAAGACTATTACAGATGAGATAGGGGCTGATGACAGTAGAGCCATTCAGATGGCTGGGTTCACACTGGAGTGCAAGAAGGCACGTGGTTGGTTTAAGAACTATGTGAACCCGAGAGCGGACAGTATGTCCTGGGAGGAGTTCGCAAATGAGTTTGCAGGATGGGCTTTCCCTGAGAGCTCCAGAGAGCAGAAGATAATAGAATTCGAGCAGTTGAGGCAGACTGATCAGATGAGTGTGGAGGAGTACACAGACAGGTTCCTGGAGTTGTTGCCATATGCTGGGCAGAATTTGGACACGGATCAAAAGAAGTCAAGTAGATATATTATGAGGCTGCACTCCAGGTATTCCTCTTTGATACAGTCAGCAGAGAGGGAGAGTTTCCATGCCATAGTGGATATGGCTAGGAGAATGGAGGCTTGTGCCATCGTTCAAGGGAAGGTAAAACAGTCAGTGGCACAGTCTTCTGGTTCCAAGACCCCAGGTGGGGAAAGGTTAGACTCTTCTTCTCTGAGTGCAGCAGTTGCAAGCAGTAAGAAGTGGGACAGAGGCCACAGAAAATCTAAGAAGAATAAGTTCTGGAACAAGATCAAGTCAGGTCTGGGTTTAGGCAGTGGCTCAAGCTCTGGCGCAGAGGTTACAGCATGTATGAGATGTGGGAGACCACACAAAGGAGTATGTCTGGCAGGGACAAACACATGTTTCAGATGCGGACAGGCGGGTCATTTGGCTCGAGACTGTCCTAGAGCAGCCTTTGCAGCGCCGTCTCAGCAGACAGCCTCCGGCAGTGTGGTGCAGCCAGTAGCTCCAGCCGCAACACAGGCCAGTGGCAGAGGCAGAGGGAGAGGGTCAGCCTCTTCATCAGCAGGATACAGAGGTGAAGGTCCATCAGCTCCGGCACGGATCTTCACTATGACTCAGCAGGAGGCCAATACATCCAACACCGTGGTGGCAGGTAATCTCATCATTGGTTGTTCTGATGTGTATGCCTTAATGGACCCGGGTGCATCTCATTCTTTTGTTGCTCCGAGAGTCGTGGAGAGGGTAGGATTGATGGTCTCTGGGTTAGAGTGTCCCCTATGGGTCAGTGGACCCAAGTGTGACCCGTCAGTGGCAGAGGCAGTCTGCCAATGTAGTCCAGTTTTCATAGAGGGAAGATGCCTTTCCGCCGACCTCGTGGTTCTAGACTTGACAGATTTTGACGTCATTCTAGGGATGGATTGGTTATCGACCCATGGTGCTACCTTGGACTGTAGAGACAAGGTAGTCAGATTCAGAGATCAGGATGGGTCAGAGGTCGTCTTCAGAGGAGACAAGAGGGGTACACCTAGAGGTCTGATCTCAGCTCTTCAGGCTCGTAGGTTGCTTAGGAGGGGATGTCAGGGGTTTCTAGCTCATGTGAGGGAGTTAGATAGTCATGTCAGAGTGCCCGCCTCAGTGCCTGTGGTGAGTGAGTTCTTAGATATTTTCCCAGACGAACTGCCAGGGTTACCACCTGCTAGGGAGATAGAGTTCGAGATTGAGTTAATGCCTGGTACCAGACCGATCTCTATCCCTCCCTACAGGATGGCACCAGCTGAATTGAAAGAACTGAAGGAACAGTTGCAAGAGCTGGTAGATAAGGGTTTCATCCGACCGAGTACTTCACCTTGGGGTGCTCCGGTTTTGTTTGTGAGGAAGAAGGATGGATCCCTCAGACTTTGTATCGACTACAGACAGTTGAACAAGGTCACTACCAAGAACAAGTACCCTTTGCCGAGGATCGACGATCTATTCGACCAGCTATCAGGAGCAGGTTGTTTCTCCAAAATAGATCTGAGATCAGGGTACCATCAGTTGAGGATAAGGAATGAAGATGTACCGAAGACAGCTTTCAGGACCAGGTATGGGCACTACGAGTTCCTTGTGATGCCGTTTGGGCTGACCAACGCCCCTGCAGCATTCATGGACCTCATGAACAGAGTATTCAGTCAGTATCTGGATCACTTCGTTATTGTCTTCATAGATGATATCTTAGTGTATTCCAGAAATGCAGAAGAGCATGCCCATCACCTGAGGACAGTTTTGCAGACCTTGAGAGAGCATGGCTTGTATGCCAAGTTCTCCAAGTGTGAGTTTTGGCTTAGGAGCATATCATTCTTGGGGCACATTGTGTCAGAACAGGGTATTGAAGTAGACCCCAAGAAGGTAGAGGCTGTAGCTAACTGGCCTAGACCCACCACAGTGACCGAGATCAAGAGTTTTCTGGGTTTAGCAGGTTACTACAGGAGGTTCGTTCAGGACTTCTCAAAGATTGCTGCTCCTATGACCAAATTGACAAAGAAGAATCAGAAGTTCATATGGACCGATCAGTGCGAGGAAAGCTTTGAGGAGCTTAAGAGGAGGTTGACTTCAGCACCGGTGTTAGCTCTGCCAAAAAGTGATGATGACTTCTCAGTATATTGTGATGCGTCCCGTGTGGGACTGGGCTGTGTGCTAATGCAAAATGAGAGGGTGATCGCTTATGCTTCTAGACAGCTGAAGAAGCATGAGCTGAATTACCCCACACATGACCTAGAGATGGCAGCAGTAATCTTTGCACTCAAGATGTGGAGGCACTACCTCTATGGGGTAAAATGTGAGATCTTCACAGATCATAAGAGCCTGCAGTACATCCTGAGTCAGAGAGAACTGAACATGAGGCAGAGGAGATGGGTAGAGCTGTTGAGTGACTTTGATTGCAAGATTCAGTACCATCCGGGTAAGGCGAATGTTGTGGCAGACGCCCTAAGCCGGAAATCACTCGGCAGCCTATCCCACATTTCAGCAGAGAGGAGGCCGATGGTGAAGGAGTTCCACAGACTTATGAGTGAGGGATTACAGTTGGAGTTGTCTGGCACAGGTGCCTTAGTGGCTCAGATGAGAGTGACACCCGTGTTTCTGGAGCAGGTAGCTCAGAAACAGCATGAGGACCCAGAGTTGGTCAGGATAGCCAGAACGGTTCAGTCAGGCCAGAGTAATGAGTTCAGATTTGATGATAAGGGGATCCTCCGCTACGGGAACAGATTATGTGTGCCAGATGACATTGGTCTGAAGGGAGATATTATGGGGGAGGCCCATAATACCAGGTATAGTGCTCACCCTGGAGCCACCAAGATGTATCAGGATCTGAAGAGAGTGTATTGGTGGCCAGCTATGAAGAAGGACGTGGCACTGTTCGTGTCAGCCTGCGATGTGTGTCAGAGGGTGAAACTAGAGCATCAGAAGCCGGCTGGAATGTTGAACCCACTGCCGATTCCAGAATGGAAATGGGAGAACATAGCTATGGACTTCGTAGTGGGGTTACCGGCGACGTCCAACAGATTAGACTCCATATGGGTGATTGTGGACAGACTCACCAAATCTGCTCACTTCATCCCTGTCAGGAGTGGCTACTCTGTGGATAAGTTGGCGCAAGTGTATGTAGATGAGATTGTCAGACTGCATGGGGTCCCGGTATCTATAGTGTCAGATAGAGGGCCCCAGTTCACCTCCAGGTTTTGGCGGAGTCTGCAGAACGCTATGGGTACCAGATTAGACTTCAGTACTGCATTCCACCCACAGACGGACGGACAGTCAGAGAGGACCATCCAGACAATAGAGGATATGCTCAGAATGTGTGTGCTAGATTTTGGCGGTTCTTGGAGGCAACATCTACCTTTGGTGGAGTTTGCCTACAATAACAGCTATCATGCTAGCATAGGGATGGCTCCATATGAAGCTTTGTACGGGAGGAAGTGCAGATCACCAATCTGCTGGGAGGAGGTAGGAGAGAGGACTCTTGCGGGTCCGGAGTTAGTAGAGCTTACCAGCAGGGTGGTACCCATAATCAGAGAGAGGATCAAGACTGCTGCTAGTCGGCAGAAGAGTTATGCAGATATCCGTAGAAGACAGCTAGAGTTTCAGGAGGGGGATTTGGTTTTGCTCAAGGTGTCTCCTATGAAAGGAGTGGTTCGGTTCGGGAAGAAGGGTAAGTTAGCTCCACGGTACATCGGTCCTTTCGAGGTGCTTCAGAGGATCGGTAATGTGTCGTACAAGCTAGGCTTGCCTACTTCGATGGAGAGAATCCATCCGGTTTTCCATGTTTCTCTGTTACGGAAGTACGTGTCGGATCCTGGAAAGGTTCTTAGTGAGCCTGATGTAGAGATCCAAGAGGATCTCACCTATGTAGAGCAGCCAGTGCGGATCCTCGACACTCAGATCAGAAAGCTGAGGAACAAGGAAATCCCGATGGTGAAAGTCCTTTGGAACCACCACAATATTGAAGAATGCACCTGGGAGACACGGGAGTCCATGCTCCAGCAATACCCCCATCTGTTTGAGGTGAGTGTCAGTTATGCTATGTGTTGCATGTATGATATATTGTATGCTATGTTGTATGTTTTGATTGATGCCATGCTTTGTATGTTAGTTGAGGAACATTCGGGGACGAATGTTCTTAAGGGGGGGAGAATGTAATACCCGGCTAGACTCCGGTATCGGAATCCCTACCGTCCGGTGGGACCTCGGATGTCGGAAACCTCTAGAAGGGTAAAACTATGAATTTATGAAATGTTTTCATGTATTTCATGTTTTTAAGTAAGAAATTAAATGAGTTTTTACATGAAAAGTCTTTGGAGGAAAACCCAGGTTCGGCCGCCGAAAGTCAAGTTCGGCCGCCGAACATGCATGTGTTTTGGAGGCACGTTAGGCCCCCGAAAGCATGAGTGAGGGAAGTCCAAGTTCGGCCGCCGAACCTCATGTTCGGCCGCCGAACCTTGCATGCATGCGGAGGCACTTTCGGCCCCCGAACGTGGTCTGGCCAGCCACTATAAAAGGGTCCCTTAGCCGAAAACGGGCGAGTTTTTCCCCATTTTCGGCCAAGGTGAGCTTTCCGCCGCCCCTCACCCATTTTTGATGTTCTTCCTCTAAATCTTTCAAGATTTTCACTTGTTTTCCCTTGGTTTTGAAGATTTAAGCTTTTGAAACAAGTTTTGGAGCTTGGAAGTCTTGGAGCTAAATCCCTCCATTTTTCCGAGCTAGGGTCGTTCTTCCTCTCGATCTTCAAGAGGTAAGCTTCGATCTATACTTCTTTTATGTTTTATGAAAGTTTTATGCAAGTTGATGGGGTAGAATGCATGGTTAGGCTTGTTGTTAGGTTTATGGGTTTATGTTGTGATTTGAACAATGTATGTTGGAAATGTGTTGTTTGAAGTGTTGTAGTTGGGGTATATTATAGTTTGAGACCCCTAGGTGTGTTGTATGATGTGTATGCATGTTTAGAAACAAGTTTAAGCATGTTTTGAGGCGTTTTGGAGGCTGTGGACACAAGGGAACCAAGTTTCTGCCCTTCGGCAGAAACTCAGGTTCGGCCGCCGAAATGACTTTCGGCCGCCGAACCCCCTTGTGGAGGCAGTTTCGGCTGCCGAAGCCTGCCCCCGAAACTCAAGTTTCGTCTCTGTCTGGGAGGTTCGGCCGCCGAAGGTGCCGCCGAACCTGCATGACCTTCGGCTGCAGAGGGACTTTCGGCCGCCGAACCTGCCGCCGAAAGTGCCCTGTTCAGCCATTTCTTGCATGTTTTCATGTGATGTTTTCAGGATGTTTTAGGGGGTTTTTGGGGAGTATTTTAGAGTCATGTTCATGTATGTTTGGTCCCTCATTTGAGTCCACCTGTGTAGGTTCGGACCTGAGGAACCGAGACCCCCAGCAGTGAGCCAGCTGCTTCAGAGTCTCTTCAGAGCTAGCCAGAGGTGAGTGGAATAAACTTTAAGTTTTAAAGCAAATTAATGAAATGTTTTAGCATGATTCACGCATCATGAATGCCATGAGATATATCAGGATGATTGCATTAGAATTCACGAATATGTTGCATTGCATACCTTGTTGTTGATGTGGATGAATGTTGAATGATCCATTAGCCCTTTTATGTCATGATAGCCTATGTGAGTCCAGGTGTGCCTGCTACGGCTCTACGCCCCTGGCACTATGATTGATTATGGTAGTCCGGGTGTGCCTGCTACGGCTCTACGCCCCCGGCATGTATAAGTAAGTAAGATAGGGGCTAAATGGTGACAAGTTCATCCTTGTTGTGAAATGTTTGTGTTATGGCGCATACATGAAAGCATGATTTAAATTGATGTTTTATTATTCTGCTCACTGGGCTCTAGTAGCTCACCCCACTCCCTTTATCCCCAGAGTTGCAGGTACAGGATAGATCGGGAAGTCGGCTAGAGTGAAGTTAAGTCATGTATGTTGTAATAGATAGTAGTGGACATGAACATGATGTAATGAGTAATTATGACCATGTAATGTAATGAATGATTTGATGATGTATTGAGGATTATAGTAGTGCTTGACCTAGAGGTGTGTGAATCCCCATTATGTACAGAATGTTTATTGAGTAATGATGTTAATGACCATGATTATCCAAGCTGATATGTGTAATGATGATACCCCATTGGAGTATTTTGATGAGGACTCCAGTGTGGGGTTTATGTATGATTTTGTGCATGCACAGGTTTTGCTTGGATAAGAGAAAAGAAAAATTTTTACAGATCATGTATATGTTGTTATGTATGGGATTCCACAGGTTTACAGGAGGTATGTAGGCTTGCTACGGGTCCCGGCGGCCTTAAGCCGATCTGGATCCTAGCGCCGGTAACGGGTCGGATTTCCGGGTCGTTACAATTACATTCTCCCCCCTTAAGAACATTCGTCCCCGAATGTTCCTCAACTAGTACATGCATAACATCAAACATATCATACATACATAACATATAAACACACGAGGGACAAACCTTAGAAAAGATAAGGGTACTGCTGGAGCATGGACTCCCGTGTCTCCCAAGTGCACTCTTCCATATTGTGGTGGTTCCACAGGACTTTCACCATTGGGATTTCCTTGTTTCTTAGCTTTCTGATCTGGGTGTCTATGATCCGTACTGGCTGCTCAACATAGGTGAGATCCTCTTGGATCTCCACATCTGGCTCACTAAGAACCTTGCCCGAATCTGACACAAACTTCCTCAACGTAGAAACATGGAAAACCGGATGGATTCTTGCCATTGAAGCAGGTAAATCCAGCTTGTACGATACATTCCCAATCTTTTGCAAGATTTCAAAGGGTCCGATGTACCGTGGAGCCAGCTTACCCTTCTGCCCGAACCGAACCACTCCTTTCATTGGAGACACCTTGAGCAATACCAGATCCCCCTCTTGAAACTCTACTTGCCGTCTGCGGATGTCTGCATAACTTTTCTGTCTGCTTGCAGCAGTCTTGATCCTTTCTCTGATGATGGGCACCACCCTGCTGGTGATCTCTACTAGCTCAGGCCCTGCCAAGGCCTTCTCTCCAACTTCCTCCCAGCAAACAGGTGACCTGCACTTCCTTCCATATCTGTAACGACCCGGAAACCGGTACCCCTCTGTAACGGCCCGAACCATCACTGGCACTAGGATCCAGATCGGCTTAAGGCCGCCGGGACCCGTAGCAAGCCGACTATACTCTCTGTGTACCTGATAAATCCCATACATGATATAAAACGACTCAACAATCCTGTAAAACACTGTAGGCTTAGCTACTGCTACTCAGATATGTCAATCTGAAATGGCCCTCAGGGCCTATACCAGGGACTACTATCTGCTGTAGTTCAAGGGATTGAAAACCCTTTTAATCTGTAACACAATCCACTGGTATCTCATCAAAGCCATACAATAAGCCTACTCACACATTTCTCATTAAGAAACGTAAAACAGGATTCCTGTACAAGGGATTAATCATACATCACACTATAGCAATGACACTAGGGAAAGCACTAGCCTATCCAGTATATGACAGTACATATCAATACATTACAACTAATCTTTTAATTACATCATGTCCACTATTCTATTACAAACATACATTCATGCATATCCTTTCTCTTTACTTTTGCTGACTCTGTCTTCCCATAGCTATCTCAGAACCTGCAAAACTGGGGTTAAGGGAGTGGGATGAGCTACTACAGCCCAGTGAGGAGGAACAGTAAAACAATTCATTCATTATATGCTTTCATGGAATGCATCACATCACAAACATATCATCTCAAGGATGAACTTGTCACCATAGCCCTCTACATACATAATAGTATGTCCGACTGCGCCAGGGGCGATTAGGCCACACCTGGACTTCTCTTAACTAACTCATAGCATAACATGACCAACTGTGCCAGGGGCGATTAGGCCATCACATGGACTTCTCTTTTCTCTGATCTGACAGCCCAGCTGTCTAACTCATAGTACCAGGAGCGACCTGGACTATCCAGGAGCGACCTGGTATGGCTACCTCATGCCATAACTCTGTATCTGATCTCTATCAAGGGCTAAGGATCATTCAACATTCATCCATACAAATATCATCTTATGCAATGCATCATATTCGTGGATTCTAATGCAACACAATCTAATACAGGACATGGCATTTTATGATGCATGGAATATGTTAGAAGTGTGTCATTTCTCAATGTAAAATCTCAAGTTTAGTTCCACTCACCTGTAGCCAAGCAGTGGCTAGCTCTGGGCCAACTCTAACTCTGAAGCAGCTACTACTGCTAAACTCTTCGGTTCCTCGAGTCCAATCCTACAATGGAGGACTTAAATGAGGTACTAAACATACTCTATACAACTGATAAACAACTCCCCAAAACCCCTCAAAAAGTCCTTAAAACAATCACATTTAGCATGCAAAAGAAAAGCTAGACAGAACACATTCGGCTGCAGGTTCGGCGGCCGAATGCCCTATCCAGAGCCTAAACTGGCATACCTTCGGCGGCCGAATCTCCACTTTCGGCGGCCGAACCCTTTCGGGGGCTACTTTCGGAGGCCGAATCCCCTAAACAGAGCCGAACTTCAAAAACACTCAGGGGCAAGCTGTGACAGCCTAAGCCACCATGCAAGGGGTTCGGCGGCCGAATGCTCCTTCGGCTGCCGAACCTGAGTTCATCAGGAACTCAGCTTCGTGCACAGCCATCTCCTGCTAAGCACCAACCCCACTCCACATGCAAACTCCAACTCCTCAACTCACATATACTCATGTATATGAACAAAGGGGTCCAAAACTACCTATTAACCCCAACAAAACAGCAATTATAACACATAATCACACTTCTCCATAAAAACATCAAAACTAACCTAAGCATGCAACTCATGCATAACCTCCCTTAAAGTTATAAACCTTTAAGACAAATATAAAAACTTCCCTTACCTCCTGAAATCAGAAGAGGAACAACCTGAACACTGAACTCAGCAACTCCTCCTCAAAAACTCCAACCCACCAAACCTTCTCCTTTTCTCTCAAAAACCTTCAAAACCCTTTGCAAATGATCAACCCTCTGCATAAGCTGATTAAAAGCTTGCAGATGAGTCATGGGAGACGTGGCCTAACCCTCTAGCCATGATCTGGAGGCAACAGCTGGCCAAACCACGGACTGAGGAGCATGCACAGCTTAGCCGACCACTCCAGTTTCGGCTGCCGAAACTGCATGCAAAACCATGCAACTTTCGGGGGCCGAACTTAACCTTCGGGGGCCGAACATTGGGCACTTTCGGCGGCCAAACTCTAATCTTCGGCGGCCGAACCTGGCCTTTGTCCCCAAACCCTTTTTCTTTAAAACTCACTCCGATTTGATTCAAAACCTTAAAAATACTTCAAAACATTTAGAAAATCTTTCTAATACCCTTCTAGAAATCTCTGATATCCCCGAATTCCACCGGACGGTAGAATTTTCGATGTCTGAATTAGCCGGGTATTACAATAAAGCTTCATATGGAACCATCCCGATGCTAGCATGATGGCTGCTATTGTAGGCAAACTCCACCAAAGGTAGATGCTGCCTCCAAGAACCGCCAAAGTCCAGCACACACATTCTAAGCATATCCTCGATAGTCTGGATGGTCCTCTCTGACTGTCCGTCCGTCTGTGAATGGAAAGCAGTGCTAAAATCTAATCTGGTACCCATGGCATCCTGCAGACTCCGCCAAAACCTGGAGGTGAACTGGGGTCCTCTATCAGACACTATTGAAACAGGAACCCCATGCAGCCTGACAATCTCATCTACATATATCTGCGCCAACTTGTCCACAGAATAGCCACTCCTGACAGGGATAAAGTGAGCAGATTTGGTGAGTCTATCCACAATCACCCATATAGAGTTCAATCTATTGGACGTCGCCGGTAACCCCACTACAAAGTCCATAGCTATGTTCTCCCATTTCCACTCTGGAATAGGTAGCGGGTTAAGCATCCCAGCCGGCTTCCGATTTTCCAGCTTCACCCTCTGACACACTTCGCAGGCTGACACGAACTGTGCCACTTCTTTCTTCATTGCTGGCCACCAATAAACTTTCTTCAAGTCCTGATACATCTTGGTGGCTCCGGGGTGAACGCTGTATCTTGCATTATGAGCCTCTCTCATAATGTCTCCTTTTAGCCCTATGTCATCTGGTACACACAATCGACTCCCATATCGGAGGATCCCCTTACTATCAAATCTGAACTCGTTGTCCTTGCCTGACTGAACAGTCTTGGCAATCTTCACTAACTCTGGATCCTCGTGCTGTTTCTGAGCCACTTGTTCCAGAAACACAGGTGTCACTTTCATCTGGGCCACTAAAGCACCTGTACCAGATAACTCCAACTGTAGACCTTCCTCAATGAGTTTGTAAAACTCCTTCACCACTGGTCTCCTCTCTGCCGTGATGTGGGATAGACTGCCTAGTGACTTCCGGCTTAGGGCGTCTGCCACGACATTCGCCTTACCCGGATGATACTGAATCTTGCAATCATAGTCACTCAGCAACTCTACCCATCTCCTCTGTCTCAAATTCAAATCTCTTTGACTCAGGATGTACTGCAGGCTTTTATGATCTGTGAAGATCTCACATTTTACCCCATAGAGGTAGTGCCTCCACATCTTGAGTGCAAAGATTACTGCTGCCATCTCAAGGTCATGTGTGGGGTAATTCAACTCATGCTTCTTCAACTGTCTAGAAGCATAAGCAATCACCCTTTCATTCTGCATTAGTACACAACCCAGTCCCACACGGGACGCATCACAAAAGACTGTAAAGTCCTCATCACTAGATGGCAGAGCTAACACTGGTGCTGAAGTCAACCTCTTCTTAAGCTCTTCAAAACTCTCTTCGCACTGGTCGGTCCACACAAACTTCTGATTCTTTCTGGTTAGTCTGGTCAGAGGAGCTGCAATCTTAGAAAAGTCCTGAACGAACCTCCTGTAGTAACCTGCCAAACCCAAGAAGCTCCTGATCTCTGTCACTAAAGTGGGTCTAGGCCAGTTAGCCACAGCTTCTACCTTCTTGGGGTCCACCTCAATACCATTCTCTGACACTACATGCCCCAAGAATGAAATGCTCCTCAGCCAGAACTCACACTTGGAGAACTTGGCATACAAGCCATGTTCCCTCAAGGTCTGCAGAACCAACCTCAAATCATGGGCATGCTCCTCTGCATTCCTGGAATACACTAAGATATCATCTATGAAGACAATAACAAAGTGATCCAGGTATTGGCTAAATACTCTGTTCATAAGATCCATGAATGCTGCAGGGGCGTTGGTTAACCCGAATGGCATCACAAGGAACTCAAAATGCCCATATCTGGTCCTGAAAGCTGTCTTTGGCACATCCTCCTCTCTGATCCTCAGCTGATGGTACCCCGATCTCAGATCTATTTTGGAGAAACAACCCGCTCCCGCTAGCTGGTCGAATAGATCATCGATCCTTGGCAATGGGTACTTGTTCTTGGTAGTGACTTTGTTCAACTGCCTGTAGTCGATACAAAGTCTAAGGGATCCATCCTTCTTTCTGACAAACAAGACTGGAGCACCCCAAGGTGAGGTACTCGGTCGGATGAAGCCCTTGTCTACCAGCTCTTGCAACTGTTCTTTCAATTCCTTCAACTCGGCTGGAGCCATCCTGTAGGGAGGGATAGAGATCGGTCGGGTTCCAGGCATCAATTCTATCTCAAACTCTATCTCCCTAGTAGGTGGTAAACCTGGCAGCTCGTCTGGGAAAACGTCTAGAAACTCTCTAACCACTGGCACCGAGGCGGGCTCTCTAATCTGACTGCTAAGCTCTCTCACATGAGCCAAATACCCCTGACATCCCTTCCTAAGCAACCTACGAGCCTGAAGAGCTGATATCAGACCTCTAGGTGTACCCCTCCTGTCTCCCCTGAAGATGACCTCTGATCCATCCTGACCTCTGAACCTGACTACCTTGTCCCTGCAGTCCAAGGTAGCACTATGGGTAGATAACCAGTCCATCCCTAGAATGACGTCAAAATCTGTCAAATCTAGAACCACAAGGTCGGCGGAAAGGCATCTTCCCTCAATAAACACAGGACTACACTGGCAGACTGACTCTGCCACTGATAGATCACACTTGGGTCCACTGACCCAGAGAGGACACTCTAACCCAGAAGTCATCAGACCCAACCTCTCAACAGCTCTCGGAGCAATAAAAGAATGAGATGCACCAGGGTCCATCAATGCATACACATCAGAACACCCAATGACTAAGTTACCTGCCACCACGGTGTTAGATGCGTCTGCCTCTTGCTGTGTCATTGTGAAGATCCGTGTTGGAGCTGATGGACCTTCACCTCTGAAACCCGCTGAAGAAGAGGCTGCTCCTCTCCCTCTACCTCTGCCACTGGCCTGAGTCATGGCTGGAGCTACTGGCTGAGCCACACTACCAGAAGCTGTCTGCTGAGACTGTGCTCCAAAAGCTGCCCTAGGATACTCCCGAGCTATGTGTCCCTCTTGCCCGCATCTGAAGCAGGCTGCTGTCCCAGCCCGACAAACTCCCCTGTGTAGCCTACCACACTTCGCACAAACTGCATTATCCGCGCCAGAGCTTGAGCCACTCCCTAGTCCCAGACTAGACTTGACTTTGTTCCAAAACTTGTTCTTCTTGGGCTTTCTCGTGGTATTACTCCACTTTTTGCTACCTGAAGCTGCTGCACTGAAAGAAGAAGAGCCTGGGGTCTTAGAACCAGAAGGCTGTGCCACTGACTGTTTAACTGTCCCCTGAACGATGGCACTGGCCTCCATTTTCCGGGCCATATCCACTATGGCGTGGAAGCTCTCCCTATCTGCTGACTGGATCAAGGAGGAATATCTGGAGTGGAGTTTCATGATATACCTCCTTGACTTCTTCTGATCTGTGTCAAGGTTTTGCCCTGTAAATGGCAACAGCTCCAAGAATTTGTCTGTGAACTCCTCTACACCCATCTCATCAGTCTGTCTCAACTGCTCAAACTCTATCATCTTCAGCTCCCTTGAACTATCTGGGAAAGCCCATCCTGCAAACTCGTTTGCAAACTCCTCCCAAGTCATGCTATCTACCCTGGGGTTCACATAATTCTTAAACCACTCACGGGCCTTCTTGCATTTGAGTGTGAACCCGGCCATCTGAATGGCTCTACTATCATCTGTCCCAATCTCATCAGTGATCACTTTCACCCTCTCAAGGTACACAAATGGGTCATCCCCTTTTTCATACTGAGGAGCACCCAACTTCATGTAGTCTGTCATCTTGACCTTGCTCCCACTGGCTGAGCTAGATCTAGGAGGTTGAGTAACTGGGGCTGTTGGTTCTGTAGGTGGTGGAGGTGGGGCAACATTTTCTGCGGTAGGGTTTTCTGGATTTGGATAGTAAGGTGGGGGTGGATACATTGGGTACTGTGAGTATGGTGGATAGTATGGTGGGTATGGCATCTGTGTGGGATAAGGGCTGAAGCTATGGTAATCCGATGTGCCTCCCATCGAATACCCGGGGTGTTGTGAGAAATGTGGCACTCTAGTCAATCTTGCAGATCGACGAGTTCCTCTCATCCTGTTTCTGAAAAACAGTACATAACAGGCAAACAATAGCATCATATGGTTCATGTGGGCACACATGAACCCTCATCACATACATCACATATCATAGCATATCACTAATGCACATGCATATAGTCATGGCATTCCACATCATCATGCAAGATAGGACTCCACATCCTATCCTAGTGGACATGATCTTCCTATTGTGCTTGACCTTCTATAACCTCTATGAGCCCGACACTCTAGGTCCGACCATATGAACCTAGGGCTCTGATACCATTCTGTAACGACCCGAAAATCGGACCGCTACCGGCGCTAGGATCCAGGTCGGCTTAAGGCCGCCGGGACCCGTAGCAAGCCTAACATGTAACCTGTAAACCTGTTTAATCCCATACATGATCAACAAACATACATAAAATTACAACTTTTCTATCATACATTTTCTCATATACCAAACTCAACCTGTGCATGCACAAAACATAAACATACTATAACATAAATCCCTCTGTGGGATTCCATCAATGCCCCAATGGGCTATTACATATGTTGAGTTGGTTTACATAAACATCTAAGATCATGTATTAAAAGGGATAACAACACACTATGGTCAAGCACACTTCTAAACTTTAATATTATCATTACATAACTGTTCTATACTCTTACATTTCATCAAATACATTTGTCATGTCCACAGTCTAACTATTACATAAACATAACTTCAAAACTCTGGCTAACCTCCTGGTCTACCCTGTACCTGCACATCTGGGGTTAGGGGAGAGGGGTGAGCTATAAAGCCCAGTGAGCAGAATAATAGAAAACAACATTTAAAATCTCATGCCATCATGTAATGCAACACATCACAAGTAATCACATCTCGGATGGTATTGTCACCAATAGTCCTCTACATAATCCAAAGTGCCGGGACGTAGAATGGGTACAACTGGTCTTTCTCTTACATAACATAACATAACATTTCCAATATGCCAGGGACGTAGAATGGGTACAACCTGGACTTTCTCTTACATAGTGCCAGGGACGTAGAATGGGTACAACCTGGACTTCCATACCATATCATGCCGTAACATCAACACCATAACATATGAGGACTAAGGGATCATCCAATAACCAATCCACATCAACATCATAAATGCAATGCAACATATTCGTGAATTCTAATGCAAACAACCTAATTCATCTCATGGCATTTATGATGCATGAACATGCTCAAAACTGGTAATGTATTTACTTTAAAACGTAAAGATTTATTCCACTCACCTCTGGCTGAAGCTCTACTGACTCTGAAGTGACTGACTCACTGCTGGAGTCCTCGGTTCCTCGGGTCCGAACCTACACAGGTGGACTCAAATGAGGGACCAAACAACTAGAACATAACTCTAAAAACATCCCCCAAAAACCCCCTAAAACACCTCAAAAGAATCATGCAAAAACATGCAAAGGAAGGCTGGACAGGGCAGGTTCGGCGGCACCTTCGGCGGCCGAAAGCCCTTCCAGAGCCGAAAGTCGGGCACTTTCGGCGGCACCTTCGGCGGCCGAAAGTCCCAGACAGATCCGAAAGTCTTCTTTCGGGGGCAAGCTTCGGCAGCCGAATGCTGCCTCCACAAGGGGGTTCGGCGGCCGAAAGTCCTTTCGGCTGCCGAACCTGGTTTCTCCCAGAATGGCAGAAACTTGGCTCACATGAGCCTCTTGCCTCCCAAAACCTCCAATCATGCATATATCTCAACCAAAACATGCATACAAGATCCTAGGGGCCTCAAAACATCAAATACCCCAACTACAACACTTCAAACACACACAATCAACATACATTGTCCATAAATCACATAAAACCTAACATAGCTCAACTAACTTAAACATGCATTTCTACCCCATAAAACAACTTAAAACTTATTTAAAACATACAATGAGCTTAAGATCGGCTCTTACCTCTTGAAGATCGAGAGAGAGACGACCTAAACTTGGAGATCCAAGAAAATGAGCTCCTGAGTTCCCAAAGCTCCAAAACTCGTTTTAAAAGTTCAAAACTTGCAATGTGAGGTTAAAACTCAAGAAAAATGGTGGGGATTTGGAGAAAGAACACAAGATTTGGGAGAGGGAAGTCGGAAGCTAGCTGTGGCCGAAAATGGGAGAAAGCTCGCCCATTTCGGCCAAGTACCCCTTTTATAGGTGGCTGGCCAGGCCACGTTCGGGGGCCGAACGTGCCTCCGCAACTCATGCAAGTTCGGCGGCTGACCATGAGGTTCGGCGGCCGAACCTGGATTTCCCTCACTTATGCCTTCGGGGGCCTAAAGCACTCCCGAAGTGCCACGCAAGTTCAGCGGCCGAACTTGGCTTTCGGCGGCCGAACCTGGGTTTTCCTCCAAAGACTTTTCATGCAAAAACTCATTTAAAATCATACTTAAAACCATTAAAAACATGAAAACATTTCATAAAAACATGCTTTTACCCTTCTAGAGGTTTCCGACATCCGAGATTCCACCGGACGGTAGGAATTCCGATACCGGAGTCTAGCCGGGTATTACAACATTATTGCTTTGTTATTTAAGATCTCCATTGATTTTTGTTGCAAAGTGATATATTGTTGGTTTGAATGGTTTTAAGTCCGTAATTGCTTAAGTTATTCAAACATAAGAACACTTGGTGCACAACCAAGGAAATCGCATGATCTAGTGTTGTCTCCATGCGTGTGGGTGATTAGAATTGGTTCTCTCTAATTCTTTATGCAATTGACTATTGTAAAAGGCCTAAGGCTCAAAGACGTTCTTTGACAATTGTTAATTAGTAATTAATTGGAGGACTTTCCCTAATTGATTTAATCTTAAAGAGAGACAATGGATGTGAGAAACTTCTTCAATCTCCATGGCCAATTTATTGAATCAACAAAGGAACATATGAGTCAATGATCAATCCCATCAACTGAAGTGAATCTGAATCTTCAACTAGAGCTTTTACCATCATTGTTTTACCCTTAATTTACAATCTGCTTTCTTTTTAATTGCTCCTTTCATTAGTTTAATCAAATCAATCTTAAAACCCCCATTTTTACTTTACATGCACTTGCACTTTCTTTTCTTTTCTGCTCTTTTTAATTTGGTCTACTCAAGGAAGGTAAATAAGTATCAATTCCCTGTGAATTCGATCATTTCACCACTGTCTATAGTATTTATATTGTTGATAACTGAATAGATTATTTTGACCAGCTTCGACAACCGCTCAGTCAATAAGTTACTCTATCTAATCCATTTAATAGTTAGTAGAACAATTTCTTTTATTAAGAAAATTACAACATATCTAGATATATACATCAAATCAATAAAATAAAGACTCATTGAATATTAATCCATTAATTTTCAGTTATTAAACACTTTCTTTATGAAAAGTAAGAAAATAAATTTAAGATTCGTGAATGTAATGTGCTTGATAAATGATAATAGGACAATGGATCATCGCTGGGAATTTAAATAATGAAATGGAACTATTTATTGAAGGACATTCTTACCTATAGAATGAGAAACGCTAATAATTGACTTCTTCACATGATTAAGAAGTTGTATTCGGAGGACAAAATTGAATTTTCTTTCTATTTCAAAAGACAGTAATTATATGTCGATAGATAGATTGAGATTTTAACCATTAATTATCTTGATAATTGCTAAAGTAAGACTACAAAGGTCGCCAAATTTAGTATTTAGTTCAGTCAAGGGTGATGCTCCATTGAATCCATCTTCGCATTTCTTTGCAGTGACCATAGAATCAGTGACTTTTATCCCGACATCAGCATAAGCTTTTGCATCCAAAGCTGCTGTAGCGGCCTTAAGCTTGTCCATTGCAGTTTGTATATATCACCGCATTCTGTTAGGCCTTGCTGAGCAGTTGAGTCTCCGCTCGTCAACAGTTTGGCAATTTGCACGCTTACGTCACCTCCTTCACGTGTTGTAGCCGCTAGTGCCTCTTTAACAAAGCCATCCATGTCTGTTGCAGTGCTTGTTCCTAACACAGAATTGCATAGCTTCTTGACTGAAGTTTTATCACAAGTTCTGAAGCTTGGTGGGTTGGAACTGCAAGAAGAAGAATGAAGAAGAAGATTGAGAAAGACATTATGAATTACTTATTGGATATAAATGCAAGTGAATTAGTTGAGATGGCTTATGGTCTTATGGCACTTGAAACGGCATTTATGTAGTTTGTTGATTATGCTAATTAAAGAAAATAATTTTTTTGTTAAGCTCTTATTCTCGAGAGAAGATTTCACTATGCAAATCTAACTAATATTGCCACATAATTAGTTTTTATGGTCTTTTACTTGATCCGCAAACCTAGTTTCGACTTGCATGGTGAAGATCTTCTCTCGAGAATAAGAGCTTAACAAAAAAATTTCTTGAATTAGCATCATCAACAAACTCTATAAATGCCCTTCCAAGTGCCATAAGACCATAAGCCATCTCAACTAGTTCACTATCAATGTCTTTCTCAATCTTCTTCTTCATTCTTCTTCTTGTAGTTCCTACCCACGAAGCTTCAGAACTTGCAACTCAAACTTGTGATAAAACTTCAGTCAAGGAGCTATGCAATTCTGTATTAGGAACAAGCACTGCAACAGATGCTGATGGCTTAGTTAAAGAGGCACTAGCGGCTACAACACGTGAAGGAGGTGACGTAAGCGTGCAAATTGCCAAACTGTTGACAAGCGGAGGTGCTACTGCTCAGAAAGGCCTAACAGAATGCGGTGATATATACAAAACTGCAATGGACAAGCTTAAGGCCGCTACAAAAGCTTTGAATGAAAAATCTTATGCTGATGTCGAGACAAAAGTCACTGATTCTAAGGACACTGCAAAGAGTTGCGAAGATGGATTCAGTGGAGCATCACCCATAACTGAACAAAATACTAAATTTAGCAATCTTTGTGATCTTACTTTAGCAATTGTCAAGACGATTAAGGGTTAAAATCTCTACCTACACATAATTACTGTCTTTTGAAATAGAAAGAAAATTGAATTTTGTCCTCCAAAGGCAACTTCTTAATCATGTGAAGTTGTCAATCATTATTGTTTCTCATTCCATAGGCAAGAAATGTCCTTCAATAAATAGTTTAATTTTTTTTATTTAAATTCATAGTGATGATTGATCCTAATTTTTTTTTTCTTTAAGAAATTAAAGTGCAATAACAAAAAGTTTAATGAATTAATTAATATCCAATATGTCTTTATTTTATTGGTTTGATGGACATATCTGAAGCATGTTGTGATTTTCTAAACAAAAGAAATTTTTCTAGCAACTATTAAATGGATTAGAATAACTTATAGTAAATGCAAACTCTAATAGAAGTGTGCAAACAAAAATGGTTAGGATATCCTTACCTAATCGAGAACAAATGCAATACTCAATAAATTGAGTTGAAGACTACCAATTTTTCCATACTAAGTTCATATTTCCAATTAGTTTATATTTTATTTTTCAACTTCAATTATTATTATGTTACTCACAGACTTAGTCTGGTGATAAGTGTATCTGAGTAAATCTGAGAGGTTTCAGTTCTACTCTCTTAATCTCTAATCCCCAATTCCTATTTCAAAAAAAATATATATATGGTAAATAATTGACTTACGGTCCATGTTTGGATGTGTCATCCAAAAGGATGTGATGTCCTTTTTTGGCAATTTCTTCTTATCCAAGAGAATTAATATCATAACCTATCCTTTTTATTTTATCTTTATTTTCTTATCATATTGATGAGATTGTGTTAAAATCATCTTTATTTTCTTATCATATTGATGAGATTGTGTTAAAATCAAGCTACCGAATGATCTTCTTTATTTATTTTTTAAATCACATCATTTTCTATCTACACATCTAAAGGTTTGAGACTAGCAAAAGAAGATCTCGCATATTTTCACTACATTAAGGTCCTCTAAACCCCGAAGTTGCACCACAACATTTTACACTACAAGAACTTTTGAGATTATCAATGAATTTTTTTTATTATAATTAATTAAAAATCCATTGGTAATACTATCCGATTTAACAAATGAAATTATTATTATTATTATTAATGAATTTTAAATCTGTTAATAAATGAAGAGAAAATAATTTATTAACAGAGATGAAATCCATTAATAAATTATCAGCGGATTACAATCGATTAATAAATTTCTCTATAAAATTAAATAATTTTAACAAATTATTATTTTGATTAAATAATAAATTTTATTATTAATATTATTTTTTATTTATTTAATAAAATTTGAATTTATATATTATTTGATATTACATAATAATCACCCAAAGTAGGTTATGTACTGACACTCAAAGATAGAGCCACATGGAAATAGTATGATCAGATGATATTTGGTCCCACCGAAGGAAAAGAAGACTCGGACACTTCAAGTCTCAACTCTTTATTATGACTCGCCCTTTCAACTACAAGGCGAGCCTCCATGAAAAGTTATTATTAGCAGATATAATCTAACATATTTTCATTATACCTATAATCATGAGATTCCCTATCAATTAGTCGGTACCAACTGGATTTTCAGGAGATGCGATAATTAACTCCATCTTTTTACAATATTAAAACTATGATCACAGATACTAATATACGTATTCTTATACATCTACTTTTGAGTTCTAAACAATTCTTTACATTTGTCATTTTTTTCAGTTTACTGATTTGAGTATCAGAGTGACTGTCATAGACGCCAACCACCTCACGTTCTCGTTCTTGTAGGGTGATCAATTGCAACACAGTTTTTTTTCAGCCACATTATTATTATTATTATTATTATTATTATTATTATTATTATTATTATTATTATTATTATTATTATTATTATTATTATTATTATTATTATTATTATTATTATTATTATTTAAGTCTAATATTTATTAGAAATGCAAATACATTTTAAAAAGAAAAATTGTAGTTGATAAAATAAAGTGAAGAAAATTGAAAATGAGAGAAAATGGAAATAAGAGAAAATTAACTGATATGAAATGAGAGAAAATGATAAAAAGAAAGAAAAAAGAAAAAAAGAACGAAAATAATGGGAAAGAAAAATTATGGAAAATGAAGAATGAGAGAAGAGGGAAAAGATAATTAGAAAAAAGAGAGAAAATGGAACAAATAATTAGATAAGAGAATAATAGAAAAAATTATAAATAGAAATAAAATGGGAGAAACTATTATAAATGAAAATTATAGAGAAAATGAAGAAAATGAGAAGAAAATAAAAAATGATGGCATTAAAAAAAGGAGAAAGTAATGTAAAGGAAAATTATAAAGAAAAATGAATAAAATAAGAGAAGAGGAAAGAAAATGAGATAAAAAAAAGGATAATAGAAAAAAAGAAAATAATAGAAAAAATAAGAGAAAAATTATAAAAGAAAATAATAAAAAAAGAAAATGAGAAAAATGGAGATAATACATATTTTGTATAATTTTAATATTTAAACGCTTAAATTTTAAGTTAAAATTCTATTTGAACAAATTAATTTATTTGAATATTTTTGTTTTGATAGGATTAATAATGATCGAAGAAAAAGAAAGCAAAAATCATGTTTGATTTGGATATTGAAGTTGAAAGAGTTGTGGGCATAACCTGAAATACGAGGAAATAAAATTCATCGCAAACTCTGATTTTTTAATCGATAATTGTATTCTATCATGGATTAGGCTATGGGTATACTCAAAATTATAAAAAAGTGACAGGGACCTATATATAATTTCTAAAACGTGTGATTGAAAAAAATCTCCCACCTGACTAACGACAATTAATCTCTTTTTGGAAAACAAATACATCAGATATGAAGAGGAATTTTAGAAAAATGAAAAAGTATTTTTTCTATTTGTTTAGGACTTCTAGTTATTTGGGATTTATTATTAGTATTTAAAGGATAGTATTTTAGGAACATGATCATTTTCTATATCTTCTGTCTTCTACTTTTAATTATTTTTTATTATTGTGTTTCAGCTATAAATATGTGTAACTAAATTATCTTTTCGGCTGAAGGATAATTAAAGTTTTAGTTCAATTAATTGTGAGATCTAATTGATTTTATTATTTTTTTATTATCTTTTATTATTTATATTTTTTTCTTATGAATAGTATTTATTATTATTCTATTAATTATTACAAAAAGAGCTTGTTGCGCAATTGTTAGAATAATATATTGCTATTTAAGTTGATTAAATTTGTAATTGTTTAATTTAATATAAAACAAACAATGAATTAGACTGCGTAAGGCTCTCATAAGTGTTGGGGCGGAAGCAAGCAAGTGTAGTCCGAATAGGTGCAAATTTCTGAAACCCACTCCTAGTGATTTCTAAGTTGACATGCATCAAACATTCTCAACATTCAATCAACATTGCAAATAAATTTGCACCCTTACCCATTATTTAGAATTGATGTATAAGAGGAGAAAACAATCACACAACAAGGGCAAGATTATTATCTCTTGAAGCGCAGATTTCGAATGGAATTTTCGAGAGCTCCAAGCATAGCTCTTCTGATTTTAGTCCACATGAACAAAGTCCTCCAAGATCTCCTAAAGACAACTAGGTAGAAACTCCTCAAGCTCTCTAATTTGGCCAACCAATGATGGAGAATCCAATATCCAAACTTCAATCTTGGAGCAAGGATGAGCAATTTATCTTAATCAAACTTTACTAACTCTTCAGTGAAAGAAAGGAGATGTGAGAAGTGAAATATATGTACAACAAATATGCAAAGGAAGAAGAAATTTAGTGCTCTCTCCTTTTGAATTACAAGGCATCAATTTGGCAATAGAGAAAGATCACCTTCTTCTATCAAAATGTGGCTATTTAAAAGAGACATGTACTTAGTGGAATACATGTCTCACTAAGAACATTCAACTCTTAAAAATGGAGGAGAAAAATGTTGCCATATGCTCAACTAAACATTTAATTAACTCTTAATTAAATCTCATTAATTCTCCATTAACTTAGTGGAAGAATGGGCTCAACCCATGAGCTCTAAATATATTCTTGCAAAACAAGGCCCATCATGGGTCCATGTCCAGATCATGTGTACTAAGACAATGCCCATACTTATTTCTTCTTCAAGGCCCACCATGAGGTCCAAAAATAAAATGCCAAATTTTCTTTTTAGTGTAGCCAACTTTAAGGACTAAATTGCTTATCCATTGAATCTAGTTCAAGTCATGCAAGAGACTTTGCAATCCAATTGCAAACTAAATTTATTAATTTAATTAATTTATTAACCACTTAATAAATTAATCAAATTAATTATTCTTTGAGTGAATTATCTCTTTATGTGCGACTTTACAGGTTTGGTATCAATTAGCATTGGAATAGGAACACTATTTTCTACTTAAAGCGGCATTCTTGAACCACTCTAAGCTCCATAAGCTGAAGTTAATGCCTAGCATTGCATGCCACCTAATTGATAAATAATATTTATTCCATTACTTTTTCAAAACCTTAACTATACATACCATACACTAGAGTCTCCTTGCTACTAGGTCCCGATTCAAGCTAGGTCACAGTGAATGTCAAACCCTAATAATTAGAATCATATGCACATTCTACTAATTCTTAAGCAATCAAGACTTACAATATAAGCATCCTTTCTATTTAAATTTAACTGTTCTGGCCAGGAACTTTATTTGTCAAGAACAATTAAAATAGCATAAGACTAATCCTTGTTTACTCAAGAGAGCGAATCCCTTCTTGAACAAACACCTACCTCACTGTATAACTAATCTAAGCCAACATATACCGGTATACCTATATATTGAACAAGTATATAAGTGGTATTAAACTTATACCACCCATACATGAGATAACTGAGTTGTGTAAGGTCTAAGGACTATATGCACTAGTATGGATTGATAACCTAATATTGACAAGAGTAAACTCCATGTATTGGCTATTCTTCTGCTGCCCCCTTATCCTTGGCTTCGTGATCACCCTTTTGCCTTTGAATATGCATCTTTTTTATACAGAGCACACTGACCTTCACCAAGCCAGTGAACAAACCCCGACGGATTTATGTGTCTTGGATGACATGGGGTTGCTTCGTAGGATTGGTGGTGTTTATTCTGCCTCCTGCAAGTTCAGTTGTACCACACTATGAGTGTAACGACCCCAAAATGGACCGTCACCGGCGCTAGGATTCAGGTCGGTTTAAGGCCGCCAGAACCCGTAGCAAGCCTGCTATACTCTCTGTGTACCTGTAAATCTCATACATGATCATACATTTTCTGTGAAAATAAACACTCTTTTCTGAACCAAGGCTTAACATGTGCATGCACTATCTCTGTACTCTGTACTCTGTACCCCTGACTAGAGCTTGCTCTAGATGGGTTAACTCATACCTGTTAAGCCTGGTTTTTCACATACTCTGTAAAACATATACATATACAGATCATGTACATAACAACAGATTTACAACACAAACAACTATGTCAAGCACATCTGTAACTGAAAACATAACTATTACATCTCTTTAACATTACATGTCCACTCTACACTATTACATTTCTCTTTACTCTTTCTATGCTCTGCTGACTTGCCTTGTACACTGTACACTGAACCTGTAAAACTGGGGTTAAGGGAGTGGGATGAGCTCTATAGCCCAGTGAGTAGAACAGTAAAACAAGTCATTAAAATATGATCTCATGGAATGCGTCATAACACAGTCAAACCACATCAAGAGTAAACCTGTCACCACATAGTCCCAGTAACTCTGTGCCAGGGCGTAGAATCGAGCACCTGGTCTTCCTGTCATATATGTATATGTGTATATAACACCTCTGTACTTACCATTGCCAGGGCGTAGTCAAAGGCTCCTGGTCTTTACTATAACTGCCAGGGCGTAGTCAAAGGCTCCTGGTCTTAACTATACCTGCCAGGGCGTAGTCAAAGGCTCCTGGACTTCCTGTCTGAGACTATTGGATCATTCAGCATTTACCCACATCAACAACCAACGATGCAATGCAACATATTCGTGGATACTAATGCAATCAACCTATTGCATAATCATGATGCGTGAGATATGCTAAAACATTCCATTGTGCAAATTAAATAAAAGAGTTAAGTTTAGTTCCACTCACCTCTGGCTAACTGGACTGACTCTGCAGGCTCTGTAACTTCTGGAGCAGTACTCACTGCTGCTCTCTCTGATTCCTCTGGTCTGTACCTATACAGATGGACTCACATGAGGGACCAAACTAGCTTATGAATAACTCTATTAACCTCCCCAAGAATCCCCTTAAACTCACTCAACTATCCATGCAAAGCATGCAAGAGAAGGCTGGACAAAACACTTTCGGCGGCAGGTTCGGCGGCCGAAAGTCCTCTCCAGAGACGAAACTCAAGCACCTTCGGCGGCCGAACTTCCACTTTCAGCTGCCGAACCCTTTCGGGGGCAAGTTTCGGAGGCCAAAAGGCACTCCAGAGACGAAAGTCTCTAACCTTCGGCAGCACCTTCGGCGGCCGAACTTCCCTCCAGAGCCGAAAGTCCAAAAGCTCGGGGGCAAGCTTGGGCAGCCGAAGCCACCTCCTCACACCTCTTCAGGGGTTCGGCGGCCGAATGTACCTTCGGCGGCCGAACCTGAGTTCATCAGCAGGGCAGAAACTTGCCCTGCCTCTTCGCCAAATGCACAAAACCCTCTCCAACTCAAACACCTCACTTCCTCCACTTGCATACACTCATGTATATGCTCAAAGGGGTCAAAAACTACCTAAAAACCCCAAACACACAACACAAACAACACAGAAACAAGCTTTATGCACAAAATCATCAAAACCTCTCTTTTTAACCTATTCATGCAACTCTCTCCATAAACCCCCTAAAACCTTCAGAAAACATAAAAACAAGCTCAGGATCTTCACTTACCACTTGAAATCAAGAAGATGAACGATCCTAACGTGGAGTTTTGGAGCAACTTGCCTTCAAACTCTCCAAACTTCACAACTTTGAGTGTTTAGCTTAAAACCTTCAAATAATCATGAAAACTAATCAAATCTTTGCATGATTTAATGAAAACATGAAGAAAGACTCACCAAGGGCAGGCTCTCACCTCAGAAGACAAAAGAAACGGTGTTCTCACCGCTTCAACCGACTGAGGGCCATTTATAGGTGGCTGGCCAGACCACCTTCGGCAGCCACACGTGAAACCGAAAGCCATGCATGTTCGGCGGCCAAACCTCAACTTCGGCGGCCGAACCTGGCTTTTCTGCCTTGGTTCATTTCATTCAAAAACTCATTTCCTTATGCATAAAACTTGATGAACATATCAAAACATTTAAGAAAAACATAATTCTAATCCTTCTAGAGACATCCGACATCCCGGACTCCACCGGAAAGTAGAATTCCGATGCCGGACTCTAACAGGGTATTACATTCTCCCCCCTTAAGACCATTCGTCCTCGAATGTTCCTAAAACAAACAAACAAGTAACACATAAAAAAGGAGGAAACGAACCTCAAAACAAATATGGATACTGCTGAAGCATCGACTCTCGCGTCTCCCAGGTACATTCGTCGATATTATGGTGGTTCCACAGAACTTTCACCATCGGAATTTCCTTGTTCCTTAGCTGTCTGATCTGCGTGTCCAGAACCCGCACTGGCTGCTCTATATAGGTGAGATCTGTATGAATCTCTACCTCAGGCTCACTCAGAACCTGATTCGGATCTGACACAAACTGCCGTAGCATAGAAACATGAAATACCGGGTGAATTCTCTCCATAGAAGCAGGTAAAGCCAGCTTATACGACACATTCTCGATCCTCTGCAAGATCTCAAAGGGTCCAATGTACCGTGGAGCTAACTTACCCTTCTTTCCAAACCGAACCACTCCTTTCATTGGAGACACTTTCAGCAATACCATATTACCCTCCTGAAACTCTAACTGTTTTCTGCGAACGTCTGCATAACTTTTCTGTCTGCTCTGCGCTGTTCTGATTCTCTCTCTGATCATGGGCACCATTCTACTGGTAATCTCTATTAACTCTGGCCCTGCAAGAGCCTTCTCTCCTATCTCTTCCCAGCAAACAGGGGATCTGCACTTCCTCCCGTACAAAGCTTCATAAGGAGCCATCCCGATGCTAGCATGATGGCTGTTATTGTAGGCAAACTCCACCAAAGGTAGATGCTGCCTCCAAGAACCGCCAAAGTCTAACACACACAGTCGAAGCATATCCTCTATGGTCTGGATGGTGCTTTCTGACTGTCCATCAGTCTGTGGGTGGAAAGCAGTGCTAAACTCTAATCTTGTGCCCATCGCACTCTGCAGACTTCGCCAAAATCTGGAGGTAAACTGAGGTCCTCTATCTAAGACTATAGACACTAGAACGCCATGTAATCTCACTATCTCATCCAGATAGACCCGTGCCAACTTATCCACAGAATAGGTACTCTGAACTGGAAGAAAATGAGCAGATTTTGTGAGTCTGTCCACAATCACCCAAATAGAGTTTATCCTGTTGGACGTAGCTGGTAAACCCACTACAAAATCCATGGCTATGTTCTCCCATTTCCACTCTGGAATCGGTAATGGGTTAAGCATTCCGGCTGGTTTCTGATGCTCTAGTTTCACCCTTTGGCAAATTTCACAAGCTGTCACAAACTGCGCCACTTCTTTCTTCATGGCTGGCCACCAATAGACCCGTTTTAGATCCTGATACATCTTGGTGGCTCCTGGGTGAACACTATACCTCGCATTATGAGCTTCCCTCATAATGTCTTCCTTCACACTGCTATCTGGTACACAAAGTCGACTCCCATGGCGGAGGATCCCTTTACTGTCAAATCTAAACTCTGCACTGTTGCCTGACTGAACAGTCCTGGCAATGTTCATCAATGTTGGGTCCTCATGCTGTCTATGAGCTATCTGCTCCAGAAACACAGGTGTCACTCTCATCTGTGCTATCAATGCACCTGTACCAGACAACTCTAACTGTAATCCCTCTTCTAAGAGCTTATACAGCTCCATCACGACTGGTCTCCGCTCTGCTGCTATATGGGATAAACTGCCTAGTGACTTCCGGCTGAGGGCGTCTGCCACAACATTCGCCTTACCCGAATGATACTGGATCTTACAATCATAATCACTGAGCAATTCTACCCATCTTCTCTGCCTCAAATTTAGCTCTCTCTGACTCAAGATGTACTGTAAACTCTTGTGATCAGTAAAGATCTCGCATTTAACCCCGTAGAGGTAATGCCGCCACATCTTAAGTGCAAAGATAACTGCTGCCATCTCTAGGTCATGGGTGGGGTAATTCAACTCGTGCTTCTTCAACTGTCTAGAAGCATAAGCTATCACCCTATCACTCTGCATCAAAACACAACCCAATCCCACTCGAGATGCATCACAGAACACTGTGAAATCCTCATTACTCACAGGCAGAGCTAGCACTGGTGTTGTTGTCAATCTCTTCTTGAGCTCGTCAAAGCTCTCTTCACATTGGTCTGACCAGACAAACTTCTGGTTCTTCTGAGTCAATTTGGTCATAGGAGCCGCTATCTTTGAGAAGTTCTGAACGAACCTCCTGTAGTAACCTGCCAGTCCCAAAAAGCTTTTAATCTCAGTCACTGTCGTGGGTCTGGGCCAGTTAGCTACAGCCTCTATCTTCTTGGGGTCTACCTCAATACCCTCTGCTGATACCACATGTCCCAAGAAGGAAATGCTCCTCAACCAAAACTCACACTTCGAGAACTTGGCATATAAACTAGGCTCTGATACCAATCTGTAACGACCCCAAAATGGACCGTCACCGGCGCTAGGATTCAGGTCGGCTTAAGGCCGCCAGAACCCGTAGCAAGCCTGCTATACTCTCTGTGTACCTGTAAATCTCATACATGATCATACATTTTCTGTGAAAATAAACACTCTTTTCTGACCCAAGGCTTAACCTGTGCATGCACTATCTCTGTACTCTGTACTCTGTACCCCTGACTAGAGCTTGCTCTAGATGGGTTAACTCATACCTGTTAAGCCTGGTTTTTCACATACTCTGTAAAACATATACATATACAGATCATGTACATAACAACAGATTTACAACACAAACAACTATGTCAAGCACATCTGTAACTGAAAACATAACTATTACATCTCTTTAACATTACATGTCCACTCTACACTATTACATTTCTCTTTACTCTTTCTATGCTCTGCTGACTTGCCTTGTACACTGTACACTGAACCTGCAAAACTGGGGTTAAGGGAGTGGGATGAGCTCTATAGCCCAGTGAGTAGAACAGTAAAACAAGTCATTAAAATATGATCTCATGGAATGCGTCATAACACAGTCAAACCACATCAAGAGTAAACCTGTCACCACATAGTCCCAGTAACTCTGTGCCAGGGCGTAGAATCGAGCACCTGGTCTTCCTGTCATATATGTATATGTGTATATAACACCTCTGTACTTACCATTGCCAGGGCGTAGTCAAAGGCTCCTGGTCTTTACTATAACTGCCAGGGCGTAGTCAAAGGCTCCTGGTCTTAACTATACCTGCCAGGGCGTAGTCAAAGGCTCCTGGACTTCCTGTCTGAGACTATTGGATCATTCAGCATTTACCCACATCAACAACCAACGATGCAATGCAACATATTCGTGGATACTAATGCAATCAACCTATTGCATAATCATGATGCGTGAGATATGCTAAAACATTCCATTGTGCAAATTAAATAAAAGAGTTAAGTTTAGTTCCACTCACCTCTGGCTAACTGGACTGACTCTGCAGGCTCTGTAACTTCTGGAGCAGTACTCACTGCTGCTCTCTCTGGTTCCTCTGGTCTGTACCTATACAGATGGACTCACATGAGGGACCAAACTAGCTTATGAATAACTCTATTAACCTCCCCAAGAATCCCCTTAAACTCACTCAACTATCCATGCAAAGCATGCAAGAGAAGGCTGGACAAAACACTTTCGGCGGCAGGTTCGGCGGCCGAAAGTCCTCTCCAGAGACGAAACTCAAGCACCTTTGGCGGCCGAACTTCCACTTTCGGCTGCCGAACCCTTTCGGGGGCAAGTTTCGGAGGCCAAAAGGCACTCCAGAGACGAAAGTCTCTAACCTTCGGCAGCACCTTCGGCGGCCAAACTTCCCTCCAGAGCCGAAAGTCCAAAAGCTCGGGGGCAAGCTTGGGCAGCCGAAGCCACCTCCTCACACCTCTTCAGGGGTTCGGCGGCCGAATGTACCTTCGGCGGCCGAACCTGAGTTCATCAGCAGGGCAGAAACTTGCCCTGCCTCTTCGCCAAATGCACAAAACCCTCTCCAACTCAAACACCTCACTTCCTCCACTTGCATACACTCATGTATATGCTCAAAGGGGTCAAAAACTAACTAAAAACCCCAAACACACAACACAAACAACACAGAAACAAGCTTTATGCACAAAATCATCAAAACCTCTCTTTTTAACCTATTCATGCAACTCTCTCCATAAACCCCCTAAAACCTTCAGAAAACATAAAAACAAGCTCAGGATCTTCACTTACCACTTGAAATCAAGAAGATGAACAATCCTAACGTGGAGTTTTGGAGCAACTTGTCTTCAAACTCTTCAAACTTCACAACTTTGAGTGTTTAGCTTAAAACCTTCAAATAATCATGAAAACTAATCAAATCTTTGCATGATTTAATGAAAACATGAAGAAAGACTCACCAAGGGCAGGCTCTCACCTTAGAAGACAAAAGAAACGGTGTTCTCACCGCTTCAACCGACTGAGGGCCATTTATAGGTGGCTGGCCAGACCACCTTCGGCGGCCACACGTGAAACCGAAAGCCATGCATGTTCGGCGGCCGAACCTCAACTTCGGCGGCCGAACCTGGCTTTTCTGCCTTGGTTCATTTCATTCAAAAACTCATTTCCTTATGCATAAAACTTGATGAACATATCAAAACATTTAAGAAAAACATAATTCTAATCCTTCTAGAGACGTCCGACATCCCGGACTCCACCGGAAAGTAGAATTCTGATGCCGGACTCTAACAGGGTATTACAATGAGTGTGTAGTTTTGCCAAAATGGCCCAGTTTCTCCAGCACCTACAGCAGAACCTTCTCCAGTACCTACAACAGACCCTTCTCCAGTACCTGCAGCAAACCTTGCTAAAGCACCTACAGAGGCCCATGTCGCGGCACCTGCCGCCTAACACCCTTAATTCCCCCTTGCCTCCCGTTTAATCAGGATAGATGCTCGAATGCAACACATGGAGGGCATGCTCTAACTCTTGATTAATTATTTTTTCCCTGGACTTGGATAGCAACCCTGAGATTCCACCATAGGCTTGCCCAAATCAACGTGTCCAGGGAAGTTACTATCTTACTTTCTTTCTATTTCAATTCAGGACAATCTTTGGGCTAGCTGTGGGGGTATTTGAGGGCAGTACGATCAAAATACTAGCACACTGTACAATCTTTGCATTTTATTTAACATACTTTCTGTTTTTTTTTTACATATTCTGCTCTGTTTCTCACACACACAAAAGCATGATAATGAGATCATCAAATCCTCTCTCATGACCCCATTTGTTTGCTCACTCTTGAAACATTGATTGAATCACTTACAATGGAATTGTGTTCACTAGGGGGGCTTATGTCGATTTTTCTTTTTGCTCATTATGGTTTAAATTTTTGCCTTAAATTATTAGTGGAATGAGCAAATCATTATAATTGTGTGAAAAGGATGGCATACTCAGTAATTGCTGCAAAAACTTGCCCAAACCATGAAAGGCAAACCCAAAAAAAAAGGAAAAAGTGTAGCAAAAATTAAAATTGCTCCACTGGTCTAAGACTATGAGCAGAGCTAGTAGCCACTTAAAAATTGTGACTAACTGAGTAACCAAGGATAGGTATCACAAATATGCACCTTCGTATAAAAAGGTTGATGACATTTCAAGCAAGAACAAGTGTTTAAATTGAAAGTACACCGTAAAACTTCATTGAAATGGTAAAGGTAGGGTGTGGTAAGTGCTGCATAGTCAATCCCAAAAATTTAAATGCTTGAATGAACATTAACAAACTCTCTCTCTTCTGATGAAAGCACCTTTAAGCCATGGTTCGTAAAGGGAAACTTGGGGGAGGATCATCTCAGTGCATGCTGGTTATACTATAATGCTTCAATCTTGGAGTGTTGGGTGGTAGATTAAGTGGAATATAGGAACAAAAAGGGAGAAATTGGTGATCCAAATTATTCTATGCTTGAGGACAAGCAAATGGTTAGATGTGTGAGTATTTGATAAGACATTTCAACACACATATTGTTATATCTTTAGCACTTATTTGATTGTTTTCTGATTAATCTTATGCTTTTTGACGTACTTTCACAAAAAAAGCATAGGAATGACTAATTTAATAAAAACAATTGAGAAAATTATTGAACAAGACTTGACAATGATTTGGGCAAACCTGCTAGCTGATCTTGCTTCATAGAGTCAGAATTTGCTCAGAATCTCTAAACAGAAGCTGTTGAGAATCCAGCCAATATTTGAGCAAAGACTTACCCAAACCTCCAGAAAAACTGACAATCCATACCAGATCTCAACAAAAAGCATGATTGACTTAAAATTTACGAGAAAGATTAGATCTCCTTATTTAAAACTATTGAATCTCATGCGATATCTTCCTTTAAGTGCGATACAATTTCTCCCTCAAATCAAAGAATCTCTCCTCAAGGAAATAAATCAAAAGGAGATCCTTCATTAAAGTAATTCAAATTAAAATCTTTAGGAAAGTTTGGTAAAGGTTCTGCTAGGGTTCAACCGCTGTAAATACCTTGCTTAGGCGACAGTTGTATATCATCTTTCTTCCAGCCAAATTCTCTTCTTCCTTTTTGTGTTTTCTTGTAGCCATGTGTGACTAGTTTCTTTGTTTCTAGTTGGAGATAAGTTGAACTTTCGGTTATTTTATGAATTGTGAGATCTAAATATTATTATTCATCTTTTATTCTACTAATATTTATATAATTTCAGTTACTATTATTATTATTGTTTTGATAATTGACCAATAGGGCCCATTGTTCATATTTTCAAGGTAATATATTGTTAGTTTGCACGCTTGAAGTCTATAATTACTTGAATTATTCAATAACAAGTAACTATTAGTATAACCCACTAAAGAATTGCATGATCTAGCTTGAACTCAGCACAATATATGGTTTGTTGATTAGAATTGGATCTTTCTAATTCTTAAAGAGATTGATAAATTAAATCCAATAGATATTCTTTGGGTTTTTTTATTGACAATGGTTGATTAGCAAACGTTTTCTAATTAATTTATATCTAAGAGAGATTAGTTATATGGGATATCTTCCATAATTAGAACTAATTTATTTGAATGAATAAAGATATTTTTATTTCTATGATTAATTTTCATAACTGAAATAGATCCTAATCTTTAACTAAAATTTATTTGTATTGATTTGATTTTCTCTCGATTATTGCTTCCTTTAATTGTCTTGTTTTTTATTTTATTTTAACTCTTCATCAAAACCCCTTTTTACTTGTTTATTTTTTTCTAGTTATTGATTGGAGATTTTTAGTGTCAATTCCTTGTGGATTCAATCCTATTCACCCTATATGCAATTTATATTTATTGGATTTGGTTAGGTTATTTTTTTTATGACTTTGACACCCATCAGTTTGGTAGTCCTAATTGCCTTTAGGTTTGTAATACTCTATCTTGAACACCTCACCATCGATCTCTAGCCTCTCTATATTTTGCAACTATATCATTATAACCTATTTCATTGGTGTCTCTCCAAACACTGGTAATAAATTTCCCTTCCAACATAAGTATAGAAAGCTCAACTGAACAACAGTCATCATAGTGTAAATAACAAAAAATTTTAATTAGTAGGTCCATTAATGACTAACTACATATAAACAAACAAAAAAGTACAACTTCAATCCACATAATAAAAAATGCACGTTGAATGTCAATAAAATAAATAAATAATTGAAAGTTGATGTATTTTTTAATAATGCTGTACCATGTGACATGGAGCAACTAGTCTTGGATTTTACGGCAGACTTGGACCAGGTCTAATTTTTGCTGCCGAAGTCCGATGGAGATCCATGATAGCTTTTCGAAAAGAGAATTTCGAGACGCACAACTTTCAAAAGTATGACAAGGGCCGTAGGCCTGTCACAAAGTTTTATATGAAAATCCATCGTATAGGGGGTCAATTTTGCATTTTAATAATTTTTTAGATATTTTTATAATTTTACATATTATGATTTTTTTCTATTATAAATAGTTTCCCTTGACTATTAGAAATTTACTTTTCAATCTTCAAAGAATTTCAATAAAATTTTTCGGCTTCTAGCCTATCTTTCTCTTATATCGTCTTAATTGAAGAATTTTGGGAGAATTTTGGGAGAATTTTGAATATTCTTGTATTTCACTCTTAATCTTTACAATTGGTTTACATGACTATTTATACACAAATAATTATATCTAAACAGGAAGCAAATAATCAAATAATAATTACAGAGATAATTAAAAATTCTAATCTAATCAAATCAAATCATATCCCTAGAATCAGTCAGGATCAGCAAATAAGTCAACACTTACCCTCAAATTGGTGCAAAGATGTCACACATACCCAACTTGAAAATTAGATTATGGTAGATCTTGTTGTTGAGCCCTTTAATAAACACATCTGCAAGTTGCCCAGTAGAAGTCACATGAACTAAGCTCAAGATACCATCTGTTAATTTTTCTTTAATGAAGTGCTGATCAATTTCAATGTGCTTCGTCTGGTCATGTTAGACTGGATTTTGTGCTATACTTATAGCAGCTTTATTATCACAATACAAAGTTATCTTGTCTCTCTCGGGCAACCTTAACTCCTTCAATAACTTCTGCAACTATAAGAGTTCACACACACCTTGGGCCATTGCTCTGTATTCTACTTCAGCACTTGACCGAGCAACAATACTTTGTTTTTTGCTCCTCCAGGTGACAAGGTTCCCTCCCACAACTGTGCAGTAGCCAGAGGGGGATCTCCTGTCATCGAGAGATTCTGCCCAATCTGCATTTGTAAAAGCTTTAACTCGAAGGTGACCATGTTTGGAGTCAAGAAGCCCTTTTCCTAGCGCAGACTTTAGGTATCTCAAGATGCGAAGTACAGCCTGCATATGAGTCTCGCGAGAGTCATGCATGAACTGGTTGACTAAGCTAACAGCATAGGCTATATCCGGTCAAGTGTATGAGAGATAAATCAACCTACCTACCAATCTCTGGTATCTTCCAATATCCACGGACTCACCAGTCCCTGCTTTCAGCTTGTGATTACTTTCAATGGAAGATTCTGCTGGTTTGCACCCCATCATACTAGTTTCTTCCAAAAGATCCAGAATGTACTTTCTTTGGGAGATGAAAATTTCTTTTTCTGATCTAGCTACCTCGATACCTAGGAAATATTGGAATTTTCCTAGATCTTTGATTTCAAATTCCTGAGCCAACAACCTCTTTAGTTTAGCCATTTCCTCTTTGTCATCACCTGTCACCACTATATCATCAACATACACAATAAGAAGGGTGATCTTACTCTTGTCATGTTTAATAAACAGAGTGTGATCAACATTGCTTTGTTGGTAACCAAAGGACATCATGGCTCTGCTAAACCTGTCAAACCAAGCTTTGGGAGATTGTTTTAGCCCATACAAAGCCTTTTTTAACCTGCATATCTTTCCTTGTGTTTTCTCATCAGCAAAACTAGGAGGAATTTCCATAAACACTTCTTCCTCTAAATCTCCATGGAGGAAAGCATTCTTCACATCAAACTGTTGCAAGTCCCAATCCAAGTTGGCTGCGCAAGATAACAGAACTCTGATTGAGTTTATTTTTGCAACTGGGGCAAATGTCTCTTGGTAATCCACTCCATAGGTTTTGGGTGAATCCTTTAGCAACTAATCTGGCCTTAAATCGTTCAATTGTGCCATCAGCATTGTGTTTCACTGTGAATACGCATTTACAGCCAACGAGTTTCTTTCCAGGTGGGAGAGTGACAAGCTCCTAGGTTTCATTTTTTGCCAATGCATTCATCTCTTCAATCATTGCTTCCTTCCATTTAGGATCTGCAAGAGCTTTCTTCCAATTGCAATAGGTTTATCTAAGTCATTTGAGCATTCAAGAGTTGTGGGTAACTCACCAGAAGAAGATTCTTGATTTTGAGTAGACTGCATAATGGCTTCTTCTGCCTTGTCTCTCCACGAATACCTTCTCAAATCTGGCTTTTCCAAATGACAAAATCTCTCTCCCTGATTGGACATCTCCCCCTGTCTACTAGAACTCAAACTCTCTAGTTGAGCCATATCATTCAGAATCACCGAATTTGGGATCACCTCTTTTTGCTCATTATTCTCCCCCTAAAGAGGTGAGTGGGTAGTATTGAAGTAGGGTTCAGTTTCTCAGAAGGTAACATCCATACTGACTAAGTATTTCCTAGAGGGAGGGTGATAATACTTGTATCCCTTTTGTGTCGGAGAATACCCAACAAACACACATTTAAGTGCCTTGGGGTCCAATTTCTCTACCATCCTAGTATAGACAAAACAAACACACCCAAATACTTTTGGTGGAACAACGTATGAATTCTTCCCTTGTAGAACTGCCAAAGAACTCATAAAGTCAAGGGTCTTGAGAGGCATTCTATTTATAAGGTAAGCAGATACAAGGATTGCATCTCCCCAATATGCTTTGGGTAGATTCATGGTGAACATAAGAGATCGAGCTACCTCCAATAGATGCCTATTTTTTCTCTCAGCAACGCCATTTTGAGCACTAGTATAAGGACAACTAGTCTAGTGTATTATCCCATTACTCTCCAAATAAGTAGAAAAGCTACTATCCATGTATTCTCTTCCATTGTCAGTTATCAAAATTTTCACCTTAATATCAAATTGAGTACAAAACATCTTATAAAAGAATGGAAAACAAAAAAAGACATCACTTTTAGCTTTAATCAGATAGACTCAAGTCATTCGAGTGCAACAATCAATAAAGGTGACAAACCATCGATTACTAGATAAGGAGACAGTTTGAGTAGGTCCCCAAACATCAGAATGAATAGTTGTAAAAGGAATTTGACTTTTATTATGACTCAAAGGATATGATGTTCCAGTGTGTTTAGCATACTCACAAGCATCACAAAATAAAGAGCCAAACTGAGTTTTAGCAAACAAATTAGGATAAAGTTTTTCTAAGACAAAAAATGATGGATGCCCTAACCGCCTATGCCACTGTATTATTTCCTGATTAACATCCTTATTTTCTCCAAAACAGGCTTGAGATATTGAAGAACCTGGATCACCCTCCAACATGTATAAGCCATCATGCAGCCTACCATTGCCAATCCTCTTCCTTGTGCGAAGATCCTAAATAACACAATGATCAGGAAAGAATTCAATTTTACAGTTAAGGGCATTGGTGATAGCACTGACAGATAAAAGGTTGACAGAAAAGTGGGAAACATGAAGGATAGATGATAATTTAATGTTGGATGTGCAAATAACAGAACCTGTTCTGGATATGGGAGTAAAAGAGCCATCAGCAATTCTGACACTATCTTTGGTTAGAGAAGGAGAATAATTGAGAAAGCCTTTAGAAGAGCCTGTCATAAGTCTATTCGCACTAGAATCGATAATCCATGGAACATTATTAAAAGATGAAGCATTACCTGACTTTACAAAGTTAGATGTAGCACTAGAGGATGAAGAGGTGTCAATATGAGATAAGAGGCGCTTGAGACTCTGAAGTTCATTAGGGGAAAGGAACTCAATCGTTGTTGTCTCTTTAAAGGGCTCCTCCACAGTTTCTGCTAAATTAGCTTGATTTATGGAGGTGCCTCGTTTTCATCCACAACCTCTAGTGGGACGATCAAGTAACTTCCAACAAGTCTCTTTGGTATGCCTCGGTTTCCCACAATAGTCACAGTATAGGTGATCTTTCTCAGAAGTAGGAGGTTGTGGTGTGCTCAAACTAGTAGTTAACCCAGTCTTTTCAACTGGTGCAGTATAGAGCATAGCATGTCGACGACTTTCCTCTTGTTGAACATGGGTGTGGGTCTCTTCTAGAGAAGGAAAAGGATTTCTTCCCAACACTTGGATCCAAATTGGATCATATTCATTATTCAACCCTGCAAGAAAATCATAGACCCCCTTCTTTTCAATCATTCTCCAAAATTTGACTGCATCTCCAGTGCAGTCTGCCTGGAAGTCTTGATAGTAATCAAGTTCCTGCCATAAGCCACATAACTCAGAATAAAATTGGGAGATAGTAATTTCTCCTTGCTTAGTACCATGATCTTATTTCGAATATCATAAATTTGGGCATCATTCCCAATCTTGGAATAAGTTAAGGACAAAGCCTTCCATATTTTTATAGCAGTATCAATTAACAAATAGGACTTAGAGATATGAGGTTGCATAGAGTTAAGTAACCATGTCATAACAAGACAATTATCCGAGTCCCATTGAGGAAAATATGGATCACTCTCATCCGGTTGCTTTTTATTACCAATAACATAGCCCTGCAGTCCTCTAGCCTTAATAAACAACAAACAAGACCTTGACCAAGCAAGATAATTGGTTCCATCAAGTTTTATGGGACTAATTTGCAAGGAAGGATTATCAGAGTTAGGAATCAAGACCCTTTTACCTTCTGCCATAGTAAAGATTTATGAACCGTGAAAAAATAGGAGGTACCCAAGGTTGTATGCACAAGAGAGCCCAATCGATTTACCAAAAAAATCGGGTAACGACTCGGGAAGGTCGAAAAGATGGTCGGAATCGTCGCCGGAGTGATCGGACCGGCGAAGCAGCGACAGGCAATGGGTCACGCGTCGGGAAGTGATGAGGCTCCTAAATAAGTTAGTACCAAAAAAGGTAGATCTAGGGTTTTGAAACCCTAAAGAGGAAAATTTGAATTTAGACCTAAAAATAAGGAAAAGACTCTGATACCATGAAGAATTTTGGAAGAATTTTGGGAGAATTTTGAATATTTTTATATTTCACTCTTGATCTTTACAATTGGTTTACAAGACTATTTATACATAAATAATTATATTTAAACAGAAAGCAAATAATCAAATAATAATTATAGAGATAATTAAAGATTCTAATCAAATCAAATTATATCCCTAGAATCAGTTAAGATCAGCAAATAAATCAATACTAAACAATATTGGTTAAAACTCCTGATAGAGTCTAAATAGTTCTTTATTATCATATGCATAAATAAATAAATAAAATATTTACCCTTTCATGCTTTGATCCTTTTCTATGAATCAAGAACCCATTGTCCTCCTTTGTTTCTAATTATGTTTGTAAAGTTGTGAACCACCTTTATGGTGGACCACTCACCACGATCTTGCACCTCGAAAGCTTATCATACACTAAAGATGCTCTGCCTTCTTACATCATCAGTCAATGTGAATCTAGCCAAAAGATACAATTGTAGGGCATTCTTCTCTCCTACCCTCTCTATTTCTAATCGTCATAGTTCATTCCGAGCGATTAGATGAAGTAGGAAATTTTTTTTTTTATTTCTTAAACTTAAATATAATTTTTTTACCATGGTTATTTTTAACCTAACCACATGTAACTAACCAAAATTGCTTATGTGTCATTATAGGCTCCACATTCAATATTTTAAAATGCAACTTGTCAAACCAAGTTAACAATGACATACTATTCCCATTCAAAATTTCAAATTATGATAGAATTTTTAAAAATTTCATATTTTAAACTAATTTGCCAAAATTGAAACGTTAAGATAAAATCGTCAACTATGCAAAGGTTTGGTTTTTAAGACCAATTAGCCATTTGAAAATTAATAATCTTATAACTTCCATTGACTTTAAATAATGAAGGATGCATTTTACAGCTTGCTATTATGACTCCTTTTGATCATGTAGTATTGAGAGATTTTCTGAATGACATAGGCTAAATATGGTTTATTGAAGGAAAGATATTTCCACCAACTATACTTTGGCATAGATAAGGATCCTCGACTAGGTGTCATGAACGTGAGTTCAAATGTGTTGGTGAAAATAAAGGTATTAAGTTACCATTATAATTCTCCATACTTGCTTTGCAAAGGACATCATTAATACTTTTAAGAGAAAATTACTATTTAGTCTCTAGTATGAGAAAATTCACTATTTAGTCCCTTGATTTTTAAAAATGCATTAAAATGTCTCTAATATTTTAAAAATTTTACTAGTTAGTCTATTCGTTAATTTTGCCGTAAGTATTTTACTATTTAATTCTTATAGTTTTGAAAATTTTATTAGTTGTCTCTTAGATTTCTAAAAAGTTTACTAATTATTCCTTTCGTATCAAGGGCATTTTAGACTTTTTTGTTAATGCTTAACGGCTAAAACTAATAAAGGAACTAACTAGTAGACTTTTTAAAATGTTAGGGACGTTTTAATGCATTTTTTAAAATTCAGAGACCAACTAGTGAGTTTCTCTATATCATAGGGACAAAATAGTAATTTTTTCTATTGTCAATTATATAAGTAAAAGACCATCTATAGTTTAAGTGATGACGGGTGTCGAATCCGTCAATTTAAAATTTACTTCCCTTTTCTCAATTGATAAGAACTTGTAGACAAGGTAAGTGAATATCGATCCCACAGAGACCTTAATCTTTTTTAATTTAGATTACCAATTTAAAATAAAATAATAGTTTAATTCAAAAAGTGAGAATGAGAATTTTTTTTATGAAAATGGTTTTATCTTCGACAAGTCAATAAAAATAAAATAAATAATGTAATTGAAAATTGAGAAATAAATAATCAATTAAAACTTTCAGCTGAAAAATAATTCATGTTATTATCTATTGTTTGGTTATAGTGGTCAAAACACGAATTCCACCAATTCTTTCTTATGAATAAATTAATCTGCTTCACGTTTAAATTAATTTCTAGACAACTAACAACCCCAACGCGTGTAGATTTAATTAGTCAACTGCATTAAGAGAGAAGAACCCAAACTTGATTAATAAAAACACGCATTTTATTTAAATCAAATCTGTCGATTTCTTAACATAAACTAATATGTTAATTACTACTTGTTATTAACCCAATTAAACAATTACGGATTTAATCAGATTAATTAGCGATAAGTTATTTTCCTAAGAGATTCAATAGGTCTCTTGAATTCTCAAGAAAACAACAATGAAGGTGGTGTTCCTCGAAATCAGAAATTGACAAAAAAATAGAAATAAGATGAAGAGAATTAAGTGCATAACCTTACAACTTAAGCAAACCTCAATTTAAATTCACCTTCACTGAAAATAGATTGTTTAGTCACTCATGCCCATAATAAAATTATAAAAATTAAGTAAAAGGAGAAGAAGATTGGGGCAGTAAGAGAGGAAACGAGAGTGAGGTATAATATGATTTTTCAGGTTGAATGCTAGGAGCTTTTATATAGCCACAAAAAGATAAAATTTAAAATAAAATCTATTATCCCTATCTTATCTCTATCATTATCTTATTGAGTTTGATTCAATTTGACTCCACTTTGAAGCTGATCTTATCCTTGCTTAGGTGCAAAATCTATCTTATCTCTCCGTCGCCTCGAGTTATAGGTTTGGTTAAGGTCGTAGCCACTCAGTATAAAAAATCCTTTAATTCAGCCTTTTTACTTCCTTTTCTCAACTTCTGCTCACAAACCTGTCCAAAATTAAATTCAAATTAAAATTAAATATTTATATCAAAATTACAGTAAAATCAAGGAATTAAATGAGAAAAAAATTGTGAGTTTTGCAACTCATCAAGTGACTTCAATGTCAAGAAACTAATCAATAAAAAGCAAATCATGCACCATAAAAAATTCTTTTTTAAGGATTGAATAGTAGTGAACAAGAAAGATGAACAATTATTTTGAGAATAATGTTATCAACATAAATAAGAAAAAAGGCCTATAAATCATTACACTTAAAGTTATTGTTTAGCCTAAGATGTGGAGAATTTTTGTTGTATGATAGCCATTTGAGCCTTTTGGTACCATTGCCTTAGAGCCTGTCATAGGCTACAAGATGATGTTCACAATTTACATAATTAAACTAACTATCAACATAATCTTGTGGGTAAGCCATATAAATATTATCTTATATGTTTTCATGCAAAAATCTTTTAGAAACAATCAGAATAAGCCATCCATGTGTAACAATAATGAGGGAATAATATAGAGTTTTCAATTTAATAACTGGAACAATGTCTCTATAAAGCCAATACCTAGCCGTTAATTGAAAACTTTTGCTACAAGATTATCCTTATAACAATCGATAGTGCTATCAAGCCTTTTGCTTGTTGCGATACACCTTTGTATCAACTAATAATACTTTAGGGGTGAGCATTTGGTCGGTTATGTTTAAAATCAAACCGAATCGAATAAATCGAAAATCAAAATTTTAGTATTTATGAAAATTGAACCGAATTGATTTTGATTAAAAATTAAATTGAATCGAATCGGTCTGATTGGATTCGATTTAGTTCAATTTGATCGGTTTGAATCTTTAATAATTTTTTTTTATTTTTAATATTTTAATATTTAATTAGAATATTTTAACCTTGATTTAATCTCTCTATATCATTGAAAATAATATATTATTATCACTAATCGGATCGATTTGATTTTTTATAATTTTTTCTAATTAAAATTGAATCGAACTGAAATAATCGAAATTTTTAAAATTAAAAATTAAATCGAATTGAAATAAATAAAAAATCAAATCGAATTTTTAAATTAATTTAATTTAGTCAATTTTTTCGATTTAAACTGAATATTGCTTACCTCTATAATACTCTAAGAAACAGAAACATTACGAGGAACAAACTCTCAAATCCTCATTTGCATTAGAGTAGGGATATCAACATTCTTAGCTTCTTTCTATCAATTATCATGAGATGTTATGTAATAACACAAGTGGTGACTTAGAGATGGTAGAATATGTTTTGTGATAAAGTGATCATAGTGTAGGTCTTTTAAAGCTTTAGCTGTGGAAGAAAACAATTTATAGGAGTTGAGAATTTTATTGGTCATATGCCATTTGGTAATTGAAAAAATGAACTATAATGGATGAGCCATTAGTGTCCGGTGTTTTATAAGGTTCAATGGGACTTCATTTAACCAGGTTAGGGTTGAATTGAGTGCTGGGTGGAGAAGATAGTGATGTGATGGGGATGGTTGGATCAGGTTGGGACATGTTGGCTATGTTGAGATGTCTTGGTGAATGTAAGGGTGCACTTCAACCATTTGAAATAAACAAAATATAAACTTCCACCCCCTATATTAATTGAAATTAACCCATTAAACACTTAATCAAAAAATTAATTGAAATTAACCCATTAAACACTTAATCAAAATGATAACCTATTTAATATATAAATTTATAAAAATTATAATGATTAATTACACACAAATTAGACATATTATTAATAATTTATTGAAAAAAAATAAAAAGGCAGAATACATATTTGCACCTCTAAATTTCATAGAAAAAATCTCATGACACTCTAAACTGTAAAAACATTCCATTACATCCATGAACTTTAAAAGTGGAATTAAAATGATCTTAGAATTCCAATTAGTAGATAGTGTGAATCTTCTATAGCATTTTTAGACAAATTTAAATTTCAAAGAGAAGATTATTTTTAATGTAGAAAATATAGGGTTGAGTTCTAATTTAAAATTTATACATTATATATAACTATTACTAGGAAGAAATACTAATTACTTACTATGACATGATAAAATTTACTAGTTGATTCATCTATTTTGAAAAATACATTAAAATGTCTAGAATATTTTAAAAAGTCTATCAATTAATCTTTCCGCTAATTTTAGCCCTTCATATTTTATTGTTTAGTCCCTATAATTTTGAAAAATTTATTAGTTAGTCCTTCAGAATTTTAAAAAATCTATTAGTTAATCCCTATATCAGGAGCATTTTAGAATTTTTATAATATTTAATAACTAAAATTAACGGATGGACTAATTAGTAAATTTTTTAAAATATTAGAAATATTTTAATGCAATTTTTCAAAATAGAGATATTAACTAATGAGTTTTGCCATACTATTGTAACGACCCGAAAATCAGACCGCTACCGGCGCTAGGATCGAGCAGGTGACTCAGAAACAGCACGAGGACCCAGAGTTAGTAAAGATTGCCAGGATTGTTCAGTCAGGCAGTAATGGTGAAAAACATTAAAAAACATTGTAGAAAACCTTTCTTTTACCCTTCTAGTACCCTCCGACATCCTTGAATTCCCAATACCAACGGTAAGCCCGCCGGAAAGCAGGAATTCCGACGTCGGGATCTAGCCGGGTATTACAACTATAATGACTAAATAGTAAAATTTTTTTATTATTATTAGGTTATTGACTATTAATGGTGAAACTATGCAACAATTCGAGCATTGTGGATATATATCTTATAGTCTATATTACCATGTACTAATTGTAAAGTCATCTTAATTATACTTTTGAATAATTTAGGTGTGTAATAAAATGTTTTCAAAGTTTAGGATGTCACAAAGTTTTTAAATAAAATTTAGAGGTGCAAATTTGTATCTGGCCAAAATAAAAATGGTTGAACATATACTTATACCCCTATACTAATTAGGATTAATCTATTAAATGATTGAACTAAAATTGTAACCTATTCAATACCTGAATTTATAAAAATTATAATGATTAAACACAAATTAGCCATATTATCAATAAGTTATTAGAAAATAAAATTAAAATTGATCATATAAGTTGCTGATTATATTTTAAGTTTTGCTCTATATGCTCTAAATTTTTTTAAATTGATAAAATTAGATGAATATAATTTTATTATTTTATGAAAATTTAAAGTTGAATAAGCAAAATTTCGGGTGTGGACAGAAATAAATTGAAATTTTTTTTTTAAAAAAATACTAATAGTATGGTTAATTTTCGTTTAAATATTAAATTTTTGTAAGCTTAGGTTCAGATTTTTAATGGGTTAATTAATATGAAATAGTATAGAGGTGTAAAAAATATATATTTAGCCAAATAAAAATTGATATAGAATTTGATGAAAATGTTCAAAACTTCCAACATCTAATTCGGATCAAATAAAAGACCAGAAAAACTAATTATGTGGTATTAGTTTGGATTTGCATGGTGAAGATCTTCTCTCGAGAATAAGAGCTTAACCAAAAAAAACAAAAAAAAATCTTTAATTAGCATCATCATCAAACTATATAAATGGCGCCATAAGACCACAAGCCATCTCAACTGTTTCACTTGTATTTATATCAAAAAGAAATTAACAATGTTTTTCTTAATCTTCTTCTTTGTTAATCTTCTTGTAGTTCATACCCACCAAGCCTCAGATTTGGCAACTCAAACTTGTGATAAATTAACCTCAGTGAAGGAGCTATGCAAAACCGCGTTAGGAACAAGCACTGCAACAGATATGGAGGGATTTGTCAAAGCGTCACTAGCGGCTACAACACGTGTAGGAGGTGATGTAAGCGAGCAAATTGCCCAAATGTTGATGAGCGAAGCCTCTACTGCTCAGGAGAGCCTAACAAAATGCGCTAGTATATACAAAGCTGCAATGGACGAGCTTAAGAACTCCACAGCAGCTTTGAATGAAAAAGCTTATGCTGATGTCGAGGTAAAACTCACTGAAGCTATGACCACTTCAAAGGCTTGTGAAGATGGATTCAAGGGAGCATCACCCTTGACTGAACAAAACAATAAATTTAGGGACTATTGCAATCTTACTTTAGACATCATCAAGACGATTAAAGTTTAAATTCTTTGTTTATCTATCTACATATAATTATTGTTTTTTAAGATAGGAAGAAAATAGAAGGATTTCCTCCAAAAGTAACTTCTTAATCATGTAAAGTTGTCAATTATTACTCTCTCTAATTATATAGGCAAAAATGTTCTTCAATAAATAGTTTCTTTTTATTATTTAGATTTCTAGTGATCATCTATTGTCCTCTTATTGATCTTAAATTCATTTTCTTATTAAATATCAATTCAATAATATTTAAAGTTTATATTTATTTCTTTATATTTTATTTAATTTTATTTAAATTTTTTAACTTTTAAATTTTTTTCTAAATGAAATGGATTGTCTGTTTAGAATTTGAATTTAATTGGAATCGAAATTGATACAAATTATAATATAATTCTAACCATTGTAAAATTGAATCGGAATTGAAATCACCATAAAGAAACTGAAGCTGTTTCTAAACTATTATATATTAAACTAATTCAATTTGATTCGTAAATCAAATCGAATTTTTTAATTCTAAACCGAAACCAGCCCTTGATTGGGTCAAAGTTTTGCTCTTTTTTATAATAGTCTATGTATCTTTTGTTGCTCTATTTATTAATGTATTCTTAGAGACCTATGAACAAAGCTTTAAAAAAAGTTTGATTTATGTAGTTTGCATTTACACTAATATTTAGTTTTTTCTTATTTTTATAGATGGCCAAACTTTCTATTGTTGCTCATATCAAACTTCCCATTATTGCTTATAGTTTTTTATTAATATTTTTTTGTATGCTTATTACATAATAAAAGGTAATAAGAAAATAATTGAAAGATTTGAAGATTTCTCTCTAAATATGAAAATTTTGAATGATTTATAAAGTTTTTACTAATATAAATTTGAATGATTAATGTACACATCTGCATTTAAAAATTTCTTATTTTTTATGAAATAAATAAACAAATCCTGCATTATAATATATATGATATAAGTTTTGTTACTAAATAAATCTAAATATTTTAATTTAAGTTCATATTGTTGGGTTGGGAGATAAACATAGAGAAATGTAAACTTAGAAAAATGAAAATTTAGGAAACATAGAGAAATGTAAACTTAGAAAAATGAAAATTTAGGAAAATGGGAGCCTAGAGAAATGAGAATCTTAGTTAATGAACTAAGAGATAGACGCATGGTATTTATGAAGCTTTGGAAATGTAAATGTGCATTTATGGGCATTTAATAAAGTCTTAGAAATGCACATCTTTCGTATTATAAAAGGAGAAGGGATACTGAGACCCAACAAAAAGTGAGATTTATACATCATTATAAACACAAGCTATCCACCAAATTAAATTGAGAAAATTTTAGTTCTTTCTAAACTCAACTTGTGAGTGTTATAGATTTTTATCGAGGAAAGTGTAAGTGTAAATTGTTGCAATTTATCTTGTGAGATGAAGAAATATAATTTATAATCGGCTTATGTAATGGAAGTATGTATGTTATAGTGGATGTAGACATTAATTGTTTGAATCACTATAAATCCGTGTGTTCTTTTTTCTCTTTTACTTATCTTTTAAGCCCATTTTAAATCATTCAATAAGTTTCATTTTTTGTATATTTTCACGTGGTATTAGAGCCAGGTTGGTTCAAGTTGAGTTCCGCATCAGTGATTCAAGAAGAAAGGAAACTGTGATATGTTCAAGTTGACCATTGCAAATTATTCTTATTGAAAGTTGATGATGGAGATATGAAGGATGAGAATATAATCATTGCATGAAAATCATACTTACGAGCTAGTCAAACTTCTTAAAGGTGGGAAAGCTTTGAAGAACAAATAGGTGTACACGTTAAAGGCTGAAGAAAACAATTCTCAACCAATGCACAAAGCTCGCTTGGTTGTGAAGAGATTTGGTCAGAAGTAAGGAATTTGAAGAGATTTTCTCTCTAGTGGAAAAGTTTTCTTCAATTTGAATTGTACTTGGACGGGCTACTAGTCTAGATTTAGTTGAGCAACTTGATGTGAAAATTGTCTTTCTGCATGGAGACTTAAAGGAGGAGATTCAAACTTCTAAGTAAAGAAAACATGGTTTTCATATTGAAGAAGAGTCTTTATAGGTTGAAACAAGCACCATGACAGTGGTAAAAGAAGTTTAATTCGTTCATGAGTGAACATGGTATTGGTAAGACTCAAGCTGATCACTATGTTTTCACAAAGAGATATGCAGATGATAATTTTCTTATACTCCTACTGTATGTTGATGATACATTGATGATATGTTAATAATAGGAAAGAATTTCAAAAAATTTGATGGATTAAAAAGTGCATCGAGGAAGTCTTTTGCCATGAAAGACTTAGGACCAGCAAAGAAGATTTTGAGCATAAAAATTAATCAAGACGGGTCAAACAAGCTATTATGGTTATCTCAAGAGAAATATCTTGAGCAGGTACTTGAAAGTTTCAGCATGCATAAGGTGAAATTAGTAAATACACTGCTTGGTGGGCATTTCAAGTTGACCACCAAGCAAAATCTAATAACCAAGAAGGAACAGGAGGCAATGAGAAATGTCTCATATCAATCAATTGTTTAAAGTCTTATGTATGCGGCTACTTGTACTCGACCTAAGTTAGCATATGTGGTTAGTGTTGTTAGTCAATTCTCTTCTAATCTAGAAATATCAAGGAGATGTGAGGGATGCGAGGAATGCGTCGCAAGTTTGAGTGGGGGAGAATGTCACACCTCTACAATTTTCTCCGAAAATATCTATTTTTTTTTTTTTGAGTTGATGTTAATTTTGGTGCGAAGTAGGTGGCACAAGGATAGGCCAATTCATTTTGGGATGGTGATAGTTAATTTTAGGCCATTAGAGAGGTTTTAAAAATTATAGGGACCATTTTAGATATTTTCTACAAATACGGTTTGTTCAGGGCCATTTAAAATTAATTTGGGCGCTGGTAGTTCAATTGGGCTAATTTTGGTGATTTGGAGCCCATTTGGTGGCAAATTGGGCCATTTAGGCGCCCATAGGCGTGTTGAGGAGCCATTAGGCATGTGGGCTGAGTGAGCAGCTTGGTTGGGCCAATTTTTGTTGCTAGCAGACTGGATAGATTGTTGGACAGCTAAATTACGCGTAGGCCAAGCGTTGGGCTGGATTGGCATGTGCCAGGCTGGAGCTCTCATTGGACCAGATGTTGAATGAGCTGTGAGGTTCACATGGGCTAGAAAGGAGCCTAGGTGTCACGGTTTCAGATTTCAGCAATCACCTGGAACCGTGCGACATTTGACTTGAACACCTTCAAGCCAAGTCAGCCTTAAGAATCACCTGATACCCTGTGAACATGAATACCCTGATTAGTCAAGTTTATATAAATGGACAACGAAGCTTACAGGCAGCATTCCATCAGAAGCCTCATAGTAGGCCCAAAAGATAAGAACTGAACATGAGAATTCATGAACATGCTACTTATTTTATTATAGGGGCAAAATAGTAATTATACATTATCATTGATGCAATCGTTACAATAAGTCTCACCTCCCTTGTAGATAGGGGGGACGGTCTACAAGGAGTGAAGGCACAACTTGGATCTCCGTAGGCCTACGGTAGCCAACTGGGCCCAGCCCCAGCTGGTGGCCAACTAGTCACTCCCCCCTAAAGAGCCTTAGGAACAACTAGGCTTGTGGCAAGAGGAGACATCAACATGTCTCATATGACACCCCCCTAAAATAAATACATGAAAAGGAATTACAACAAATTGTCTCGGCCATTATCTTCCTATTAATTTCTACTATTTTATCCCAATATTGCTTTCTAGGAATTCCAATGTTGGAAAATTACAGTTTTGGTCCCTGAAAACTCTATGACCCTGACACTCCCCCACTTAAACGGTCGACGTCCTCATCGACTGAGTTTGTTGGGGTTCTTCAATCTTTGAGTCCGACATTCTTAGGCTCGCAGTGTGATCTGATCCCAGTCCTGCTCAATTAAATTGTTAGACAGCCTTAATCCTTAGTATCTCCTCTCAATTGATCTCTGTGGACTGTTAGTTCTTAATGATGATGAGACTACAAAAGCTTTATCTTCTGGTGGTAAATGTTTTGCCCTTGATTCCTTAGACTACTGCAAATAATGCGAGAAATTATTGCTTTACTCCTCTGCACGAACTTATTGCCTGAAGTCATTAATCACTGGTTCTTTTCTCCTTGACCTGTCTCGCCATTACTTATTTTTAATTGTCGACCTTACTCTTTGCCTCAAAAGCATGACCCCATGGTGCAACAAATCCATCAACCTACATACAATCATGCCATACGACATCATAATTAACCTGTAATAGTCTCAAAAGAAAGGTTAGTAATAACCACGTTAGAATCAAATACGAATTAATATAGCAAGTCATCTAGAATACAATCCATTATAAATCTATAGGTGTGACAATAACACTCGACCACTAAAACTTGAATTGTCTTTACCCATCCGCTTGACATAACACAATGTTATACCACCTGTACCGAAACTCGGCGAATCCTCCTAAGGAGTGGGTGTCCCCATTGTCAAAAGAGTTCGCTCAACACTCTCTTTCTCCTTTTGTACGTCTTATGTTCCTCCCCTTCATAAGCTTTGGTATTATGTGTACTTTATCTCCTTGTCCTCTCTCTAAGAATGTAGTCTACGCAAATGCCTACAAAACGCTTCCCATTACACACACAAAATATCCACGACCACTGAAAAGGGGCATTTTCTTGTTGAAACCTATGAGCCACAAAAATCTACATAAAACAACTATTAAGATTGACTACACATGAACCAATTAATACCATCATAATTACTTGACACTAAGAAATTACTAGAAGATACTCCCTTTCTTATACTGCTTTTATCATAGCTCACAACATCGATTCGCCTCACCAACTTGCCTCAAGCAACATGTGCTTCTCGACCCATCTCGGTCCTCCCCCACGTTGATGCACTTGTGAGAACTTTTATTTGGCCATGAGGTCTCTTTTCTGCTCGACAACAAAGGTAGGACTAAATTTGTCCTCTTTAATTACACATTATTATCTAATCCCTTTTAAGGCAGCTACCTCCTATATGTTCACAATATTTGTTAGCACCAACTTATCAAGTCCCACATCACGAGGACCCTGACTCAATAATCCACAAAATATTTCAGAATAAATGAATAACTATATAAAGTAAGGTAAGAAATGATATTAGGAAACCTAAAAACATTATACTCATCTGATGTGAGAGGGTTACCTCTCATTAAATTCCTTGCTCTCGTAATGAATTATCATTAAGGATCTCCATCTCTCATCATTACCTTGAGCACCACCCTCCGTTGACCAGTTCAATGGTCCTCACTTCTGTCAGTTTTCGCTTATCCCCCTTCTTCCTTTTGTCGTAGGATGAGTGAATTATTTACTTTCACAACGTTGTTGCTCCCAACGGTATTTGATGCAACTCTTCCCAACGTTACCATACATTCCTCTGAAAGAATGAACATGTGCTCAACAATCATAGTTGGTTGGCACTTCTCAGACATTATCCCATACTCTGGTACTTGTTTTCTTTTCATCCCCTCTAGACTCCCATATATTCCTCTTTTTTCGACTCATTTTCATCCTCGCAAAACTTAGTCTTGGTTTCTTTTTCCTTTTTAGGGTACGCCCTTCCTATTTGGTACTCTTTTTATACTCTTGTAAAGGATATGTTTTTGAGAGATGAGGCAACTACCACCTTTGATCTATCACCATCTTATCCATACCAGTGTTTCATATGAGTTTTCCAAGAACTTTTCTTCTGCACCAACAACACCGCACCACATAGTAAGAGTTGTAGGAGCACTAGCTTGCTCCCTGGTTACACACCAAGATCAAGTAATTTATAAAAGAATATCATAACAGTTGATAACCATAGTACTCCTTTCTCACAACTTACTCCATTTATTATATATATATATATATTTTTTTTCACTTACGCACAGCTAGACAATACTTCATCGAATGCTACTTTTCGTTGAGTTTACCCTTGCACCACTTTATGCTGGATAGCCATTAGTTTCTTCTTCACTACTTTCGACTACCTCTCCTTTATCAAGGAATAATTGTTGGTCGAAATAGAGATAATTTGTGTCATTCTGGGAGATGCCACATCAATTAACGTCCCAGGTTCACTAAAAAGAAATTGTGAAGTCCATCTTACTTTTTGATGTCCTCGATTAAGCGAGTTTGTCAAAGGACATGCTCAACTTAATCCCCACACTCAAGTTGTCTGCTTAATCTTTATTTCCTCATATCATCCACTTCAGTTTTATTCGTGATTCTCACAACTGTGTAAACAATGCACGAATCTTGTATTCGTGCCCGCTTTGTAGACTTTGAAGATCTTCTCCTCCATCCCATGTCCCTTATTTGACACAACACTCATAGAACATTTTCATCATGCTTGATCCCTTTATGCAAATAATACTACCTTAGGCGGGGAGAAACAAGAAAGTAAAAACAACCTAGAGTTGACAACTCTATGATTTATACCTAATGTTCCCTCCCCCCTTACTCACCATGTCCCTCAAGACCTTCGACACATTTCCGCACCAGCAACTTGTAAAATCATATGGCTTTCTTCATAGAGAACACTTCATGCTACTTAGTTATGCCACTTCCATGTCCTCTTGTTTACCACCTTTCAGACTGCTCCCCCACTTATTGCTTTGGTCCATCTTCTTAGGCGGCTATCAATAAGATATTAGAGTTGAATATTCCTTCAACTCCTTGGTAATAGAACCAACTCAATATTGGTCTTCCTTTACGCTACACCATAATCCTCCAGGTTCTGACCTTCTTCAGGAAGGTTTTAAGCTCAGTTATGTCTCTTGAATTGTTGTCACAATCCGCTTACTCTATTAAAATCAAGTGCCACGTCCTCTTGTGTTTTCCATAGATGCTGAAAAGTTCCTTTATGTACTTTCCTTATGAACACCTTGTTGGAGTTTACCAACTCTCTTGAATAGCAAATGTTACATTCTTGTAGAAAAACTGGAGCTTATCATTTCATATCCCCCTTTTCTCATGTATAGAGTGAACACTCTCTATTCATGGGACTTTACCCTTCCATTTTTTTTTTAATAGATTTAGCTTTATAGCTCGATCCCATAAACGTTGTTCTTTATATGTCTGCACAGTCACCATTCCCAATAATATTAATGAATAAGTTCATATTGAAGAGAAAATTATTTACCTCCATTTCACAACAAGGATTGAAGTTCTAAGATTCCACCCGTGCCTACTTCATAGGTATTAGCTCGTAATTCACGCCATTGATAATTGTTCCTCTGGTTCACTTCTGAAGTATTGCTCATAATCTTTCCTATGTCATATTTAATATTATTGCACCATTCCTGCAAGTAAAACAAAATACATGAGAGGCCTCTGCCTCAATTTTATCTCGAAAGGCCTCTTGCCTCAATCCGACTCAGAAAGCCTCTTGCCTCAATTTTGTCTCAGGAGGCCTCTTGCCTCAATCTGACTCAGAAGGCCTCTTGCCTCAATTTTGTCTCAGGAGGCCTCTTACCTCAATTTGACTCTGGAGGCCTCTTGCCTCAATTTTGGGTAGAATGGTCTCGGGATTCTCAGATGGCCTCAAGCTCTATTGGCTCATCCTCCCCCTTATCACCATACCCTGAGGTCATTACCCCCTCTCTAAGGGTCACAAAAGAGGAGTATGTAGCACCTAGTCACTACCCCCTCCCAGAAAATATTTCCAATGGAGTGTGCAGTACTAGGTCATTACTTCTCTCCCAATGGTGTCCCTAGTGGAGTGGGCAGCACCTCTGGTTTATATGGCCAGACTAGCCCGAAAGCTCATGCTTTTGTCTTCTTCGTCTCCACAACTATTCGTGCTACTACTCCTCGTAGCTTCGAAATTGGGAGGTCACGACCTCCTCTTTTCAGCATTTTATACTCAAGATCACCCCACCGGGTTTCACTCGCATGAAAGAGGTTTTGGGGTGGCCTTAATCTCCCGATAGTTTGGCTATCACAGCCAACAACTTTCATTTTCCCTCTCTAGTGCCTCAAGGCACTAAAAAATGGAATCAATCTCCAACGCCCTCCCCACTTAGGTGGCCCAAACATTTAGCAAGGCAGCAAGGTTCTCCACCTTTCTCTCACGGGCCTTCACTCGTGTGGCCAACTTTGTCCGACCTTTATACTGCTCGCAAATCTTTCTTGCTCTGATACCAATTGTCACGGTTTCAGATTTCAGCAATCACCTGAAACTGTGCGGCACTTGACTTGAACACCTTCAAGCCAAGTCAGCCTTAAGAATCACCCGATACCCTGTGAACATGAATATCCTGATTAGTCAAGTTTATATAAATGGACAACAAAGCCTACAGGCAGCATTCCATCAGAAGCCTCACAGTAGGCCCAAAAGATAAGAACTGAACATGAAAATTCATGAACAGGCTACTTATTTTATTATAGGGGCAAAATAGTAATTATACATTATCATCGATGCAATCGTTACAATAATTCTCACCTCCCTTATAGCTAGGGGGGACGGTCTACAAGGAGTGAAGGCACAACTTGGATCTCCGTAGGCCTACGGTAGCCAACTGGGCCCAGCCCCAGCTGGTGGCCAACTAGTCATTCCCCCCTAAAGAGCCTTAGGAACAACTAGGCTTGTGGCAGGAGGAGACATCAACATGTCTCATATGACACCCCCCCTAAAATAAATACATGAAAAGGAATTACAACAAATTGTCTCGACCATTATCTTCCTACTAATTTCTACTATTTTATCCCAATATTGCTTTCTAGGAATTCCAATGTTGGAAAATTATAGTTTTGGTCCCTGAAAACTCTATGACCCTGACACCAGGTGTAACGACCCGAAAATCGGACCGCTACCGGCACTAGGATCCGGGTCGACTTAAGGCCGCCGGGACCCGTAGCAAGCCTGACATGAAACCTGTAAACCTGTATAATCCCATACATGATCAACAACATGCATAAAAATTTAAACTTTTCTTTCAATTATCCAACTCAACCTGAACATAGTCATAAACATAAACATGATCCCTCTGTGGGATCTCATCAATGCCCAAACGGGCGATACAATCATGAGATGAGTTGGCTAATATCTGAATCATCAAATATCTAAGATCATGCATCATCAAGGGATTACAATACTCATAGGGTCAAGCACATCTATAACCTCAATAAAACTCATTACATAACATACTGAAATCTCTTACATTACATTATAATACAACTGTCATGTCCACAATCTAACTATTACATACACATACTTCAAAACTCTGGCTAACCTCCTGGTCTACCCTGTACCTGCACATCTGGGGTTAGGGGAGAGGGGTGAGCTACAAAGCCCAGTGAGCAGAATAGTGAAAACATATATTTAAAAATCTCGTGCCATTATGTAATGCAACACATCACAACAAATCACATCTCGGATGGTATTGTCACCAATAGTCCTCTACATAGTCCACAGTGCCGGGACGTAGAATGGGTACAACCGGTCTTTCTCTTAACATAACATATCATAACATTCCAATGTGCCAGGGACGTAGAATGGGTACAACCTGGACTTTCTCTTACATCGTGCCAGGGACGTAGAATGGGTACAACCTGGACTTCCATACCATATCATGCCGTAACATCATCATGCCATATGAGGACTAAAGGATCATCCAATAACCAATCCACATCAACATCATAAATGCAATGCAACATATTCGTGAATACTAATGCACACAACCTACTATATCTCATGGCATTCATGATGCATGGATCATGCTCGAAATTCATATTTCCTTTATTTTAAAACTTAAGGTTTATTCCACTCACCTCTGGCTAGCTCTGACAAACTCTGTAGCAGCTGGCTCACTGCTGAGGTCCTCGGTTCCTCGGGTCCGAACCTACACAGGTGGACTCCAATGAGGGACCAAAAATACATAAACATAACTCTAATGTACTCCCCAAAAACCCCCTAAAACATCATAAAACAACTACATAAAAACATGCAAGAAATGGCTGGACAGGGCACTTTCGGCGGCAGGTTCGGCGGCCGAAAGTCCCTCCAGAGCCGAAAGTCAGGCAGGTTCGGCGGCACCTTCGGCGGCCGAAAGTCCCAGACAGAGGCGAAAGTCTCTTTTCGGGGGCAACTTCGGCAGCAGAAATGTAACGACCCGAAAATCCGGACCGCTACCGGCGCTAGGATCCAGATCGACTTAAGGTCGCCGGGACCCGTAGCAAGCCTAACATACATCCTGTACATCTAGTATAATCCCATACATGATCAATATAAGCATAAACTGTAAAACATAAAACTGTAAACTTTTTCTTTAACCCGTTTGACCTGTGTATGCACTATGACTGAACTCATAGAACCCCTAGGGTCAGCATACCCTATGTCAAACTCGGTCCATCACATGAAACAACATAAAATAAAACTCATGTACAAAGGGATTATCCAACTCGGGCCAAGCACAATACTATAACTCGGAACATAAAACATAAAGTCATATTACAATATAACTCTTTTACATCCTTACATAACTTTACATTACATCATGTCCACAACTATTCTATTACATAAACATGACCATGGACGTAACCTGCTGATCTCCTGACTATCTCTGACCCTGCAAACCTGGGGTTAGGGGAGAGGGGTGAGCTAAAAAGCCCAGTGAGCAGAAACCATAAGGAAAACAATTCATTTTTTTAACATATGCTTTCATGAAATGCGCCACAGCACAAACATATCACATCAAGGATGAATTTGTCACCACTAGCCCTCTACATATCATAACATGTCCAACTACACCAGGGGCGATTAGGCCTCACCTAGTGTTCGCTTACATAACTCATATCATAACATGTCCGACTACACCAGGGGCGATTAGGCCTCACCTAGTGTTCGCTTACATAACTCATAGTACCAGGGGCGACCTGGTCTTTTCATCTCATATCATAGCATCATCATCATCATCATATACTATCATGGTGAGGGCTAGAGGATCATTCAACATTCATCCACATCAACAACATAATATGCAATGCATCATATTCGTGAATACTAATGCAATACAACCTACTACATATCATGGCATTTTATGATGCATGAACATGCTTAACATTTAATTTGTTTATTTATTTTAAAACATAAGGTTCAGTTCCACTCACCTGTGACTAGCTCAGGGCCGACTCTGAAACGGCTGACACTGCTAAACACCTCGGTTCCTCGGGTCCGATCCTACACAGGTGGACTCCAGTGAGGTGCCAAACATACTCTAAACAACTCGTAAAAGACTACCCAAAAACCCTCTAAAACATCATAGAAGCATGCATAGAAAACACCCAAGAAAAGGCTGGGCAGGGCACTTTCGGCGGCACCTTCGGCGGCCGAAAGTCCCAGACAGAGACGAAAGTCAGGCAAGTTCGGCGGCACCTTCGGCGGCCGAACCTTCTCTCCAGAGACGAAAGTCAGGCACTTTCGGCGGCCGAACATTACCTTCGGCGGCCGAAAGTCTGCTTTCAAGCCAAAACTCAACTTTCGGGGGCAAGGTTAGGCGGCCAATCCCTGCATCCTCAGGCAGGTTCGGCGGCCGAAACCACCTTCGGCGGCCGAACCTGAGTTCATCCAGAACTCAGCCTTTGTGCATTTCAAGCCTCCCAACCTTCCATACACCCCAAAACAAGCACTCAACTTCTCAAACACATGCATACATCATTAACCATGCACAATGGAGTTTAAACAAGCTTAAACTCCCAAAAACAATATCTAAGCACACATAGATAGTTTATGACCCACATAGGCCAAAACCATCAAAAACAAACCAAACCTCACATACTCTCTTCCAATCATGCATACTCTCTCCCATATGCTCAAGGGGCTTGAAAACTAACTTAAACCCCAACACAAACATCACATAAACATACATTTTCATACATTGGGCATAAAACCCACATAAATCCTAACATGCATATCTACCCATCAAAACCATCTTAAAACTTCATGAAACGTAAAGAAAAGCATAGATCCACACTTACCTCTTGAAGATCGAGGGTTGGTGCGACCCAAAACTTGAGATGTGGAGAACCCAAACTCTTAAAGTCTCCAAGCTCTCCAAACCTTGATCTAAGTTTTAAAACTCTTCAAACAACCATTTAGCTTATAAAACGTGAAGGATTTGAAGAAAAAGCAAGAAAACGACTAGAGGAGGACATGAACACACCTGAGCTCGAGAATGGGGAGAAATCTCGCCCATTTCCGGTCTGAGGGGCTTTTATAGGTGGCCAGCCAAACCTCCTTCGGCGGCCTAATGTGCATGCAAAACACCCCCATGTTCGGTGGCCGAACTTGAGGTTCGGCGGCCGAACCTGGTTTGTTCAAACATAGTTTTCGGAGGCCAAAAGCGCTCCCAAAACCAACTCATGTTCGGCGGCCGAACTTCACTTTCGGCGGCCGAACCTGGCAAAAACCTCCTTAGTCTTTTCTTTTCAAAACTCACTTCCTTTTCATTTAAAACCATGAAATCAGTAAAAATCATTTTAGAAAAACACATTTTACCCCTCTAGAAGACTCTGGCATCGTCAAAATTCCATATTCCAATGGAGATTCCGCCGGAAGGTAGGGATTCCGATGCCGGAATCTAGCCGGGTATTACATTCTTCCCCCCTTTAAGAACATTCGTCCTCGAATGTTCAAACAAACAAACATGCAACTCAAACATAGCATCTAACATACATAAGCAAGCAAGCAACGAGCAAGCAAAACTTAAAAACCTCTCTTCTAAAAGAGAGACACGGTTATTGCTGGAGTATAAACTCTCGGTCTCCCCGGTGAACTTTTCATCTCAAGGTGATTCTAAGGGACTTTCACCATCGGGATTTCCTTGTTTCCACACCTTCTGCCTTGTGTGTCGGCGGTCCGCACTAGCTGCTCAACATAGGTGAGATCCTCTACGGTCTCCACCTCTGGTTCTTTTAAGAAACTCACTCGGACCCGACACGAACTCATATATTGTGGAAACATGGAAAAACGAATGGATCTCTTCCATCAAAGTGGGCAAATCTAACTCGTGGGATACATTCCCAAATCCTTTGCAGGATTCCAAAGGGTCCAATGTATTTGAGAGCTAATTTACCTTTCTGCCCATAACGAATCACCCTCTCTTTAGGAGACACCTCCAACCAACCTCGACTTCCTCGAGAACCTCAACACGCTTCCGCTGCGCACTCTGACAAAACTCTTCTTCTCTTCTGACTATTGGCTTTCTTCTTACTGTACTAAGGGATGGGGTAAGCTGCCAAGTGGTTTCCGGTTGAGGGCATCTATCGAAATATCTGCCTCAGCCGAATATACCGAACCTTGAAATCACGAATACCACGCAGTTTTTACCCATCTCCTATACCTCTTGTTCTTCTCCCTTGACTCAAGATGTATTGCAAACTCTTTCGATCTGTAAGGATCTGTCCACATACCTTATACAGGTATCGCCTCCACATCTTGAGTGCAAGTATTACCATTGCCATCTCTGGATCGTGTGTAAGATGATTCAACTCATGCTTCTTCAGCTACCCAGAAGCATAAGCAATCATTCTATCACTTTACATTAACACACAACCTAGTCCCACACGGGACGCATCACAGGACACTGTGAAATCTCCATCACTGGCGGACAGAGCTACCACTGGTGCTGACATCAACATTTCCTTTGGCTTTTCAAAGCCCTCTTCACTCTGAGTAGACCACACACCCTCTGGTTCTTCTTGGTCCATCTGGCCATAGGAGCGGCAACTCTAGAGAAGTTCTAGATGAACCTCCATTAGGTAACCTGCCCAACCCAAAAGTTCTTAATCTTTGTCATTACCATGGGCCTGGGCTAGTCGGCTACAACTTCAACTTTTCTCAGGTCTACTTCACCTTCCTTTCTTCGTCACACATGACCCAAGAGGGATATGCTCCTTGACCAGAACTCGCATTGGAGAACTAGGCATCCAAGCCATGTTCTCTCAGGGTCTGCAATCCTGATTTCAGATGATGGGCATACTCTTCTGCATTTCTGGAACTCGCCGAGATGCCGTCAATGAAGACAATAACGGAGTGATCCAGAAGCCGACTAAAACTCTGCTTATGAGATCCATGAATGATGTAGGGGCGTTCATTAACCCGAACGACATTCCTAAGAGCTCATAGTGCCCATATCTGGTTCTAAACACTGCTCTCTGTACATCTTCTTCCTTGATCTTAACTGATGGTACCTAGACTTCAGATCTATCTTGGAAAGGCAACTAGCTCCTGCTAGCTGGCTTAAAATAGATCGTCGATCCAAGGTAACAAATACTTGTTCTGGTAGTGACTTTGCTCAACGACTTGTAGTCGATACAAAGTCCTAGGGATCCATCATTCATCCTCATAACAACACTGGAACACCCCAAGGTGAAGTGCTCAGTCAGATGGGAACCCTTAACTACCAACTCTTACAACTGATCCTTACAACTCTTTAAACTCTGTTGATACCATCCTGTGGGGAGGGATAGAGATTGGTCCAATTCCATGCATTACTTCTATTTTAAACTCTATCTCCCTGACAGGTGATAGTCCTGGGAACTCGTCTGGGGAAACATCTAAACTCTCTAACAATGGGCACTGAGGCGGGCTCCCTGACCTGACTGCTAAACTCTCTCTGAAGAGCTAGAACCCCTGACAACTTTTTCCTGAACAACCTACGAGCCTATAGGGTTGATACTGAACCTCTAGGTATCCCTATTCTATCCCCTCTAAGGACTACCTCTGATCCATCCCGACCTCTGAACCTGACTACCTTGTCTCTGCAGACTAGGTAGTGCCACTAGTAGAAGAACCAATCCAACCCTAGAATGACGTCAAACAGTCAAATCTAGAACCGCTAGGTCAGCTGGAAGGCATCTACTCACAACACATACTCTGACTATACCGGCAGACTGACTCTGCCACAGATGGATCACACTTGGGTGCACTGACCCCAAGGGGATACTCTAACCCATAAGCTATCAACCCAACCTCACAAGGGCTCACAAGCAAACAAAGAAAAGAGAAACATCAGGGTTCATAAAACAGACACATCAGAACATACCAGAGTGAGATTACCTGATCCCATCGGGTTCGATGTGTTAGCCTCCTGCTGAGTCATGGCGAAGATCCGCGCTGGAGCTGATGGACCTTCCCCACGGGAACCTGCTGAAGAAGGGGTTGTCCCCCTGTCTCCGCCTCTACCACTGCCCTGAAACATGGACGGAGCTACTGGGTGAGCTACACTGCCCGAAACTGTCTGCTGGGACCGTGCCACCAAGGTCGCGGTGGGACACTCACGTGCCATGTGCCCCTCCTGTCCGCACCTGAAGCATGCTGTTGTCCCAATCAAACAGACTCCCTTGTGCTGCCTACCGCACCGTGTACATCTGGAGTTACCTGAACCAGAGCTCGAACCATCACCTAAACCCAGACCAGACTTTATCTGTTCCCAAAACTTACTCTTCTTCGATCTTCTGAGGCCTCTGCCTCCCTTCTTACTTTTTGTGACAGCCTCGCTTAGAGGGGAGAGATCAACATCACTTGTCCCCGGGATTTTGGAACCCGAAGACTGTGCCACGTACTGTTTAACTGTCCCTTGGACAATGGCACTAGCCTCCATTCTCCGTGCCATATCCACTATAACATGGAAGCTCTCCCTTTCTGCTGATTGAACCAACGAGGAATACCTGGAGTGAAGCTTCATAACATATCTCCTAGACTTCTTTAGGTCTGTATCAAGACCTTGTCCTGCAAACGGCAACAGCTCCAGGAACCTGTCCGTAAACTCCTCTATACTCATCTCTTCCGTCTGCCTTAGCTGCTCAAACTCGATCATCTTCAGTTCTCTGGAACTATCTGGAAAAGCCCATCCTGCAAACTCATTGGCAAACTGCTCCTAGGATAAGCTCTCCAACCTTGGGTCCACATAGTTTTTGAACCACTCCCTTGCCTTCTTGCATTTCAATGTGAACCCTGCCATCTGAATGGCTCTACTGTCACTTGCTCCTAGCTCATCTGTTATCATCTTTACCGTTCTGAGGTACTCAAAAGGGTCATCGCCTGCTTCAAACTTGGGGGCATCCAACTTGAGGTAATCTGTCATCTTTACTTTACCCCCAACTGATGAACCAGGTTTGAGTATCCGGACATCAGGGACTATTGGTTCTGCTGGTGGAGGAGGAGGTGCAGCATCCCCTGGGTTAGGGTTTGCTGGACCTGGGAAAAAGGGTGAGGATGGAAACATGGGGTACTGTGGGAAAAAGGGAGGATAGGGCATAAAGGTGGGATATGGATTATGGCTAAAGAAATCCGATGTACCTCCCATCGGATACCCTGGCCCTTGCGGGTAGGGTGGATACTGTGGTGGAACAAAGCCCGAGGCCTGAGTGCCTCCTTGGGACTCTCCCATATCCTCTACTGACATACTCATGCCCAAACTACTATCTCTTCTTTGGTTATCCTCCTCTGTTTCCATCACATCCGCTGACATACCTTCATGAACTGATCTCCTCCGACCTGCATCAAAAGACCTTCTAGGGTCCCTTGATGTACTTTCCCTGATCGTCCTACAAGATCTTGCTCTCTGCAGAGCAGGGGAATGGGCATCCATGCCCTCATTCTCTGGCGGAGCTCCAGTCAATCTCGCAGATCGACGAGTTCCTCTCATCTTGACTTCTGAGAGCATAACATAGCACATAAACATTAGCATCTTATGGTTCATGTGAAAACACATGAACCTGCATCACATACATAACATACATATCATAGCATTCATGCACATGCTCATCATCATGGCATTTCACATCATCATACAAGACAGGACTCCATATCCTATCCTAGTGGACATGATCTTCCTATTGTGCTTGCCCTACTATAACCTCTATGAGCCCGACACACTATAGGTCCGACCATGTGAACCTAGGGCTCTGATACCATTCTGTAACGACCCGAAAATCCGGACCGCTACCGGCGCTAGGATCCAGATCGACTTAAGGTCGCCGGGACCCGTAGCAAGCCTAACATACATCCTGTACATCTAGTATAATCCCATACATGATCAATATAAGCATAAACTGTAAAACATAAAACTGTAAACTTTTTCTTTAACCCGTTTGACCTGTGTATGCACTATGACTGAACTCATAGAACCCCTAGGGTCAGCATACCCTATGTCAAACTCGGTCCATCACATGAAACAACATAAAATAAAACTCATGTACAAAGGGATTATCCAACTCGGGCCAAGCACAATACTATAACTCGGAACATAAAACATAAAGTCATATTACAATATAACTCTTTTACATCCTTACATAACTTTACATTACATCATGTCCACAACTATTCTATTACATAAACATGACCATGGACGTAACCTGCTGATCTCCTGACTATCTCTGACCCTGCAAACCTGGGGTTAGGGGAGAGGGGTGAGCTAAAAAGCCCAGTGAGCAGAAACCATAAGGAAAACAATTCATTTTTTTAACATATGCTTTCATGAAATGCGCCACAGCACAAACATATCACATCAAGGATGAATTTGTCACCACTAGCCCTCTACATATCATAACATGTCCAACTACACCAGGGGCGATTAGGCCTCACCTAGTGTTCGCTTACATAACTCATATCATAACATGTCCGACTACACCAGGGGCGATTAGGCCTCACCTAGTGTTCGCTTACATAACTCATAGTACCAGGGGCGACCTGGTCTTTTCATCTCATATCATAGCATCATCATCATCATCATATACTATCATGGTGAGGGCTAGAGGATCATTCAACATTCATCCACATCAACAACATAATATGCAATGCATCATATTCGTGAATACTAATGCAATACAACCTACTACATATCATGGCATTTTATGATGCATGAACATGCTTAACATTTAATTTGTTTATTTATTTTAAAACATAAGGTTCAGTTCCACTCACCTGTGACTAGCTCAGGGCCGACTCTGAAACGGCTGACACTGCTAAACACCTCGGTTCCTCGGGTCCGATCCTACACAGGTGGACTCCAGTGAGGTGCCAAACATACTCTAAACAACTCGTAAAAGACTACCCAAAAACCCTCTAAAACATCATAGAAGCATGCATAGAAAACACCCAAGAAAAGGCTGGGCAGGGCACTTTCGGCGGCACCTTCGGCGGCCGAAAGTCCCAGACAGAGACGAAAGTCAGGCAAGTTCGGCGGCACCTTCGGCGGCCGAACCTTCTCTCCAGAGACGAAAGTCAGGCACTTTCGGCGGCCGAACATTACCTTCGGCGGCCGAAAGTCTGCTTTCAAGCCAAAACTCAACTTTCGGGGGCAAGGTTAGGCGGCCAATCCCTGCATCCTCAGGCAGGTTCGGCGGCCGAAACCACCTTCGGCGGCCGAACCTGAGTTCATCCAGAACTCAGCCTTTGTGCATTTCAAGCCTCCCAACCTTCCATACACCCCAAAACAAGCACTCAACTTCTCAAACACATGCATACATCATTAACCATGCACAATGGAGTTTAAACAAGCTTAAACTCCCAAAAACAATATCTAAGCACACATAGATAGTTTATGACCCACATAGGCCAAAACCATCAAAAACAAACCAAACCTCACATACTCTCTTCCAATCATGCATACTCTCTCCCATATGCTCAAGGGGCTTGAAAACTAACTTAAACCCCAACACAAACATCACATAAACATACATTTTCATACATTGGGCATAAAACCCACATAAACCCTAACATGCATATCTACCCATCAAAACCATCTTAAAACTTCATGAAACGTAAAGAAAAGCATAGATCCACACTTACCTCTTGAAGATCGAGGGTTGGTGCGACCCAAAACTTGAGATGTGGAGAACCCAAACTCTTAAAGTCTCCAAGCTCTCCAAACCTTGATCCAAGCTTTAAAACTCTTCAAACAACCATTTAGCTTATAAAACGTGAAGGATTTGAAGAAAAAGCAAGAAAACGACTAGAGGAGGACATGAACACACCTGAGCTCGAGAATGGGGAGAAATCTCGCCCATTTCCGGTCTGAGGGGCTTTTATAGGTGGCCAGCCAAACCTCCTTCGGCGGCCTAATGTGCATGCAAAACACCCCCATGTTCGGTGGCCGAACTTGAGGTTCGGCGGCCGAACCTGGTTTGTTCAAACATAGTTTTCGGAGGCCAAAAGCGCTCCCAAAACCAACTCATGTTCGGCGGCCGAACTTCACTTTCGGCGGCCGAACCTGGCAAAAACCTCCTTAGTCTTTTCTTTTCAAAACTCACTTCCTTTTCATTTAAAACCATGAAATCAGTAAAAATCATTTTAGAAAAACACATTTTACCCCTCTAGAAGACTCTGGCATCGTCAAAATTCCATATTCCAATGGAGATTCCGCCGGAAGGTAGGGATTCCGATGTCGGAATCTAGCCGGGTATTACACGAAAGGCCTGCCTCCACAAGGGGGTTCGGCGGCCGAAACTCCCTTCGGCTGCCGAACCTGGTTTCTCCCAAAAGGGCAGAAACTTGGTTCACATGAGCCTCTTGCCTCCCAAAACCTCAAATCATGCATATAGCTCAACTAAAACATGCATACAAGTTCCTAGGGGTCTCAAACAATCATATACCTGTAACGACCCGAAAATCGGACCGTTACCGGCGCTAGGATCCGGGTCGACTTAAGGCCGCCGGGACCCGTAGCAAGCCTGACATAAGACCTGAAAACCTGTATAATCCCATACATGATCAACAACATACATAAAAATTAAAACTTTTCTTTTCATAAACATCCACCAAACTCAACCTGTGCATACTCTGATCATATACGTAACATAGTCCCTCTGTGGGACCTCATCAAGCCTTAAAGGCAAAACAACCTGTGTTGAGCTGGTTTACATAAACATCATAGCATAAGATCATGTACATACAAAAGGGATTAACAATGTACTATGGTCAAGCACAACTCTATCCTCAATAACCTCATTACATAACATACTGAATAATTTTACATATCATCATAATACAATTGTCATGTCCACAATCTAACTATTACATGCATATGACTTCCTTTTTCTCTTCTTGCCTTCTCTATCTATCCCGTGCCTGCAAACCTGGGGGTTAGGGGAGAGGGGTGAGCTAGATGCCCAGTGAGTAGAACTATAAAAAAAAGAATATTTAAAACATGCCATCATGAAATGGATCACTGCACAAACATATTCACACACATGGACGGACTGACCCAAAAATCCCTCAGCTCCATGCCCGGCCCTATTATGGGCACCACAGGACTTCGTATTGCCCGGCCCTATTATGAGCACCACAGGACTTCGTAGATCTGAGCTATTGCCTGGCCCTATTATGGGCACCACAGGACTTCGTACAAAGGGCTAGTGAGTCGTGCAATGTCTATCCCCCATCAACATCAAATAATAATGCAATGCAACACAATTCGTGATTCTAATGCATCCAACCTATAATATAATCATGATGCATGAAGCATGACAAAAGCATTTCATTTCTTAATTTAAAAGGTTAAGTTTAGTTCCACTCACCTCTGGCTGACTCTGACAACTCTGTAGCAGCTGACTCACTGCTGGGATCCTTGGTTCCTCGGGTCCGAACCTACACAGGTGGACTCCAATGAGGGACCAAACATATATAAACTTGACTCTAATATATCCCCCAAAAACCCCCTAAAACATCATGAAAACATCACAGAAAATATGCATGAAATGGCTGAACAGGGCACTTTCGGCGGCACCTTCGGCGGCCGAAAGTCCTGGACAGAGACGAAACTCAGCTAGGTTCGGCGGCACCTTCGGCGGCCGAAAGTGCCAGACAGAGACGAAAGTCTCTCTTCGGGGGCAACTTCGGCAGCCGAAAGGCCTGCCTCCCCAGCCATGTTCGGCGGCCGAAAGTACCTTCGGCTGCCGAACCTGGTTTCTGCCGAAGGGCAGAAACTTGGCTCCCTTTGCACATTTCGTCTCCAAACCTTCCAAACATGCATATTTTTCAACCAAAGCATGCATACAAGTTCCTAGGGGCCTCAAACATGCATATACCCCATCTACAACACTTCAAACATACTCAAACAACACACATTGTTCAAAACATCAATATATATCCGTAACTCAACATATAACCTAACATGCATTTCTACCCATAGATCTTGCATAAAACTTATTTAAAACTCATAAGGAGCTTAAGATCGGCCCTTACCTCTTGAAGATCGAGGGTTGAGGAGATCTAAACTTGGAGATGGGAGAAGTCCCAACTTTTGGTCTCCAAGCTCCAAAACTCGTTCTAAGCTCCAAGATCTTCAAAACCAAAGTTATAAACTTGTAAAGATCATGGAAAAAGAAAGGAAAAACTCAAGATTGGGGAAAGATGGCGGAATGCTCACCTTGGCCGAAATAGGGAGAAAAAGCTCGCCCATTTTCGGCTAAGGGACCCTTTTATAGGTGGCTGGCCAGGCCACGTTCGGGGGCCGAATGTGCCTCCGCATCCATGCAATGTTCGGCGGCCGAACTTGACTTTCGGCGGCCGAACCTTGACTTCCCCATCACTCATGCTTTCGGGGGCCTAACGTGCCTCCAAAACACATGTATGTTCGGCGGCCGAACTTGACTTTCGGCGGCCGAACCTGGGTTTTCCTCCAAAGCTATTTTCATGCAAAAACTCATTTTATTTAATACTTAAAACCATTAAAACATGAAAACATTTCATAAAAACATGATTCTACCCTTCTAGAGGTCTCCGACATCCGAGATTCCACTGGACGGTAGGAATCCCGATACCGGAGTCTAGCCGGGTATTACATTCTCCCCCCCTTAAGAACATTCGTCCCCGAATGTTCCTCAACTAACATACAAAGCATGGCATCAATCATAACATACATACATAAACACATAAAGATCTAACCTTAAAAGAGATGGGGATACTGTTGGAGCATGGACTCCCGTGTCTCCCAAGTGCATTCTTCAATATTGTGGTGGTTCCAAAGGACTTTCACCATCGGGATTTCCTTGTTCCTGAGCTTTCTGATCTGAGTGTCTAGGATCCGTACCGGTCACTCAACATAGGTGAGATCTTCTTGGATCTCCACATCAGGTTCACTAAGAACCTTGCCCGGATCTGACACGAATTTTCTCAACATAGAAACATGGAAAACCGGATGGATTCTTGCCATAGAAGCAGGTAAATCCAGCTTGTACGATACATTCCCAACCTTTTGCAAGACTTCAAAGGGTCCGATGTACCGCGGAGCCAGCTTACCCTTCTTCCCGAACCGAACCACTCCTTTCATTGGAGACACCTTGAGCAATACCAGATCCCCCTCCTGAAACTCTACTAGTCTTCTGCGGATGTCTGCATAACTCTTCTGTCTGCTTGCAGCTGTCTTGATTCTTTCTCTGATCATGGGTACCACCCTGCTAGTGATCTCTACTAGTTCAGGCCCTGCCAAGGCCTTTTCTCCAACTTCCTCCCAGCAAACAGGTGACCTACACTTTCTCCCATATAAAGCTTCATATGGAGCCATCCCGATGCTAGCATGATGGCTGTTATTGTAGGCGAACTCCACCAAGGGTAGATGCTGCCTCCAAGAACCGCCAAAGTCCAGCACACACATTCTAAGCATATCCTCGATAGTCTGGATGGTCCTCTCTGACTGTCCGTCTGTCTGTGGGTGGAAGGCAGTGCTAAAATCCAATCTAGTACCCATGGCATCCTGCAGACTCCGCCAAAACCTGGAGGTGAACTGGGGCCCTCTATCTGACACGATAGAAACAGGAACCCCATGCAGTCTGACAATCTCATCAACGTACACCTGCGCCAACTTGTCCACAGAATAGCCACTCCTGACAGGGATGAAGTGAGCAGATTTGGTGAGTCTGTCCACAATCACCCATATGGAGTCCAATCTGTTGGACGTCGCCGGTAACCCCACTACGAAGTCCATAGCTATATTCTCCCATTTCCACTCTGGAATAGGTAGCGGGTTAAGCATTCCAGCCGGCTTCTGATGTTCCAGCTTCACCCTCTGACAAACTTCGCAGGCTGACACAAACTGTGCCACTTCTCTCTTCATCGCTGGCCACCAATAAACCTTCTTCAGATTCTGATACATTTTGGTGGCTCCGGGGTGAATGCTGTATCTTGCATTATGAGCCTCTCTCATAATGTCTCCTTTTAGCCCAATGTCATCTGGTACACATAATCGACTCCCATAGCGGAGGATCCCCTTATTGTCGAATCTGAACTCGCTATCCTTGCCTGACTGAACAGTCCTGGCAATCTTTACTAACTCTGGGTCCTCATGCTGTTTCTGAGCCACTTGCTCCAGAAACACGGGTGTCACTTTCATCTGAGCGACCAAGGCACCTGTACCAGACAACTCCAACTGTAGACCTTCCTCAATGAGCTTGTAAAGCTCCTTCACCACTGGTCTCCTCTCTGCCGTGATGTGGGATAGACTGCCTAGTGACTTCCGGCTTAGGGCGTCTGCCACGACATTCGCCTTACCCGGATGATACTGAATCTTGCAATCATAGTCACTCAGCAACTCTACCCATCTCCTTTGTCTCAAATTCAAATCTCTTTGACTCAGGATGTACTGCAGGCTTTTATGATCTGTGAAGATCTCACATTTTACCCCATAGAGGTAGTGCCTCCACATCTTGAGTGCAAAGATTACTGCTGCCATCTCAAGGTCATGCGTGGGGTAATTCATTTCGTGCTTCTTTAGCTGCCTAGAAGCATAAGCAATCACCCTCTCATTCTGCATAAGCACACAACCCAGTCCCACACGGGACGCGTCACAAAAGACTGTAAAGTCCTCTCCACTAGATGGCAGAGCTAACACTGGGGCTGAAGTCAAACTCTTCTTAAGCTCTTCAAAACTTTCCTCACACTGGTCGGTCCACAGAAACTTCTGATTCTTCCTGGTCAGTCTGGTCAGAGGAGCTGCTATCTTTGAGAAGTCCTGAACGAACCTCCTGTAGTAACCTGCCAAACCCAAGAAACTCCTGATCTCTGTCACTGAAGTGGGTCTAAGCCAGTTAGCCACAGTTTCTGTCTTCTTGGGGTCTACCTCTATTCCATTCTCTGACACTATATGCCCCAAGAATGAAATGCTCCTCAGCCAGAACTCACACTTTGAGAACTTGGCATACAAGCCATGTTCCCTCAAGGTCTGTAGAACCAACCTCAGATGATGGGCATGCTCCTCTGCATTCCTGGAATACACTAAGATATCATCTATGAAGACAATAACAAAGTGATCCAGGTACTGGCTAAACACTCTGTTCATGAGATCCATGAATGCTGCAGGGGCGTTAGTTAACCCGAACGGCATCACAAGGAACTCAAAATGCCCATATCTGGTCCTGAAAGCCGTCTTTGGTACGTCCTCTTCCCTGATCCTCAACTGATGATACCCCGATCTCAGATCTATTTTGGAGAAGCAACCCGCTCCTGCTAGCTGGTCGAATAGATCGTCGATCCTTGGCAATGGGTACTTGTTCTTGGTAGTGACTTTGTTCAACTGTCTGTAGTCGATACAAAGCCTAAGGGATCCATCCTTCTTTCTCACAAACAAAACCTGAGCACCCCAGGGTGAGGTACTCGGTCGGATGAAGCCCTTGTCTACCAGCTCCTGCAACTGTTCTTTCAATTCTTTCAATTCTGCTGGCGCCATCCTGTAGGGAGGGATAGAGATCGGTCTGGTACCAGGCATTAACTCAATCTCGAACTCTATCTCCCTAGCAGGTGGTAAACCTGGCAGTTCGTCTGGGAACACATCTGCGAACTCTCTCACCACTGGCACTGAGGCGGGATCTCTAATCTGACTACTAAGCTCTCTCACATGAGCCAAATACCCCTGACATCCCTTCCTAAGCAACCTACGAGCCTGAAGAGCTGAGATCATACCTCTAGGTGTACCCCTCTTGTCTCCTCTGAAGACGACCTCTGATCCATCCTGACCTCTGAACCTGACTACCTTGTCCCTGCAGTCCAAGGTAGCACCATGGGTAGATAACCAGTCCATCCCTAGAATGACGTCAAAGTCTGTCAAATCTAGAACCACTAGGTCGGCGGACATGCATCTCCCCTCAACAAACACGGGACTACACTGACAGATTGACTCTGCCACTGATGGATCACACTTGGGTCCACTGACCCAGAGAGGACACTCTAACCCAGAAGTCATCAATCCCGCCCTCTCTACGGCCCTCGGAGCAATAAAAGAATGAGATGCACCAGGGTCCATCAAGGCATACACATCAGAACATCCAATGACGAGATTACCTGCCACCACGGTGTTGGATGCGTCTGCCTCCTGCTGTGTCATTGTGAAGATCCGTGCTGGGGCTGACGGACCTTCACCTCTGAAACCCGCTGAAGAAGAGGCTGCTCCTCTCCCTCTGCCTCTGCCACTGGCCTGAGTCATGGCTGGAGCTGCTGGCTGCGCTACACTGCCTGAAGCTGTCTGCTGGGACTGAGCCATTGGGGCTGCTCTTGGACAATCTCGAGCCATATGCCCCTCCTGACCACATCTGAAACAGGCATTCGTCCCAAACCGACATGCTCCCCTGTGTGGCTTACCACACCTTGCACACACTGCATTATCCGCACCAGAGCTTGAGCCACTCCCAAATCCCAGACTAGACTTGACCTTGTTCCAGAACTTGTTCTTCTTACCCTTGGGCTTACCCCATCTCTTACTGCCTGAAGCTGCTGCACTCAAGGTAGAGGGATCTAACTTTCCCCCACCCGGAGTTTTAGAACCGGAAGACTGTGCCACTGACTGCTTGACTGTCCCCTGAACGATGGCACTGGCCTCCATTCTCCTAGCCATGTCTACTATGGCATGAAAACTCTCTCTATCTGCTGACTGTACCAAGGAGGAATACCTGGGATGGAGCTTCATGATATACCTCCTCGACTTCTTCTGGTCTGTGCTAAGGTCCTGCCCAGCAAATGGCAGTAACTCCATAAACCTGTCAGTATATTCGTCTACACTTATGTCATCAGTTTGCCTCAACTGCTCGAATTCTATCATCTTCAATTCCCTTGAACTATCAGGGAAAGCCCATCCTGCAAATTCATTAGCAAACTCCTCCCAAGTCATGCTGTCCACTCTCGGGTTCACATAATTTTTGAACCACTCCCGTGCCTTCTTGCACTTGAGTGTGAACCCGGCCATTTGAATGGCTCTACTGTCATCAGCCCCAACCTCATCTGTAATTGCCTTGACCCGCTCCAAGTACACGAACGGATCATCACCGGTCTCAAACTGGGGAGCACCCAGCTTCATATAGTCTGTCATCTTGACCTTGCTCCCACTGGCTGAGCTAGATCTAGGAGGTTGAGCAACTGGGGCTGCTGGTTCTGCAGGTGGTGGAGATGGTGCAACATTTTCTGAGGTAGGGTTTTCTGGATTTGGATAGTAGGGTGGAGGTGGATACATTGGGTACTGAGAGTATGGTGGGTAGTATGGTGGGTATGGCATGTGTGGAGGATAAGGGCTAAAACTGGGGTAATCCGATGTATCTCCCATCGAATACCCTGGATGGTGAGAATAAGGTGGGTAGTGATGTGGCTGGACATAACTCGAGGCCTGAGCGCCTCCTTCCGATTCTCCCATGCCCTCTTCCGGCATGCTCACACCGAGACTGCCATCCCTCCTCTGATCTACTTCCATATCCTCAGACATTCCTCCCTGCACTGTTCCCCTTACTGATCTGCTTCTACCCAGATCCAAAGACCTTCTAGGGTCTCTTGCCACTCTGTCCCTGTTGGACCTGCTAGACATTGCCCTAGGCAATGCTGGAGGACGGGCGCTCATGCCCTCATCCTCAGGTGGTACTCCAGTCAATCTTGCTGATCGACGAGTTCCTCTCATCCTGTTTTCTGAAAAACAGTACACACCACAAGCAACATTAGCATCATATGGTTCATGTGGGCACACATGAACCCTCATCACATACATCACATATCATAGCATATCATTAATGCACATGCATAAAATCATGGCATTTCACATCATCATGCAAGACAGGACTCCACATCCTATCCTAGTGGACATGATCTTTTCCTATTGTGCTTGACCTTCTATAACATCTATGAGCCCGACACTCTAGGTCCGACCATATGAACCTAGGGCTCTGATACCATTCTGTAACGACCCGAAAATCGGACCGTTACCGGCGCTAGGATCCGGGTCGACTTAAGGCCGCCGGGACCCGTAGCAAGCCTGACATAAGACCTGAAAACCTGTATAATCCCATACATGATCAACAACATACATAAAAATTAAAACTTTTCTTTTCATAAACATCCACCAAACTCAACCTGTGCATACTCTGATCATATACGTAACATAGTCCCTCTGTGGGACCTCATCAAGCCTTAAAGGCAAAACAACCTGTGTTGAGCTGGTTTACATAAACATCATAGCATAAGATCATGTACATACAAAAGGGATTAACAATGTACTATGGTCAAGCACAACTCTATCCTCAATAACCTCATTACATAACATACTGAATAATTTTACATATCATCATAATACAATTGTCATGTCCACAATCTAACTATTACATGCATATGACTTCCTTTTTCTCTTCTTGCCTTCTCTATCTATCCCGTGCCTGCAAACCTGGGGGTTAGGGGAGAGGGGTGAGCTAGATGCCCAGTGAGTAGAACTATAAAAAAAAGAATATTTAAAACATGCCATCATGAAATGGATCACTGCACAAACATATTCACACACATGGACGGACTGACCCAAAAATCCCTCAGCTCCATGCCCGGCCCTATTATGGGCACCACAGGACTTCGTATTGCCCGGCCCTATTATGAGCACCACAGGACTTCGTAGATCGGAGCTATTGCCCGGCCCTATTATGGGCACCACAGGACTTCGTACAAAGGGCTAGTGAGTCGTGCAATGTCTATCCCCCATCAACATCAAATAATAATGCAATGCAACACAATTCGTGATTCTAATGCATCCAACCTATAATATAATCATGATGCATGAAGCATGATAAAAGCATTTCATTTCTTAATTTAAAAGGTTAAGTTTAGTTCCACTCACCTCTGGCTGACTCTGACAACTCTGTAGCAGCTGACTCACTGCTGGGATCCTTGGTTCCTCGGGTCCGAACCTACACAGGTGGACTCCAATGAGGGACCAAACATATATAAACTTGACTCTAATATATCCCCCAAAAACCCCCTAAAACATCATGAAAACATCACAGAAAATATGCATGAAATGGCTGAACAGGGCACTTTCGGCGGCACCTTCGGCGGCCGAAAGTCCTGGACAGAGACGAAACTCAGCTAGGTTCGGCGGCACCTTCGGCGGCCGAAAGTGCCAGACAGAGACGAAAGTCTCTCTTCGGGGGCAACTTCGGCAGCCGAAAGGCCTGCCTCCCCAGCCATGTTCGGCGGCCGAAAGTACCTTCGGCTGCCGAACCTGGTTTCTGCCGAAGGGCAGAAACTTGGCTCCCTTTGCACATTTCGTCTCCAAACCTTCCAAACATGCATATTTTTCAACCAAAGCATGCATACAAGTTCCTAGGGGCCTCAAACATGCATATACCCCATCTACAACACTTCAAACATACTCAAACAACACACATTGTTCAAAACATCAATATATATCCGTAACTCAACATATAACCTAACATGCATTTCTACCCATAGATCTTGCATAAAACTTATTTAAAACTCATAAGGAGCTTAAGATCGGCCCTTACCTCTTGAAGATCGAGGGTTGAGGAGATCTAAACTTGGAGATGGGAGAAGTCCCAACTTTTGGTCTCCAAGCTCCAAAACTCGTTCTAAGCTCCAAGATCTTCAAAACCAAAGTTATAAACTTGTAAAGATCATGGAAAAAGAAAGGAAAAACTCAAGATTGGGGAAAGATGGCGGAATGCTCACCTTGGCCGAAATAGGGAGAAAAAGCTCACCCATTTTCGGCTAAGGGACCCTTTTATAGGTGGCTGGCCAGGCCACGTTCGGGGGCCGAATGTGCCTTCGCATCCATGCAATGTTCGGCGGCCGAACTTGACTTTCGGCGGCCGAACCTTGACTTCCCCATCACTCATGCTTTCGGGGGCCTAACGTGCCTCCAAAACACATGTATGTTCGGCGGCCGAACTTGACTTTCGGCGGCCGAACCTGGGTTTTCCTCCAAAGCTATTTTCATGCAAAAACTCATTTTATTTAATACTTAAAACCATTAAAACATGAAAACATTTCATAAAAACATGATTCTACCCTTCTAGAGGTCTCCGACATCCGAGATTCCACTGGACGGTAGGAATCCCGATACCGGAGTCTAGCCGGGTATTACAATACCCCAACTACAACACTTCAAACACACACAAACAACATACATTGTTCAAATCATCATCAAAACCCATAAACTCAACTTAAAGCCTAACATGCATTTCTACCCCATAAAACAACTTAAAACTTACTTAAAACATATAAGGAGCTTAAGATCGGCTCTTACCTCTTGAAGATCGAGAGGGAGACGACCTAAACTTGGAGATCCACGAAAATGAGCTCCTGAGTTCCCAAAGCTCCAAAACTTGTTTCAAAAGTTCAAAACCTTCAATGCAAGCTTAAAACTCAAGAAAAATGGTGGGGATTTGAAGGAAGAACACTAGATTTGGAAGAGGGAGGTCGGAAGCTAGCTGTGGCCGAAAATGGGAGAAAGCTCGCCCATTTCGGCCAAGTGACCCTTTTATAGTGGCTGGCCAGGCCACGTTCGGGGGCCGAACTTGCCTCCGCATGCATGCCATGTTCGGCGGCCGAACTTGACTTTCGGCGGCCGAACCTGGGTTTTCCTCCAAAGACTTTTCATGCAAAAACTCATTTAATTTTCATACTTAAAACCATGAAATACTTTAAAACATTTTAAGAAAACATGTTTCTACCCTACTAGAGGCTTCCGACATCCGAGATTCCACCGGACGGTAGGAATTCCGATACCGGAGTCTAGCCGGGTATTACACCAGGCGTGAGAGCAGCAGGCTGCCAGAGGAGACACACACATAGGCCAACAGCAGATCCAGGTGGAGTGCATGCGGGCCAACTAGACAGAAGGTGCGCTAGGCCACGCAAGGGACACGCTGGGCCACACAATTCACATCGAATGGGCCAGAAATCAAGCTCGTGCAGAGTGCAAGCATGCTGGACGATTTCCGATAGGTGTGGCACGTGAAATGAGGTTCAAATAGCTTAAAATGGGTCAGAAATCTCAATTTTAAGCAAGAGGTGGCAACAAGCTGTGGGGCCCAATTTTGGCCCTCTTTTTTGGATGTTCAGCATGGGAAGATTCCCACAACTGCTGGAGGGAGCTAGGCACCAAATGGGAGAGGCGGCCGCAGCATGGCTTCTTCAAGAAGCTTCCATGTGGCAAGTTCTCATTGAAAGGCTTGCTCAACAAGCCACCAATTTTCAGCCTGATGGTGGACCCATGCACAACTATGAATACCCTTGTACATAGCCATTTTAGAGACATAGAATAAAGCCTTGTAAAGAGAGAGTTTGAGAGCTGTAAACACTCTTGTAAGAGTTTCTTTTACTTAGTGAATTTCTTCCCATTTGCACACTTGTCTTTTCAACTATCTTCTTTTCATTACGCTACTCTTTTCTACTTATTTTTCTTGTTTAATTGCCACTATTATCGGTCCTAATTGGTGTGGAAAGCTAACTTAGTTCTTTTTGAGAGCTAAGGCTACACGGAATTAAGGTTTAGTGGCAAGTTTCGTGACAAATAGTGTTGGAATGCTATCAAATGGATATTGAGATATCTTTGAGGAACGATAAAGACGTGCTTATATTTTAATAATGGAAAAATTATATTAACTGGTTACACAGATACTGATTTAGCCAAAGATTCTAATTCCAGAAAGTCAACTTCTAAAAATTTGACTACTTTTACAGGGAAGCAATATCATGGCAATCTAAGTTACAAAAATATGTAGCATAATCAACCATAAAAGCAAAGTATATTGCTAGTATTGAAGCCTGTAAAGAAATTCTATGGATAAAGAGTCTCCTACTTGAGTTAGGATATAGGCAAGACAAATATGTCTTGTATTATAATTATCAGAGTGTCATCCATCTAGCAAAGAATACAAGCTTCCATTATTGAAAGAACATATTGATTCTTGGTATCATTGAATTAGAGAGATAGTTAAAGAAAAGTACTTGCAAATTGAAAAAGTCCACACCGAAGTAAACCGGTCAGATATATTGACAAAAGATGTAATGACCAAGAAACTTGAAGATTATTGCAAAGGAGCCGGTGTAATGACCTTTTCCAATTAAGTCATAATGGAGAGATTTTATTGGATTCCTTTATTAATTAATAGGGCTGTAAATGAGCCAAGCTATTCGTGAGCTACTCGAGACTCGGCTCGATAAAAGCTCGACCGAGTTCGGCTCGTTTTTTAAACGAGCCAAGCTCGAGCTCAATTTTGAGGCTCGTCACTTAAACGAGCTGAGCTTGAACTCCATAGTATTCGGCTCGTTAAGGCTCGCGAGCTGACTCGTTTTTAGGCTCGCGAGCTGACTCGTTGAGAAGGCTCGCGAGCAAACTCGTTGAGAAGGCTCGCGAGCAGGCTCGTTGAGAAGGCTCACGAGCAGGCTCGTTAAATAGGCTCGTGAGTAATATTGTTTAAATAAATTGGTGAACCAATTCGTTAAATAAATTTATGAACAAGTTCATATATTATTAAAAAAATAAAAATAACTATAAAGTTATAAAATTTAAACTATTATAAATACTTGAAAATTATAGTATTGAAAATTATAAATAATTAAGATTAATTATTATAATTAATATTCTTTAAAATTAAATTATAAAAATCTTTTGTATATAATTATTATAATAAAATTCCATAAAATTAATGTATAATCACAAATAATCAATATTAATTATTATAATAAGTATTCTTTAAAATTATAGTACTACATGATAAATTGAGTTGTAAAAATTATATACATTTTAAAATTAAAATATAATTATAAAAATTTTTTTGTATATAATTAAGCATACAGTATAAAAGATGATAATAATTATCAAAATATATTAATAATAATTAATTAAGGTTATATGGATGTTGAAGTTGAAATTCAAGTTAACTAATTGAACAAGCATGAAGATGATTATGAAGATAATTAAATTATATTAGCTTGTTTCAACTGTTGGAAGTTGGAATCAACTTTATTCGTTTGATATTAAACTTTGTGTGTAATCTAATTTTATTATGTCATTGAATTTATATTTATTTGTGTTATTTTAATTATAAATTGTGTTATGTAATTTTTTTTATGTACACTCTCTCTTTTTTATATTATTTAAATTAATGATGATTAAAAACTGATTAAAGTGTAATTATTAATTCGAGCTCGAGTCTGAACTTGAGCTCAAACCAAACTTTTTAATTTTGAGCTCGGTCTCGAACTTTTTTAACGAGTTTCTTAATCGAGCTTTCCGAGTTCGAGCTCGAATTTTATTAACGAGCTTCTTAATCGAGCTTTTCGAGCTCGAGCTCGAATTAGGCTCGTTATTAAATCAAACGAGCCTTTCACGAGTCGAGCTCGAATCGAGCTCGATTATGATATTTAATTCTCGAGTCGAGCTCGAATCAAATATTAGAGCTCGAGTCGAGCTCGAGCTCGAACTCGAGCTTCCAAACTTTTTTAATAAACGAGCTTGAGCTTTATAAAGCTCGGCTCGGCTCGGCTCGATTACACCCCTATTAATTAAGAGATGAAATTAAAGAGATGAATTTAGAGAAAATTAATCTAGAAAAATGAGAGCCAAGAGAAATGAGAACACTTGGTTAATAAACCAAGAGATACGTGCATAGCATTTATGACGCTTTGAAAATGTAAAGGTGCATTTATAGACATGTAATAAAGTATTGAAAATATGCATCTCCATACTATAAAAAAAAAAAAAAAAGAAAGGTTGTAGAAGCGCGACAAGAAGTGAGATCTATACACAAAAAACACAAGCCATCTACCAAATTAAAGTGAAGAAGTTTGAGTTTTCTCTAAACTTAACTTGTGAGTGTTAGCTAATTTTTATCGAGGGAAGCATGAGTGTGTAAATCACATAATTTGTAATCCTACTTGTATAATGGAAGCATATACACTATAGTAAATGTAGACATCAATTGGCCCAACTACTATAAATCTCATGTATTTTTCTTCTCTTTTACTTATCTTTTAAATTTATTTTGAATCATTAATAAGTTTTAATTTTTGCATATTTTCGCAACATGTATTAATTTTAATATGATAAAATATTATTTCTTTAATCTAAACAATTATTCTCTTTAATTTTTAAATATTATTTTTATACTATATTAAATTAAATTAAATAATAAAAATTAAAAACAAAAGTAAGATAATGTAATTAATCAAAGTCCAAAAATTCAAATCAAAATACATATACTTCAAAAACAAATCTCCTGGTTCAGTGATACAATTCAATCTATAACCCAATAAGAGATGTGAAATATACAATAAAAAAACATATATTTAAAATTCTTCATTAATACACAATAAAAAAACCACCTATCACCTGCAACTTCTCCTTCTCACCTTTACCACAACTAAACCCAAACCAATTTATACCTCTATCAAATAATTCGTCTTGCCAACATTAGCCTCAGTTTTGACAAAGTGGCCAACTGAAGGAACTTGGTCCATCTAATGATCTAGAGATTGGGTGGACATTTGATATTATTAAATTGGATAATTTGATAGCTTTCTTTAAAAGTTTATTTGAACCTGACATAACTATGAAATTTTTCAATGAAGCTAGCGGTGGTGGAAAGGAAAATTTGGCTTTGAAATTGAAGCTATTCTTAGGAAGAAATAAACGCAAAATGAAGCTAATGTCAAGCAATAACTATGTTGGGCATTTGAATAATATTAAATATAAGATGAAATTCTCTTCCTTGAGGATAAGGATTCTTTCAGAAGAAAGGTCAATTTTGATATATAGAATAAAAGGATAAATTTAGTGTCTCACATGCAGAAAAGAATTAAGTTTGTAAAGTTTTTCTCCTTACTAGTAACAGTCATATGGAGAGTTTCTTATACCAGTTGGAGAAGTTGTTATAAAACTTATGAGAAAGACTAGTTATAATAGCTATATAAACTTATAATTGGATGAAGAAATGTATGCATAAAATCAATTAGATAAATGATTGCCAATTTCTGCGAGAAATTTCCTTTTCTCAACGTTTATTTCTCTATTTCTTCATCTTCTTAAATTTTGTTGCATCAAATTTTTGGACCAAAATTAAAAGCAATTGGATGAATGATTGTCGATTCCTAAAGGAAATTTCATTCTCTCAACATTTGTTTCTAATTCTTTATTTCTTCATCTTATTAAATTTGTTTGCATCGGATTTTTGGGAAAAATTAGAAGCTAAGGATACGTTGGATTGAAAATTTCATCGTATTTAGATTATATTAGAATTAATTTTTGAAACTATTATTGGAATGTTGAAAATTTACTATTTGTCTCAATGAAATATGCTAAAGAGATTTATTGCGTGTATGTACTTAATTTGAGATCAAGAACTCTTTTTAGAAAATCAATTTTGCATGATCCAATTAAATTGAATCAATTTATTTTGATTTAATTTAGATCAATTATAATTTTATATTCTGTTTGGTAGGTTTGATTTTTAATTTTGGCTTGATTCGGAATTGAATCCATCATTTTCACATCTCTATTTCTTGTGTTGTTGTTTTTTTAAAAAAAAATTATTTATTTAATTAAATATAGTAGATAATTTTAATATTTAAAACTTAAAAACAATATTTTACTATTAAACAAATAATATTTTATTTAAGAATTCATTTACATTTTTTATAAAAAAATATAATTACTATTTAGCCCCTCAATTATTAAAAAAATTCATTAATTAATTTTTATAATTCTGAAAACCAATTAAAATATCTAACATATCCATAAATAACACAATTCAGTCCTTCTGTTAGATTACCATTTCCACCAGTCTCCTCTCCTCCATCCTTTTCATTCTCTATCCAACCTATGAAGTTCATCCTTGCTCTCAATATCTTGAGATCTCCCATTTCACCATCACCAAGAGATCTCTCATTTCACTATCGCTCAAATTGCTACCACAGGTTAATCACCATCATCACCCTCCTTATCCTGGTCTCATTTCACCCTCATTTCACCATGTCCTTCTTCTACAACTTCTTTCCTCTCCCTGTTCTTTTACAACTTCATCCCCTCTCTATTGTTCACGGTGTTTTTATTATTTGTTCTCTTCTATTCCCAATTCTCACTCTTAGCTCTAATTGGTGATGGGTTTAAATAGAAACCCATCAGAAATTAGAAAGTTCATTTTCAATTTTTTCAATGTACTTAAACAGAACCCAAAATGGAAAATTTTGAAATTTATCCAATCAAATTTCCATTTTTCTCTTTTCATATTGCATATCACAAAACAAATAAAAAATGTGATCTTGGAATTTGGGTTAAGGAAACAGCAAAAATAGAATATGGGTTGAGGAAACAAGACAATATAAAGTATTACAAAAGCTCGTGAGACATATTAGAGAATGAATAGTAGTCATTACGTTCACACAGGAAGAAAAGGAAGAGTTCCTTAGCCAAGAGAAAAGAAGATTTGAGTCAATGTTCTCTCCTTTGGTCCACTGAGAATCACTCATTAATGATATTAAATTTGGTCTACTGAAAATTTGGTCCATTGAGAATCCAACTGATGAAATTACATGAGTATTGGAGAGTCGGTCTTGAGAGAAGCGATCCCTTTGACTAATAGGAATGTAAAGCCACGGAGGAGCAAGTGGGTTAGCATAGTGGAGATAAAAGGGTATTTTGAGCATCAAATTTTGTTCTCTCTCAATTAACCGTCGACAAATACTCGTGACTAACAGATAACGGATGTAATTGAAGGACTAAATAGTTATATTTATAAATAATAAAGTATATTTTAATTAAATTTAAAATTTATAAAAATTAATTAATAAATTTTATAAAAATTCAGGGATCAAATTGTAATTCTTCAAAAAAAAAAAACAAACGCAGACAACGTACGGCACAATTGTCCTGCATCTTTAAAAGATGGCATATGAATTGGCAAATTGCCTCCAAATCCAGCCGAGTACAAAGCATGGCTTCTCGCAAGACCCTGAGGGATTTCTTACAACCCGCCAAACGTCTAAAGCCGTCCTCTCCTTCCGATCCTTCAAAACCCCTAAATCTGCATATTTCCACTACTGCCTGCAAATCGATTACTGATTCTTCCTCCTCTAACCTCACTACCCACCAGAGATCTCGCATTGAGTTCAACAAACTCCGTGCCAAGTCCAAGCGAAATCTCAATCTCTGTTCCCAATTAGTTTCCAAGTCCAAAGGTCATCGCTTTTTAAGCTTCACTCTGTTTTTTTTTTTTTTTTTTCAAGGATTTCTTTTTTTTTTTTTTAAAAAAAAAACCATTGTTCCTGATTTCATTTGCTTCTGTTATCGGCTGAAGGTGTGGGCTATGTGAAATTGGAGGAGCTGTTGGTGGAGGAGACCTGGTCGAAAGCTCTTCCCGGGGAATTGCAGAAGCCTTATGCTAGGAATCTCTGCAAATTTCTTGAGAACGAGATTTGTAGTGGCAGTGTGCCCATATATCCTCCTCAACACATGATCTTCAATGCTCTTAATTCCACCCCTTTTGATAGAGTGAAGGCTGTTATCATTGGACAGGATCCTTATCATGGCCCTGGTCAAGCAATGGGTCTTTCCTTCTCTGTTCCTGAAGGAGTGAAGATTCCTTCAAGTCTTGTTAACATATTTAAGGAACTGGAGAAAGATCTTGGCTGTTCCATTCCATCTCATGGTAATCTAGAACCTTGGGCCATTCAGGTATACTTTAATTTCATTGTTTAATTTTATCATTTGTGTAGCTGTTTACTTCTCCCTTTCTATTTCTCATCTCCATTTGTTTTGAGAAAACATTTTTTTTATGAAAAAAGCGTTTTCTGAGAACTAGCAATACTGGAAAATAAAGGGAAATTGTTTTATTGTTTGCAGTTTACTGAAAAAAAAGTTAATTTTCTTTTAATTTACGCTACTGCAAAAATGGTTAAACTATAAAACCTTTAACTTTACTGTTTTATTGTTGAGTATAAGAAAAAAAAAACATAAAACATTGTAAATTGTGGAGGCCACCATCAATTGCCGGTGGCTGCCTGATTACCGATGGTTGCTGTAATAGTCAAGGTGACCGTGGTGGCCGGTAAATTAATGGATTGACGTTTATGTTGTGTATTTATAAGTTTTTTTCCCCTTTTTTTACACTTTAGTCTGTAAAATTACAGAAATTGACTTAACTTTTGCATTGATGAAAAAATTATTTCCAATTGACTAACTTTTCTAAGCCCCTCAAATACCACGAAATGCAGAAAATAATTTTCTAGGAACACATTTTCTGTGAAACAAACAAACTGTATGTGGTGTTCCTTCTATCTCGTTAGCTTTCCACTTACAATAAAGTGGCACTAAATACTTTTTTGTGCTTTTTGGGTTAGTACTACCACTAGATGGTAGTTAAGTATTATCATTTATTGTTGTTGAAAATTGAATTTCTTGTAGTTGCTAAGGTATAATATTCCCATTGTATGAATAAATAACGATTGAATTTTATGTGTGTGGTTTCATTTCATATAAGAGGAATGAATCTCCTGGTGCTTTTCCTTCTGTGTAGCGTCTCAAAGCTTAAGATTAGAAAGTAAAACATTAAATATGATATGAATATTTTGACATTTTCGATCCTAATGAAGTATGAGATGCTTTTGATTCTAGGATATGAGGCACTTCTTGTCCTTGATCTAACTAGAAAGGTTGCTCTCTCTCTCTCTCTCTCTCTCTCTCTCCAAGCAATGGCATTCTTCCTTGATTTCTACTGTGTTTAGCCATGCATTTCAGCAGTTTGTAATTTAGTGGTTGGCATGGCCTAGAGTTGGCATTCAGTACCGTAGTTCAAGAGATCCTCTGGACAGAGATAATAGAGACTTCATCAAGAAGTTTTTATTATTGCCTTGGTCTATGAATTATGAACATGGTCAATTGGTCATGCTTATGCCAATCATAATATTCTTAGAAGACCACTTAAAGATAAAACAACTATGTTCAAGTTCACAGATAAGGCTGTTTCACTTTCACTTACAGACATGCTCATTGGAGAATGTTTATCATATTACTCATACATATTGTTGATTTTGTACTGAACTCCTTCACTTCTTTCTTCTCCTGCAGCTTTAGCTATTTTAGTTTACAAAAGCTATTGAATTGTCTCAAAGCTATTTAACCACATTTACCGTGTTGCTCTTTCTTTTCTAAGACATGTTCCCTTTTTCTTTTCGTGGAAATTTCAGGGTGTACTGATGCTGAATGCTGTTCTTACAGGTAAGAATCTTCATTGTGCCAGTAAGTTCATTGTTTGTTTAAATTTTGGTTATTTTCCAACTGTTGCATGGCTGAGAAGTATTGGGCTTCTGATTTAGAAGAACTGTCGAACCTGCTGATGCTAATGTATATGTGTATGTTACAAACAAGATTTTGCGGAATCCTCAAGTGAAACCAATTTAGCCCAATTTCACAAAATCCTTTTTTCTTTTTCTTTTTTAATTTTTGTAGAATTCTAATTTTGGAGCCCATTGTTATATTTATTTATTTTTTCAACTGAAATTAGATTTTCAATTCCAATTTCCAAATGGCCTAAAGAATTACAGGAAATGAAACATAGTGTAGAGAAACAAATGTAAACAAAAGCAAGCTCAATGCTCTTCTTATTATCATTTTGAGTCTGGAATTTCTATTCTCAATCAATAATATGACGATGCTAATGATTAATTGCAACCCATATATTTTTTCTGAGCATTATCTAAATTTGTCCTTTTTCTGGGGTTAAATGGAGCTACTTGCTGCTGACATAGAAATTAGAATTCAATCACGCAGTCTGGGCATGCACAACTGGATAAAAAAAATGAAAAGGAAAAGTATTGGCCAAATCCATATTTGCACACCTATACTTATCGCATTTTTGCCTATCAGGCACCTCAATTTTAATCGTGATCTAATAAACACCTAAATTTTAAAAAATATTATTTTTAAACACCTAAGTTTGCAAAAATATATTTTAATTACTTAAACTTTTTAAAGAATTACTTTTAAATACAACTTTAAAACCATGTATTTAAAAAATTACTTTTAAACACGGCTTTAAAACCATAGATTTGACAAAGTTGTGTCTAAAAATAATAATTTTTTAAAGTTTAGGTACTTATTAGATCACGATTAAGATTGAGGTGTCTGATAGGTAAAAATGCTAAAGTATAGGTGTGCAAATATGTATTTAGCAAAAAATATTCAAATATGCAATAGTTAACCTACCTTATGATACCTTTTGCAAGAGATGTCACCATATGCCTTTTCATGTTTCTATGTCATTTCAATAGGGAACATCACATCTTGTTATTATATCATGTTACCTTGCATCGTTCCCTTTGTGATGCTGATTGACAAATTATATTTCTCGTATTTTTCATTATACACTCGTTTACATCTATTTCATTTCAGTAGAAACTTGCCCTAGGCACTTGTGTTGCTGGTCTTTTGATTCAATTCAGCCTTAACAATTGCATTCCAAGCAGCTTTTTCCTCCTAATTCAATTTTCTGTGGACAATGTGTCGTCCATTTAACTTCTCATCTTTGTTGTATTCAGTTAGGAGTCATCAAGCAAACTCCCATGCTAAAAAAGGATGGGAACAATTCACAGATTCTGTTATCAAAACAATTTCACAAAAGAAGGAAGGAGTTGTTTTTCTCCTTTGGGGAAACTTTGCACAAGAGAAATCGAGGTAAAACCTACATTTTATATATTTATTATTAGTCTATCATGCTTGATTAAGATTTTCTTTTTCTGTGCAATAATAACTGTAATGCTGATTTTACTATCTCCTCCTTCAGAGATATTACTTCTTCCCTGCTTTTTTTAAACTGAATTAAGAAGCTCCTCAGTATTGCATTCTGTTGACTAAATATTCTTCCATTAGGTTTTTTCACAATTTGTTCGATTAAAAAGAAATGACATAAATACCCTCATATCTTTTCTACAAAAATTTGACACTTCTGGAACACAAAAGCAAATGCTATCTTCACTCTTTTAAAGTGAGATATAGGTCTTAATGGCCATCCATAGTTTAGATTCAAAAACCACTTTCCTGCAAATGCATTAAATTCAAGTTTTTAAAGCATATTCTTAATTTTGAAGAACTAACTCTAAATTGTTGCAACTAATAATTGGTGCCATCCTTGTGTAATAAAACATTAAGAATTGAGTATTGCTAGGAACAAAAATTGCAAGCTAAGATTAAAAAGTAATTGGAAAAGAGAAGGAAAGGAAAAGAGAGGTATCCCTTTGAAACATGGAAGAAGCAAATCAAAGCTAAAGTACTTGAAATTGAGTAGAAATGGAAGTGTTGTGGATGCATTTGTGGGTCAGGCCTACAATCAATGCAAGGAGCAGGCCCAGGATTGAAGAAGTCTGCAAGATTTAATTGCAGCTAATATTCCTGTTTTATCTTATTTCTTATTTGCTTCCTATTTTGCTTTATTATCCCAATTATGGTAGGACTTCTATCTCTAGTAGGATTTCCTTAATAAGTGCTTGTATTCCTCTATTTATGAGGAAATCAATTATGAAATAAAACAAGCATCATTAATTTCACCTTAATTGAGATTTGAACTCTCTCTTCACAACATAGTTTAAGGTTCGATCTCCCTTCATTGAGCTCATGGCTGCCACAATTGAGCGAGGTAAGAATAAGGGGAATTCAAAGGCTTCGGCCTTGGATCTGAATTTTGCAGTAAACAGGCCTGTGACACGATCCTTATCCAGGGAACTTAACAGGAAGTTACAGGAAATTGACAATTAATAGGGTATGGGCTGGTAAGCCATGACTTGAAGTTTGGTGTAGAAACTTGAGGTTACTAGGATTTGGACTCCTTTTGTTGCTGTTGCTGCATTTTGGAATTGGCGCATGAAATTGATTTGGCCAATTGGATGTAAAAGGTCAAATATTTGTGGTAATTTGCAATTATTTTCAAACATTTTAATATTGGACCACATATCCCGACTTGGAGATTGGATGCAATTATAGCCAATGCCCAAGTCAATATTAAGTCGATTTACTTTAGAAACTTATGTTGACTTATTTTAGGTTTAGGATTAAGCAGGAAGCAAAGACATTTCAGTGTTATATGCTGTTTGTCTGAAGTGGTGTCATTAGTTTGAGCTTAAGGCAAGAACTTTTATGCAACATCAATTAGCATCAAATTTATCTGGGATAAGATTTCTTTTTGGGTACTTGAGAAAGTAATTATGGGATAAGATTTTGTGTAGGCCTCTTTATTATCTTTTCTTTTCTGATGTTTTCATTCTTTAGCTTTCATGCAACAAGATGAAATAGATCTTAACTTTTGTACTGTTAAAGCAAACGCCCATTATTTTTTGCAAGTGTTGTTGGTACCAATTCTTTTCTTTACTTTTTATTTTTCTGAGATATTATCTGCTCCTATCTGTAATGCTTTATCATAAATTTTGCTTAAAAAAATTTTTAGCTACTATTTCAGTACTTATATCAGTTTTCTTTTTAATTCCTTTTTTTTTCTTTTTGGTCTTTTTAGTATTCCTGTAATTTCAAAATTTTTTGGAG